>NW_027509219.1:17717500-18317500 GCF_051911475.1 Siphateles boraxobius
GAGCAGGGGGGTTCTGAGCATTAGGGCTGGTCACAGACTGGGTTTGGGGAGGGGGCTGGCCCTGAGGAGAGGGCCGCTGCTGCGGTGGAGCTCCTTGACGGGCAGGAGTAGCGCTTACAGCTGCTTGTTGTGGACCTCCTAAAATCAGAGCTCATTTTTACAGAGTAAACATGGTTGGAATATCCACCTTATTTTGCCATACGAAAATAAGCATACATTTTCTTTAAATGTGCGAGACTTCCGATTCAAGACATTATAATGTTACAAAAGATTTTCGTTTCAAATTAATGCTGTTCTTTTAGACTTTCTATTCAACAAAGAATCTTGTAAAAATATAGCATGGTTTCCTCAAAACTATTAAGCAGAACAAAAAGTTTTCAACATTTATTACTTCTGAATCATTTGTTTTTAATATTTGAGACTTCTGAGTTATTAGCCACTATAGGTACATAGCTAGAATAATGAATTGCAGTAAACAATATACTATTTGAGCAACAAACCAATGTGTTTGTGATTGTGATAATGAATTAGAATAATACCAGTTTGCAGTTTTTCTGTTTTTGACAGGTAAAACTATTTGAAGCGGCAGGCAACAATTAAAATATACAGTTATCAGAGAGCTACTGATATTTAGAAATATCTGTCTTAATTTCTTTACCCTGTCATTCCAAACCTGTATGACCTTGTTTCTGTCTGCTGCATGTCTAAAGTGTTTTGTGATTTGTACCATAAAGGCCTGTTCACACTAAAGGATTCTTGTCATGAAAATTCAGTGCGATAAACATTAAAATTTGAATCAACAACTGTTAATGCATATGTTCAGACCGACACATACATTTGCATGCCATCAGTGAGACCGTTTTTTTATGGCAATTTAAATTTCCTAAATTATCCAACCAATTTTGAGAAATTCTTTATTTGAAAATGCAAATGAGATTTGAAAGCTTTGGGGAAGGTGGAGCAAATAATAACTTATATTTTAACTTATCCCCCTATAAAGCTATTGTATGGCTTCATAAGACTTATAAGTTGAATGAACTACGTATACCCTATAAGTGCACTTATGACCTTTTTGGAGATTTGCCGTAAAAATCCACTTTCATATTATGTATGCTGTATTATGCAGCATAAACATTCTTCAGGATTTCTCCTTCTATGCTTAACGCAAGAAAGAAAGTCATACAGGTTTGGAACGACACAAAGGTAAGTAAATGATGACTGAATTTTCATTCTTGGTAAACTATCCCTGTAAGGTTGGCTTCATTATTGCAATATTGTAATCCCTTACCCTGTGGAGGAGGGCGCTGTTGTGACTGTGGGACGTTAGACTGAGAGACGGGTTGAGGTGAAATAGCCGGGACCTAAAATATAAAACAGACATAGGGAGGGATATAGAGCATATCAGATATTACCATTCAAACACATTGAAACAGAATGCTGGCCTCCATGAGTTTTCAGTGCAAGTTTTAGTATTTTTAGGTTTAGCCATTTTTTTTAAAAAGTTTATTTTATTCTGTCACAAATAAGATCTTTAAACAGCTGTAATGTCAAAATTTGCTGAACATCCTTCTCGAAACATAAATAAATGGCTGATGTAGACAAAACCTGCAGTCATTAATCTTCAGGCAATCAGTTTAGCACAAATGTGGAGGGAATTAAACCAAGTGATTTAACGCAGAACAGTGATGAGAGATGTTGTTTGAGTCCCTAGCTTATGCATTAAAATCATTTCTCACTCTTATTCTCTCCCATCTGTGTGACTATGAATCATTACAATCACGGCTTTGGGAATAATGGAGAAAAGCAGTCTCTGCACTGCAATCTAAATTGACAATAATAATATCTGGTGTGTGGAAACCACCATTTTAATGTATTATTCAGCAGAATTCAGCATAACCAAAAATTAAAGCTTTTGTAGGCATGTTTTTAGGTTCATATGCTATCAGGCAATAGGAATATTCTAATAGCAACCACATTATAACCGCGTAGCTCATTAAAATTTAAACTTTGATTTTTTGACATAGAGCAGAGCTTTTTCAAAATCTCATGAGAATATAAAAAATGTATTGAGTTTCACACAAATGATGATTACAGGGGCATTATTCATTAATAAATGCTTATTTTCTCACAGTACCTTGCACAATAATATGTTATGAAATAAAAATACTTTTACTATAGTGCATTATTTGTAAACTAATTTGATGTTTTCATGACATAACCAGCTCCATATGTATGGCTTTTCTGATGTAGTAAACTTGCTCAGTAGCTAAATTAGTACAGCCACGATAAAATAGTTATGATAAAAGAACTGAAAGACTTGTTTAAGAAAGCTTAAATACCATGGTTGCACATTTTTTTATCTCACATTTGTTTTAAAGACTATGGGTTAGGTTTACGGTAGGGTTCAAATAGTTGCCACGTTATTTTCAAATGCATTAAAACAATACATTTTAGCCCCACTCACCGGATATTTCATTTCCAAACTCCCACATTACGTACAACAACCAATGTAATAACGTTAACAGATTCACGTTCATCTGTTTTGGATAAAACTGAACTCACTTTTAGCACCACTCACTGGACATTTCACTTTGAGAGTGTCACGAACCGTGCAAGAAGCAACTTAATATTTTGCAGAAATCATTTTTCTTCAATGAGCCTGGGTTGAGAATATATGAGGATGTTTTGAAGCAAGTGTGTTAACCTGAGAACGGACTGGAGTGGGAGATGAAGTGTGTAACATGGTCTGGTTCATTTTAGCCACAACAAGATCAGCCATCAGAGCCCGGTCCTCATCCTGCTGGTCTCCTATGAGAGGCATTGAGCAGCCCACCACCTGATAGACACACATACACACACACAAATAATTTGCCTGAGGCACTAAGGGTATTTCATAGTTATTTTGAAAGCTGCCTGTTTTTGCAGATGTTATTACCTCTATGATGTAATCTCGACCATCTTTACCATGCAATGCTTCTACAGCGCATATATCAAGACCCCCGAAAACCTCAGAGCATACGTCCACCCACATACGATACCTACAGGGGAAAAAGTGCAAATGATGACCTTGTGCATTCCACTAAAAGCATCCACCCACTGACAACACACTGCCCAGAGTAAACAAGGGATTCAGGATTACTGCAGGGCAAGACATTAATATTTGGTTTGGTATCATCGACAGTTTTGATTGAAAAGCCTCTTACAGCAAACTAAACTGATTTTTGTTTGAAAAAAAGTCAAGTTTCAAGAAGAATGTGTAATATTTAATCAGTGTAAGTGTAATAATTTTTGTATGTAAAAGACTTTTAGATCACTATGATAATTGGGGCTGCATGATTAATCGAAATAAATATATGAGCTTCGTGTTTCAGAGTGAAGCACAGCACTGTGTTCTTTTACACACAAGCAACTCATGATCTGGTGTTTTCAGTGTCTCAGAGAGGCGTGGTTTGCAGTAAATGCTGCTCCACACAAACACATCTCTGCATTTGCATTCGCTCCAGGTTTTTGATGCTTATAACACTTATAAATAAAAGCCTTGAGTGTATCATTTGAAAATTAAGAAATGAAGACAGCCTTAAATATTAGTATTGTATGTTATTATGTTTCTTAAATATTTTTTATTTTACAGTAAAAGTCATTTTTTAAATATGTTTACTAAATAATAAAGTCATATTTATATATAATCACAAGTTTTGGCCAAATTGTGCAGCCCTGCAAACAAGCGAGGTGTAACGCTAAGGTCCAATTGAAGAAGAAGATGAAGATAGCAGAACTCACAGCATGCTACACGAGACACAAACAATACTGGACAAACACTGAGTGAACAGGAAGAACCTATGTACACAATGATGATAATAAAGACACAGCTGATACAAACTAACTAATAATGATGTGTGACGATGGAGACGGAAGACAGGCGGGAACTCAACCAAGGGAATACATGTAATGAATAAACTAAAAGTCCATGAAAACGGAACTAAGAATGAACATACGTAACTGAAGCTAGTCGTAACAGTACACGCCCCTCCGACCAGGCACGACCTCGTGCCGTAAAAGCAGATGAGGTGAGGGAGGGATGAAGGGGGTTTTGGAGGTGGACAAAGAGGTGGCGAAGGTGTGGTGACAGTAGGTGGCGGCGGAGGAGTGCTGATGGGGAGACAATTATCCCCTGGCAGCGATGGTAGTGGATGGCGACGGCCCGGACCGAGAGCCTGGCAGTTACGACAAGGGAGGGAGGTGCCAAGGTGTTGACGGGACTGTCGACATCTGGCGGAGGATGAGCCGATGGATCCCAGGGCACAGATGGAGAGCTGATGTAGTGACATCGCTGGCATCGGAGGCCTAGGCATCGTCGTGGCGATGACTGTCAAAGGAGGAGCCAGAGTACTCGAGGACCGAGGTGAGTTAGAAGGGGAAGGAGGAGGAGCCCGGGAGATCGTCAAGTTCGTGGCGTGGAGATGGTGTGACGACCGACCAAGGGGGAGCCACTGGGACAAAGGAACCCGGTTGAACCGAGAGGCCGAGGGGGGCTGATAGAGCTGAAGGTGGGAGGAGCCAGGGCAGAGGTTCGATTACAGGCCGGAGGCGGAGTCACAGGATCCACTCACTCAGGCGCTGGTGGAGGTTGCTCCACCTCAGGCTCGACGTCCCAGCAAGGCATTCCAGGAGATGATGGGGCTGGAGGACTGGCTGAGAAGGTCGGCGATGGAGGCTGATGGAATCTTGGAAGGGTTGAGGTAATGTATAGTCCATGCAAGTCTCTTTTTCAGTGGTGAAATAGGCTCTGGGTCCGGCTGTGTTCTGGACCGGGGATAGACATTCTCCAGACACCGGATGATGGCTTCTCAGTTTAATCTGGTGGTGTCTGGGAGGTCAAGAGGATGATGGTAATTTGCCCTGATCCAGAACAGTGACTTCAGGGTCTCGTCGTCGTAGGGGCAGGTGAGAGAAAGAAAAAAAATCCCTCAGCAAAAACAAAAAAGTTCTGACTCGTACGAGCCACTGCAGTGAACTGAGCTGCATAGTCCATTTTGGGTCTGGTATTCTATAACGCTAAGGTAACAGAAGATAACATGCGGAACAGCATGCTACACGAGACACGAACAAAACCGGACAAACACTGAGTGACCAGGAAGAACATATACACAATGATGATAATTAAACACAGCTGAACCAAACTAACTTATAATGATGGATATATTAACATATTCTTATATTAAATATGTTAATATGAGAATTAACATAACTGAACCTAACCATGATACAGGGAGCAAACAAAGAGCTTTATTATTCTTATTTTTGCATTTTATCATTTAGCCTAATAATAATAAAGTTATGTTCCAAATTTTATTGAGTTGTCTTGCTGTATACATAGACAGCTGCCTACTGTATCCTAACTGAAATGGAAAATCAGTAGTGGCTTATTTGGAACACTTAATGTTGGAAGCAACTAGTGTGAAAAGCACCAACGCACAATTGATTTCAATAAAGGCATGAAATAATAATAAAGTCATGAGTATATTATTATATGTTCAACATTTCTATTGTTTCATCTGCCATGTTGAATAAAAATGCAATGCTGCCTAAAATGAGGTATCTTACCATTTAATGTCTCATAATGCTGTCTACGGAGGCAGCTGAAGAGCTATTAGCATATGCATAATACATAAGATGTTAAATTATGAAAAATATGTCATTTTTAGACAAGCAAACATCTATGTTATCTGATGTTATGTTATAGGTGCTGAATAATATGTCTTGTATCATGGCAGAAAGAACATCCTTAAGACTTGTGTACCTGTCAGACATGGCCACCTGCTCTAACATGGCTGAACCTGTGTTGGTCTTCCAGTTGCCAGATATAGATGTTCTCCTGTCCAATAACACAACAGCAAACTGTTTCAAAATCAGTTCCTATGATGTTGCTAAAACCATAGATTATATCATGCTGTTGAGAACAATAATGTAGTTGTAATCTCTTACATGTATGCCTTGTAATTGTCACCAATTTTCTGGATTCGGATGTCATACTTGGCGTCGATAAAAGGTTCAGATGTGGCATATGTCTTTGTCAAAGCCACAACACTAGCAATGTCTTGGAAATCATATTGATTGTCCACTTTGACCTGGACAGAGAATTTAAATTGCACTGATACTGCTCTAACCATAAAAAGACCAAACAGGCCATTCAATAATATAGATACAAGTAGTATAAATACAATGTAATGAATACAATTTTTATCATATATTTTAAAAATTGCATTTGGCAGTAATGTCTAGGAAAGGATTTCAGTCATACCTTTCCCATACCAGAGTGAGCATGACCCATCTTCACTACCACAGGAAAGCCAGGTGTAGTGATCTAATGACAAGAGAGATAGATATATGAAGCAATTTTTTAAGAAAAAACACTTTTATTCTTTGAGGATGCATTAAATTGATCAAACATGCCTTATAAAGCTACATTTCTATTTCAAATATAAATGCTGTTCTTTAGAACATTCTATTAATTAAAGAATGCTGACAATAATCTATCACTGTTTCCGCAAAAATATTAAGTAGCTGTTTTCAACATTGTGATCATGGATCATGTGACACTAAAGACTGGAGAAATTATGCTGAATATTCATCTTTGCATCACAGGAATAAATTACATTTGAAAAGATATTAATGTAGAAAACAGTAGTTTTAAATTGTAATGATATTTCACAGTTTTACTGTATTTTTGGTCAAATAAATGGGCAACATAAGAATGTATAGAATTCTATCCATGCCATTACTCAACCATGTTCTTATTGCAAATGTTAATACACAATACTGACCTGATATTTTTATTATCCGACTGAATAATTTAGGAAGAAACAACACCAACATAAAGTTGGTTTACTTTGAACCGTTTATTAATGGTAGAACATGTTGTATTTGCAGTCTCAGTGCTGCTTGATAGGCATCTTCTTTATATTGCTGCACTTGGAGAAATGCGAGAGCAAAATCTTCCTGCTCAGGCACAAAATGAGCCCACAAAATGATGTCTAAGTCTGCTGTGCATTATCTTAGAAAAAGGCCAGCGAGAGAGGAAAACATTCTGGCAGAGAGTGTGTCTGGGATCATTTTTGTGTAAAGATGCCTGCAGTGCAGGAATAGAAGGAGTTGGTGGCACTGCAGCAAGCCTCCCTCTCCTTTTAAACCCTGATCTATGTCTATAAGAACCATGATGACTAGTCTGAGATTTATGAAATTTACAGTCTAGACAGAGCTAAGTTGAGTGGAGCAATGCTGAACTGGGGCACTGAATATGCATGAGCCCTGTATATTTTACTATTTACTGCATCCAGGCACCGCTGTCCCTGCCACAGATGGGAGCTTTGTACTAGGTCCAGTGGGACCGTCTAGAGCCCTATAGCTCAGGGTTTACTGGTGAGAAGGGACAGGAACAGATGGTAAACACTCACCATCTCCTTGTGGTTGGGGTAATAAACCTGGTCAATCAGTGGGAACTCCTCTGGACCCAACTGCTTGTACAATCTGGACAATTGAGCGAACTGATGCATGGCGACCCGCACACAAACATACATGCATACACATATAGAGACAAATATTATGCAGCAATAATTAAGGACATTCAATGGTAAAAATTGGAGGATTTTTGCATGACCTTTAAGTTGTCAAATTAACTTGATCGATTGTTAAAAATCAATCTGATTCATGCCAATTTGCATTTGTGAACCAGCTTGACCCAATTCATTGTAAATAACAAACTAAAGAAAACAATTTATATATTTCTGACAATACAAAAGCGGTATAAAGCCAATTAACTTTTTACAGCAGAGCATCAACTCAAGACAAATGTATATTCACTTTAGAAATGTCCAGGTCTTTAAAGATTTTATTTTTTTCCATAGTTTTTTCAGGCCTGGAAAACACTATTCTGCGTGACCATGGGAATCCCATATCTGAAAATGTTTAATTTTCTTATGAATGGTAACATGTTCAAAATAAATGAATATTTCCTTTTTTTTGGATTTATGAGAACATCCTTAAATGGCTGAGTAGTATGGACTGATGTGTGTAGTGCTCACCACCCATGGTTTGTCACAGAAGTTGTAGACAGAGTGAAGAGAATTGACACTGGGCAGACCAGCATACTGAAGTCCAATCACAATATTCCTGTGGTCGCCATTCTTGGCCATGCTGAAAGCATGCTGTCGGACCATCACAAAATCTGGCTTGAAACACCTAAATGACCACAGCAATGTTGGTAATTATTATCAGTCAAATAATGTGATATATGAAGGTGTCATATCTTGCTGATCGGCTCCAGTAATTATTCATTTCAAGAACAAAGGTGATTTCCTATCTATCTATCTATCTATCTATCTATCTATCTATCTATCTATCTATCTATCTATCTATCTATCTATCTGTCTGTCTGTAAAGTGTATATACAGTAGAATGTACAGTAAACGTAGTTTCTTCGACTAATCATCTTGATTGCTGCTCTAAATATTCCTAACATACATCAATTGTTCTCATACATCTTTTTATATTTCTATAATTAAATGCAAACTGAATTAGACAAAGTAAAACCCACTGAATTACATTGTTTATCTGTGCAATAAAGAAAACATTCTGGAAGAGCTCTAAACAGATCTGAAACCTACTTTGTGATTTTGTTGCCATTGCGAATGGCCTCAATGTCCACGCTATAGCTTCCCGTTGCGTGAGCCACCAGATTGACCTCCGAGAATTCAGCCTTGAAAATCAATAGAAATCACCAGATGGAATAAATGGATCAATGCGTCTGATCAATAAAGTGCTGTTGTCAAAGCATATACACTAAAACAGCACCCGAGGCCTGCAATGTGTTGCCAGTGTGGTTATTTTAAAACAACAAAAAGGGCTTTTTAAAGAATACCATGCATATTTCCTTGTAACACAAGATTTTTGACTGACATATCATTAAAAATTCAAAACACAAATGTGGAAATGTTAAAAAAAAAGTGTTTTCGTTTTGTATCGTGACGAATCGTTTTGTATTTCTGTCTGTTATTCCAGTATGTTGCCAAAGTCATAAATAATTAACAGTATTACATTTAAACTCTAACCAATCATAAATGCAAGCAGTTGTTCAATAAAAATATTTCTTCTGGAAGAAATTACTTTTGGTTTATTGTAAAGCTGCTAACAAAATCCGTGACTAATTATTTAAAAGGACAATATTCATTGACAGAACAAATTAATTTTCTTTTATCCTCCTCAAGAATAGATTAGATCTTGCATTTCATTACTAGGGACAGTTTTGATATATTTTCCTATCCCATTTCAAAAACACAAACAAATCCCACTGAAGAAATGACAAAGGCCCTGTAATGCAATTTCCTCTCAGATTGATGACAATAATCTTTAGCTAGTTAATGTGTTTTGGCAACATCTAATTCATTATACATGCACATTGTTGAGTTGTACTACTCTGGTAGTTTGAAAGAATTCAAAAAAACTTCCCACCTGTTCTACTTTGATTTCAAATTCTCCATGAACCTTCTTTCCTCTGAACACCTTTCCCCTGTAGGAAGAAAGATCAAAAAATAAAGAACATATCTATACTCTTGTGAGTCATAGTTAACAAAAACACTTAGACTGTGTCCAAACTGGATTATGCAACAGTGAAATCGTGTGAGAATTATGTATTTCAATCATTTATTAAGCATGAATTCTTTGAGAAGGGGAGGCTGAGGAGTTTCGTTTCAATGTCTGAAACTTTGTTTTTATGCTATGCGTCTCAAACTGTCATAATATTTCTATATTTATATGCTACTATTATACTTTTTTTAACCTAAAAAAACAGATTATTGTCCTGTAAATCCTGTATGTTTATACACAGAGACATATAATTTCACATCTGTATAGTGGTGACCATATGAAATAACTAAACTAATTACTCTATGTTAAAATATTCCATGCAGCTTTGTTTTTGACCACTAAATAATTAAACAGATGGATGGATGGATGGATGGATGGATGGATGGAAGTGTTGTTTCCTCTAAAAAGTTTCTAAAATGCACATGAAATTAAGTTTTTCATGATGTTGGTTTTATTATACTAGTAAATGTGTCACTAGCCCTCACAGGGAAACAGTGAGAGAAACATCACACACATTAAAATTGTAAAGACACTTGAGGCACCATGTGAGGTTCCTTAGATCGCCATACCAAAAGAAACCTCTCGAGAACCTCCAGGCATCCTAGCAAAAAAGGACAGTTCTCTGAGGAACCCATAAGTTCTTACAAGAACCCTAAAGACTGGCAATCCATTAACCTAATTATAACATATAAGCTGGCGCTTGACATAAATATTTCTTGAAAATATATTTAGTTCCTTGAGTATAAAACAAGACATTTGATCCACCCTGGCAAGAGTTCCTAGAATTTACCCAAATGGTTTTAATATGTGATGACTCCAAAAGTGCCTCAATTGTCATTTTCAACGACTTTGTGATAACATTACTTGTTTTCACTAGCAGATGCAGTATACTCTGAAACCCAAAAACACAGGCCTTTTTAATCTGGACTCAACAGCTAATGTAATCTCACGGCTTCTCCATTAAAGGAGAACTCCGGGCAATTTTAAGTTGATCTTGATCGTTATACCTTTGTGAGTACTGTCTATAGAAAAAAAAAACGAACCGGATTGGTGCTTGCAACACGGAGCTTTTCCCGCAAATGCCCAGAGCTCCCACTCAGCTAAAACGGCAGTTATGGGGGCATATACATAAAGAGTGTCTTTCAGCCTTTTAACAGAAACAAAATGCAATTAAAATTTCTGTCTAACATGAACAGGGCCCTTACATGTGAACAAGATGCGTTTAGCAACTTAACCATTGTTTAAATTCACCTAAATAGTGTTTTAATCGGCTAGCTGTAGTCTCGCGCTGAAGTCCCGTGGGAACTCATTTGTAGCCAAAGGTAAATAGTAGTGATGGGAAGTCCGGTTCTTTTCCGCGAACCGGTTCTTTCGGACAGTTCGTTTCAATGAACCGGTTCAAGAAATGGTTCGCGTTTGTGTCGTTCCGAATTATATGGCAACAGAAAGCGAAAATACAAAAACTTATTTTCATCGTCTTCCTTTCCATGACCTCGAGATTCTGCAGTTGTGGCTAGTTGTACTTCAACTTGATGCGCAAACTCCCATACAAGTACGCGCTAAAGATTACCGCATTCGCAGCGAACACTTTGACAAGGATGATTACACAGACACAACACAACAGGGCCGGTTGAAGAAAAAAGCGATTCCATGGAAGAAGACGTGTGCAGCCACTTTGGAGGTAATGTAAACTTTATTTATCCTTCCATTTGGGCGCTGTGATGTGTCTGTGTAGTCATCCTTGTACGGCACAAACACGAACCATTTCTTCTTCACCTACACACTGATATTTAGGCCTACCTTTGGCTACAACAACTGAGTTCCCACGGGACTTCAGCGCAAGACTACAGCTAGTCGTCTAAAACACTATTTAGGTGAATTTAATCAATGGCTAAGTTGCTAAACGCATCTTGTTCACATGCAAGGGCCCTGTTCATGTTGGACAGACATTTTAATTGCATTTTGTGTCTGTTAAGAGGCACAAAGACACTCTTTATGTATATGCCCCCATAACTGCCGTTTTAGCTGAGTGGGACCTCTGGGCATTTGCGGGAAAAGCTCCATGTTGCAAGCACCAATCCGGTTCGTTTTTTTTTTTTTTTTCTATAGACAGTACTCACAAAGGTATAACGATCAAGATCAACTTAAAAATTGCCCGGAGTTCTCCTTTAACTGTCCCAGGCTGAATATTGTAATGCGCACAAACGCACGCGCGGGCACACCCACAACTACACGGGCGCGCGTGCCAGAAAGGCCCATGGACTAATGAGTCACGACATTTTAGTGACTCCTTTTGGCCTGTATTTGCACGAGCTGCACCTCAGGTGCGAGGATGAAACAACACCTCTGATACTCTCAAATAATCTGTTCATAAACTACAAGCCATTACGTCGCATTCAAAACGCTGAGATTTCCTTAGGATCTTACCAGTCTGTATGCTGGTCATCAATGACCAGGAGGATCTTGGCGTTGCTCGAGCCGATTCCTCTCTCGGTGGCCTCGTTAAAAGTGGCGGCAGCGGCGGCGGTGGTCTGTTTGACGGCGTTGGAAATGGAGGAAAAGAAGCCGGCGCCCGTAGACTGGCTGGGGGGTTGACGCCTCTCTTGAGAGCCGGGCGAGAGCTCCGGGGCTGGGCTCTGCTGCGGTGAATCTGGCCGCTGTAGATCGCCCATGTAGCCATTGGGCAAGTTGGACATGAAATTACTGTCCGAGAGGCGACGTCGCAGGTAATTCATGTTGAATATGAAAGGGGATGCGACGGTAAATTACCTCCCTGTAGGTTCTGCACGTAAAAAAAAATCAAAAAAAATCCAAGACGAATAGAAAACTGATATCTAGGATGCAACCGAGTGTTTCTGTTTAAAACGAGACGCAAAAACGAGTCGATACGCAAATCTTCAGTGTTCACCTCAAAGCAACGGTCGTGCTTCACGCATGCAGAGCAGCACTGCAACAAATGAAAGATATCAAATCAACGCTTTATTGAGATCAAGATTAAATATGAATAAATAAATAAATGCTCGTAATCATTGTGTTTGATTGACTTACATATCTGAGAAGCTTGTTCAACACTTGGCATTGCGAATCAAGCTCCTTTCATTTATGTTGATGATGTTGATAATCCACGGGCGTGGAGAAAAACAATCCTAACGGAGAGGCACTCTTTCAAAGTGTGCTCGCTCGGTGAAGGTAGTAATTGTCATATATGTAACTCGGTGAGGCACAATCTCCGGCCAGATTCTCTGTGATCCGGTTGGGGCTTCGGAGGATGCAGGGATTGCATCAGTCGTGCCATCCAATCCTTGTAATCCGCCCAGTGTTTTCCCCTGGTCGTTTGTTCAGACCCATTACCGCTTTCTCCCGTTGCGCACGTTCTTTACGCACGGGACAGGTCCGGGATATAATTGTTTAGATGCGTTTATGATGATTGGGAAGAAAAGACGATTTTACCATGTGCTTGTGTTCATTTTAAAGAAGAGAGAGACATCATTGGCAGTGGGTGATACTGCCAAGCGATTAAACAGCTTGTAACAAAAAGGATGTAGGTTCAAACTCTGCAGATGGCGATTCTTGAACTGTCACCATGGTGCCCTTGAGCAACACACCTAAGGGTTGTTCCCTTAGGACTGTTCTTGTACATTATAGGGTGTTGCAAGTAAGAACAATCTCAGACAATTGACAATTAATTATAGGACTGTTCGTCTTGAATATATTGTACAAAAAATTAACTTGCAAATAATGTAGTTAAAGGATGATGTTGGTGGAGTGTCAGAAATAATCTTTTTTTTAATCAAGGGCACATTTTGCACCTTGAAATTGATTTTAAGGGACACTTAGAATAGAAGAAAGGCTACATAAAAACTGAGGATTTACTTCAGTTCAGGACGTTTTGTCTACTCTGTAAACATTTTAGGTATTTTTCCACTTTCTGTTGCATTTTTGCTCTTAACCCGGTTAATTTCCGATCCTGATGCCAATTTATTATTTAATATATGGAGACTCAATGAAAACATTTGAAAAATCAATAATAAATGTATAACTTATTGTTGAAAAGTATATTCCTAGGTATTTTTTAATAGTATACTATAATTGTTTTATATAGTTTTGCATATTATGATGATTTTTTTACATTTTATTTAATTGTAGACATTTCCAAATGTAATTTCCATCTTTGAAAAGCAAGGATGGGTTTTCAGTACTCTGGACAGTTCTTGAGGACATACTCCTTCCTGTATGTGATTTCAGCACCACGGACAGTGAATCTATATGTTCTTAATGTTGCTGTTAATAAGAGAGACCGTGGATAGTTGTCACACTTTTTTCTCCAGGGAATATTTAATTTTGAAAGTCAATTTCTGTATAGTCACATACTTTAAATTGGGTATGAAATTACATTTGAATCTATTTTACAGTCCGTGTGACAAGTAGACTGACTTTCAAATGGAGAAATGTTTACAGGCTCCACCCATTGCAACACAATATATATACAAAACATACTGGTATGTTTTAGATCTTATTATTTAATTTTTTGTTAGTTAACTTTTTTTTGACCTCGTAAGTTTTAATCAAAATGGCAGAACTCGATTTTTGGGGAAGTATGCCGGATTCTCCATTCACGGTCAGCATAAACTTTCTTACAATTGCCTGCTCGCATTCAGATCTGCCTTCAGCAAATCATTAACCGATGGTCAGAACCAAGTTCCCGCCCTACCTTTTTTTTTCTTTTGTGATTATCCATTCCACTTGGATGAATGTTAAAATAAGTGAGAAAAGATCTGTTGTTTTATCACGACTTAAATGTAAAAAAGTTACAAAAAGGAAAATTTATTTAACAAACTATTTTGTAGAAACATGCACCAGAAGTGAAATTAAGTGAATGAATAACTAAACATTTAAAGAGCAAAACTCTAAAAGATATTTTAAAAATCTAATTTTGGCCAACTGATAATGAAATTACAGTACATGCAATGATTGAGCTGACATTTATGAAAAAATAAATGAAACTGACATCTGTAAGAAAGAAAGAAAATTGCTGCCTAAAATTTTTTAAATACAATCAACTTGGATTTTTAAGTAATTTCAATCTAAATCACATTAAACTGACTTAAGTTGAATTAGTTGAATCTTGTATAGCTTAAAACTTGAAATTGCTTAACTTATTTTGTTTAGAGCAATGTAAAACCATATTGTCATAACGTATGGATCATATAATCTTTTACAGTGATGGTATTCACAAATATTATTTTTTAGACTGTTGAACGAAGCGTTTACAAACCTGCAATATCTCTTCCAGCGTAAACAATCATTTGTGTAAATAATTGGATGCTTGACTCAAAAGTTTCTGAAATGCTGTCAGTGTGACAAGTAGACTGACTTTCAAATGGATAAACATAATGTTTACAGGCTCCACCCATTGCAACACAATACATGAACAACACATTTACTGCCTTTGTATTCATGTGATTCTAAAAGGTGTGTGTACTCCATTTTATATTTCCACCATTTCGTATTCATACATTTTGTCGCTTGAACAGGTTCTTAATCATAACCTTTGATTTCGATGACCATGTCTGATTGATAATGAAATAGGACCTCGCATAGACAGACTGACCCTTTCAATAAACAAAGCATTGTTTACATGCTTTATTTGAGTGGTGAATCAGTTACACCCACATTAGCACAAAATGGAGGTGTGGGCAGCAGCAGACACCTTCAGGCGCACAATGCAATCTGAGATGTGACTTTACGAGAGCTATTTTACACCAGCTTTACAGGAGGACTGCAGTCTATAATTCCTATAGGTCTTTCGCCCTCCCATCTGATCAAGCTCTATGTCTCCAATGAAGTAAAATTAGGTTGTTGTTTTTTTCACACATTATGGCCTAATCCAAACTATAACAAATGAATAGAGGGAGAGTCTCTTAAAATATTTAAACCATTTACTACTCATCGTCTGTTTCTTTTTTTTTTTTTACTAAAACCACATTTTAGCCTTAACATCTGGATCACCCCCCTCCCCTCCTCCCTCCTCCATTATTGTCACAATCTGTTTTTGCCAGGCTTAAATTGACCCCAAACATACATTAAGCAAGCTTGCTATTGGATACCATTCACATCTCTGAAAAATTCATTTTTTTTATGCATGCTTTTGTGAAGGTAAATTAAGAGTTGCATTTTTAAAGTACAATACAATATGTTATGGAATTATATAATTGTTTGTAGTAGTTTATATTAGTTTTCTGTTACTACTGGTACACACAATTATATAAAATATACAAAACCATTTTATTATATTTTACGCAGTAGCGTTCAGAGGTTTTGGGTTGTTAAGATTTTTTAAATATTTTTGAAAGAAGTCTCTTGCTTAAAGCTGCATTTATTAGATCAAAAATACAGTAAAACATCAGTATTTGGAAATCAGTTTAAACTAATAATATTTCTATTTAAATATATTTTTAAAATTGATTTATTCCTGTGATTGCAAAGCTGATTTTTCTGCATCATTAGTCCAGTCTTCAGTGTCACATGATGCTTCAGAAATCATTCTAATATGCTGGTTTGCTGCTCAAGAAACATTTCTTATTATTATCAATGTTGGAAACAGTTGTGATGCTTAATATTTTAAAGAAATTTTGAAAGAACAGCGTTTATTTGAAATACAGATCTTTTTGGCGATGATGCATCCTTGCTGAATAACTAGGGATGCATTAAATTATATTAGTTTCTTTGAAAAAGAAAAATGTTAATGACCCCAAACTTTTTAATGGTTGTCTACATCATTTACTATTTTAATATCCATTTACTATTTATTGTGGAACATTTAGTATGCATTGTGTTTGGATTATTTTCTTATAATAGTTTTTCACTGTTTTAGATTAGCACTAAAACACAACATGAGCACAAACTGTAGTGCTATACACAGTAATGCTACATAATCTCCCTTGTTAGTAGATTCACAAAGGGTTGTTTTACAGGAAAAAGTGTCCCTTTCCCATGAGAAAATAGTTGTTATCCTCCATCTGGAACCAGTTGCTCAAGTCTCTCCATACAGTGCACAGTATGCATGACATGAATTATCACTTCTGGTGTTGACCCTAATTCTGAGCCATTACATTAACAAAGAAAGCTTATATCCGCTTTCACAAAGCTGTTCCATTAATGAATGAGCAAAAGTAGCTATTCATAAACAACGCGAGAATGGTTCAGACAGTCGGTGCCATTCAAAACAACAGACGCCATTTACACCTATACAACTATACATATGGAAAACAGCAATCAAACTGCAAATATTTGACTATTTGTTGAATGCTTATTTTGCAAAGGCTGTGTAGTTTTACGTTATGTATTCTGTGGGCGTTTTTTCTTTTCTGCATTAAACACACTCCTTGGTGTCTCCAAATGAGCATAAAAAGCAAAACTGAAATAATATTGAGTTTATACATCTGGATTGAGAATTCAGAGTCGTTTCACTGTATTACCATGGTGACATAATGCCGGAATTATTGCTAATTCTATTATTGCTATATTTCTACCGCAAGAGGTCGCTGCTTCCCACATGATGCGCCACGAGGCAACAGAGAAATCCTGCTGTGTAAAGATTGTCAAAAGTATAACCTTGGTCTGACTGTTACTATTGGCCTATGTTCAGAAATATACACAACCTTTCATAAAACAGCTCAACAATGTCCTGTTTAACCAAATTGGAAATTTCAGCGCTTGAATGATTGTGAGAAACTTTTCTCACTGGTCTGTAGAGAATAGAGATGCGTATACACTGTGTGTGGCATCCTGGGAAAAGTGGTTATAAAATAGCCGGCAATCCAATAATGATGGGGGGTAAGTACAGTAAATATTTACAGTAGTTCATAGGAAACATACAGTGTTAATTTGCAGGTACTATGAGAGGCAATCAATCACAGAGAATGTTACAAAATAAATGATCTGAGTAAGAGTTTTGAGAAAGTATTGCGCTGTTAAATGCTTTTCTTACGGGAAGTAAATCACATGTACTAACTTTACCTGTTTTACCTTGTTTATAAAAAAAACTGTTATGTTTAAAGGCTATCCTTATGTAGAGCATCAGCACTATGATGGTTTTCTTGTAATGCAAATGGGGTTAACTGTGTGTCCAGAGGGAGTGTGTTTCAGATGTATGTAAGCATTTGTGGCTTTAGCATGCTCAGGCAGGATTGCGATGTACAAAGCTCTCTTCAGCACTCTGATGTCTTTGTCTTCCTGCCAAAAAAGAAATGGGAGAAACAGATCTCTGGAAAGAAAAGGCCCAATGCATAAAGGTTGGGAAATCACAACATAACTGCAAGTATGGGCGAGATGGTGGAATGACTGCAGCTCAGGTGGGCTAAACACTCTGAAAAATGCAGTCGGGTGAGATTTTAGATTAGGGAGGGGGGGTCTGTCGACAGGTGCTGACTCCTAGAAAGGAAACAAAAGACAGAGCACGACTTGTTTGTGGATTCTAAAAAGATCCTGGGAAGGAAAAGAGGGATGGTGACGTTCCAAAAGGAATTAATGTTGGGTTCAAAAGTCTAAGAGCATCTTAAAATTCAACCGAAAAAAAATAAAGAAAGTTGATATCACAAGATCAAGGTCACACATTTGCTTTCATTTTGAGTTACATTTCAAGTGTTTCTGTTTCTCTTGTGTTACACCCTTTAAAATATTTTCTTAATCCTAAAACTTTACGAAATTTTAGATTAGAATCCCATGCCAAAATATATATTACCATTCAAAAGTGATTTTTTTTAATTGGCTACTTTTATTCAGCAAGGAAGGATACATAAAATTGATCAAAAGTAACAGTAAAGACATTTATAATGTTACAAAATATCTCTTTTTCAAATAAATGGTTATCTTCTGAACTTTTTATTCATCAAAGAATCCTGGGGAAAAGTATCTCAGTTTCCAAAAAAAAAAAATAAGCAGCACAACTGTTTTCGACATTGATAATAATAAGAAATGTTTCTTGAGCCCCAAATCAGCATATTAAAAAATGATTTCTGATGGATCATTTGACGCTGAAGACTAAAGTAATGATGTTAAAAATGCAGCTATTCAGAAATAAATGTATTCATAATTGTATTCATATTAATAAATGAATATTATTATTTATCATAAATAGCCTATATTAACAAAAACGTTATTTTAAATTATATTATCATGTCATATTATATTTTTCTTAAGTTAATCATTTTTTGTACAACTGCCTATTTCTGTATGTAAATGTAGTCTAATAATGTAGCTTATTTTCACATAGTATCAATTTATAACAGCAGGGAATGTGTTTCTCAAGAACAGTGATGGTAACAAGGAAACCATTCATCGCTCTTCCCGGCTGCACTGGCATGTTGATACATGGAGAGGAGGGTAGATCGGACCAAATTACGACCTGATTCTTTTATTTTGAGCGTCCTGCCTGCCTGCCGGAGTAATTCAGTTTAACCACATCTCTGTAACACACATCTTTATGAGATCTGAACACCCATGCCAACTTAGATTCTTTTCTTTTTTAAAGAAATATTGTTGTCTTCTTTCACCATAAATGATGTTAAACTAATGTAAAATACCGTTTTATGATTTTTTTACTTGCAATTTGATTTCAACTCAGTTTTAGCCCACGTTGGGGGTTGTATGGTGGGGTGGGGGTGATAGACAGCAAGCAATTCAGAGCTTTTGGTTTGTCTCCTCCCATAAGGCACCTGTGGTGGTAGGTCATGCAGACAAAGGCAGAGGGAGGGGGTTGGCCTTCAACCAGCCAATAAGAAGGCAGAGAGGCATGTTCATGGAAAGCACAGATCACTCAAGCTCAGTGACAATTCAAAGTTGAGTGAGGAACGATTCTGGCGCTCAAAACTCAACTTGTTAAGGAGCATTGCACGGCTTAGAAAACACTGAAGATAAGGAATGGCGGTCACTAATTTCCACTACATTACCCGGATGAGCAGTGGCTTCAAAGTGTACATCTTAGAGGGTAATTATCACATTTTCTCTCTTAATACGAGTTTAAACTAAGAATCGCATGATGTCTGCATGTTATCTACATGAAACCAATAGTAATCAGTATCAGAAAGAAAATGTACTGTACAACTTGGAATTAAGTATCTCTAACTGTCTGGCCATTTTAATGAGCACTCTTAAAAATAAAGGTTGCAAAAGGTTTTTTTCACAGTGATGGCATAGAAGCACCATTTTTGTTTCCCAAGAGAACCTTTCAGTGAACAGCTCTTAAAAGAACCATATATTTTCTTAGTGTAAAGAACATTTTAATGATCGAAATAACCTTTTTTCACTATATATAAAAAAAACTTTTTTGCAATGGAAAGGTTCCATGGATGTTTAAGGCTTTTCATGGAAAAAAGAACCTTTATTGTTTTAAGTGTATATTCTTTGTAGATATTAAACATGATATTTATTCATGTAGCCAATTCATATTTAAATATATAAATGCATTAAAAAATGCACATTTTCAGAAGGTTTCAAATAAGAAAAGAGGCTGGAAAACCCCTTTAACTACTGACAGGAATTATGATGCTCTGTTATTTTGAAGGTTAATTGAGAAGAGTCGAGATGAAGACATGCTTGATGTGTGTTTTAGGCTTGCAAATGAGAGATGAGAAAAGGATGTGGGTCTGTTATTTTGTCTTTAATCTCCCCAAGAAAAATATCCCTCCCCGAGGCACTAAAAATCAGTCATCAGTCAAGGTTTAAGGTGTGGTTTACACCCAATCCCCCATCCACTGTCATGCAAAGTCAACCTGCCTTGTCACGGTCCACTGCTTAGGAGATTTTTTGAGTGTGTGTAAGTGAAAGACGGTTCTGCCAACAATGCCCCCTCATCATCCAAGCCATTTGAGCATTTAGTAAACTTTATCCGCTTGAAGTCTGATAGCGCCTAATGCTAAACTTCATTCACGCAGTGTTAAAATACCTCAGATGTTAATCACCAATCAAATCAACTCAGGTCCCGACTGGTCTAATATGTGGTTGATTTGATATCCACAGCCCATGATCTTGTTTTTACTACTTCCTAAAATATTTAGCAAGTTATGAGTCAAATGATTGTCGTGGAAACATTCGAGTATAAAATCTTAACTGATTGTGGTAATCATTAATTAGAGTTACTTTAAGTCACAGGTTGCACAAAATATCTAACCTTATTCTGGAGTGGAACAAGTGGATGTTGTGAAAGCCAATATCAATGGTCAAATCCTGGTTCAAAGGCAATGTTAGCATGTTCCATACAATGTTATGGGTATACTTAACCTAATTTAAAAAGTGAAGGATTTAAAAAAAAAAAAAGTATTATGCATTATAATTTGAGGAGTGATTTATTTTTTATTTAACTAGGATTTGTTTCTATTTTTTGTCTAGAGATGTAAAAAGGCATACATGCATATATTCAGTGTAGACAGTGTAGTCTTTGCGAGTGAAAAGTATTGTCTCAGAAAGTGTTTCACTGTTAAGCATTTAATAAACAAAAAATTTGAACCCAGCAAACCTTATCATTTTGAGACTATAAAGTTGATGAGCTCTTAATGAGCTCTAAACCATTATCAGTTGTTGCATGTTGCAGATTCTGTGTATTTAATGACCATACCTTTGCATGACACAGTTGATGATATTAGCATGTGAATGGTGATGTGTATTTCAGTTTGGATTAGTCTGTTACAATCGTTATGTTGGGTAAACATTCTGTGAGCCACATGCTTTAACCTACAAAGCCTGTTTTGCACCTAAAAGCAGTTTGAACAACAAGCCAGTAAGATATTAATTCGTTCACTGATGTGGTTTTTTTTTTTTTTTTTTGGCTTGAATGTTTTCCAACATTTGAATGACATTTACCGTTAGTGGTGAATCAGCTGGGTAGTTCTACAGTACTACTCACAGAGCCAGTTGATCTTGCTCTGCCACTTAACGGAGTTTACATTTAACGGTGGCCCAACAACGTTTTTTCCCACAATTAAGATACACACGCAGTGATGCAATTCCAAGGATTAAGAGTCAGTTGTTTACTTGTTTGCCACACCTTTTCACAAGTAAGCGAATCGGTGACTGGCAATGACCGTGTGAGCACCCTGCAGCGATGTCATTTATCATATCTGAAGTCACACGGGCCTGTATTCATTTTTTCACAGGACAGCCCAATCTGAGAAGTGAAGACAGATTTCGCCACATGACGAGCGACAGGGTGCGGATGCGCCCTGCACATCCGATGAAGCGCAAAATCAGTTTGGAGAGAGGACGGACACTTGAGGAGAGGTAATGAACCATGTACCTTCCTTCATGGAAGCAATAACCAGTAGAATAAGAGGGACTGAAGAGGAGTTAGTTTTGTCATTTATTTTTGAACTTTCTGTTTCAGAAGAGGGAGGGCCATTAGAAACAGCCTGATCAACAGTGCCCGCAGATCATCTGGGTTCAGTATTCCTGAAAGCCCCACATCTACATGGAGCCCAACGGCCAGCCCCACTCACCTGATCCCCAGCCCAGTGTACTCCACCCCAGTCATGGACGAGCCTCTAGCCCTAATCAAGAAACCACGCCCGGAACCAGAGAAGGCAGAAAGCCAAAACAAACCCACAACAGTCAAACAAATACAGGTGATTAATACTACAGTTAAATGATTATGACATGTTTTATATCCAAATTTAATGTTTATTTTATTATATTATTATTATTAAAAACAACAACACTAAAATCTTACTATTTATTAAAAATATGTAAATAACAATATCATATTTTTTTTAAATATTTTGAAATAATATAATATATTTAACTCATAAATATAATATATTTAAATCGACGGGCCAGTGGCCAGTCAGGCCGGTGGCCCCACCAATAAAAGTAATACATTTATAAAATAAAATAGGTCTAGTTATTGTTTTAGTTGTTTTTGATCCATGTAACCTTAATAAATGAGGTTATGACAACAAAAACTACTATCCTTACTCATATCAATTTTAAATATTGTTAAAGTCAGTCAGTAATAAAATAAGATCAAATTATGAGCAATAGCACAAATAAATACAACAGAACAAACATTATACAAAATAAATAAAATAAAAATTTCAGGTTATTCATGTAGGTCTAAACTAGATATTCAGGTACAGTAATAGTAATCAAATGTTTATAGTCTTCACTGTATACATATAGATGAACCCTTATTAAAGTTATTGATTCAAGATCAGTGAGCGTTTTTTTTTCTTCTTTTGTTTGATTAACGTATAAAAACAGACAGCAGCAGGAATATTAGGCTGCTGTCACTGTAAGAGCTGCACGAATCGTTACATATGCATTTTATTTCTCACGTGTTCATGTTCACTTAAGACATAACCGACTATGATTACGATGATACTCGACAAGGTTTTGTGGGAATATGTGCATTCAAGCTCAGGAAGATGAGAAAGAGAGCCAAACTGAGAGACGCGGGTACTTTCCTGTCTACTTTCGCTTAAATATTTAAGTTGGCAAGGCTTAAAAACATGAGCAAATCTTCAACTTTCATGTAAATGCAGCACTGTCTGATTTGGCCAAGTGACAGTTCTGTCAACTGGCCCGAGTGTCTTTCACGCTGGCTCCGGGCCATCGGGCAGTCCTTATTGTTGAGCCCTGACTCCTTCAGCAGTATGTGCTGACTTAACACACTCTGTGCATTATACCATCTATGAGTCTATCCTGAGGCCACCGCAGTCTGTTCATCCTCACTCACTGTCTTTGAGACACAACAGAATGCAGGAAGGCACTTTTCTGTTCCTGAGAGAGTAGCTCTTTAGAGTGCGGACAGGCCTCTGCCTGTTTCAGATATGCAATCCAGCCGGATTCAGGGAGAAAATGTGAGCAATGGGTGGAGGAATGTTGTCAACAAGTCTCAACACACCGGTACTGTTGTTTACCTGCTAGTGGTATTAGGGCTGAGGGAGAAAAAATAAAGAAACACCAACCACCAACATAACTTATATCTTTGGTCCATCTTTCCCTTTTAGTTTCTCATTTTTCCATCAAATTTATTCATTAGCTAATTTCTAAAAGCTCTGTAATAGATGGGTGGAAAACTGTGTGGCTACTAGGATTTGCTGACCTTTGCTGTCTTTTTTTTTTCTTCAGATACGGCCATCTGTCATCACTTGCGTTTCCTCTGCAACAAGGTCAACCAAAAAAGACTGTTGCAATCACTCCACTGGTAAGTAAAAAGATGCAAATAAGCTTGGCTTGCATCCTTTAACATGTCCGTGCAGATATTTTTCATCAGAATGAATAGTTTTTGAGCATCATCATCATTTGATTCTATCTCCACTATGTCTCTACAGTTGTTACCCAGCACAGTTATGATCACGTTGAAGAGCATTTCCAGAGGAGTCTCGGGATGAACTACCACAGAGCCGCCTCCATCAGCGTGTCTGTGGATGACCACTTTGCCAAAGCGCTGGGTGATAAATGGCTCCAGCTCAAAGCTTCATCCTCCTCCTGCCATTCATCCTCTTCTTCGTCTTCTTCATCTCCACCCAGCAGTCCAACCTTCATCCACTCACCCGGCAACTGCCAGAGTCCCAAAAGGGCCCGCAAAGATTCAGTCAGTCCTTCCACAACCACACCCAACTTATGGTCTGAGAAATGAGAAATGAAGAAGAAAACAGAAATTTAGATGTACATATGACGAAACGGACTTAAAATGCAAGTGTAAGCCCATGTGTTTCTGCTGTAAAACGCAAAAGGGAGACTGTTCAATTGTGTTGCAATGGCTGTTAACACTCAATGAGCAATGGAGGGATTGTTAAATTGTCTTTTAAAGGGAGATATTCGATGTCTGACCATTTTCTGATAATTTCACGGTAGCTAAGCATTGTTGGAGTTGGCTTTGTCATTGGTTTTGTGGGTGCCACTGGTTTTTATTCGTTGACTGTGATTGCACTGATTATTGCTAATAACATTTCATTGTCTGTTGAAAGCTTTCTTCTTATAATATGTGCATATTTATATTAGACAGTGCACTGAGATCTTGTGGAGCCCTGAGCAATACAGACCAAAACCTACTAGGTCAGAAAGTTTCATGTTTTAGTAGAAAACAAATGCTTGAGAAAAGAGGTGGGTAACTTTTTGACATCTCTATATGGGCTATTGCTGTTCATTTCAATCCCTGTGTAAATTTCAAGCTTTTATACTATTGTACATATTTGTAATAAACACAATTTTTTTAAATGCATTCATTGTAGATTTCTTTTTATGATCAAAATTATTAACTTATATTTGTAAAAAATATTTAGTAAAAATCTATCCTGAAATGCACATTCATTCTTGTTGTGAACGAATGATCAAAATTAGGGGTCAAAGTTTTAAAGAAATGAATACTTTAATTTAGCAAGGACACATTCAATTTTACATTGCAACAAAATATTTCTATTTCAAATAAATGCTGTTCTTTTGAACTTTCTATTAAAAGAATATTGATAAATGTATCCACAAAAATATTAACCAGTACAACACTTTTCAACATCGTTGATAATAAGGAATGATGTTTGAGCACCAAACAACATATTAGAATGAAGACTAAAATAAATTAAAATAAAAAACGATATTTTAAAGTGTAATAATATTTCACAATATGACTACTTTTACTGTATTTCTGATCCAATAAATGCAGCCTTGGTGAGCATAAGAGTCTTAATTCACAAACATTAAAACATCGTACCAACCCCTAATTAAACGGTATGCAAGTTATTCCTATGAAAAGTATATTTGTCTTTGTAATCTTTCAGTAAACTTCTAGTAATAACTTACTCTGCCACTTGTTATAATTCAATCACTTTATGATGGTTAAAATTCAGTTATCATTAGATCTAGCTAAATGCTTGGACACATGCAAAGGTCAATAGTTGATTTTCTCTAGCGGAAATCAAAAGATCGAAATTTGTGTTTATGTAAATTATCATTGGGAGGGTACAATTAGTCAGGACATTATAAAAACACTTGTGTCACAATTTTAGAGGCCAGATTCAAGTTAAACAGAAACTTATCTTGAAGCAGCAGCTAAACTACAAATAGATTTGACCTTCTTAGATGGTTTATGATAAATAGGAAACAGTTGGAAAACAGCTTTCCATGCTTGCTAAAAAAAAAAAAAAACATCAACTGCCAGTTAGATCAGAGGAAAAACTTGTCAATCACAAGATCAGGTTCAAGAAGCTGAGAAACAGGTTTGAATGAAGATTTTCTGGCACAAAGGTACTGTAAGAAGCCATTGAACAGAGTTCAAAGAAGTCCTGTTGCCAAAAGCCCTGCCTTACACTCTTTTGCAGGCTTGACTGGCCTCATACAGGGGAGAGTCTAGTGTTTCTCAGAGAACAAAATGACTCATGCTCAGTGGCACAGATCTCGAGGTGTTGCAGTAACATGATGTCCTTCTGGAATGTGGACACCTCAAGGCGGCTTTAAGTCACATGGAAAGTTAGCATAGATGACATCATTGTCTAGCAGAGCAGACCTGCACAAACTATAACCAGCAAGATTAACAATTTTGGGAAACACTTTGCAATAAGGTCCTATTAGTCAATGTCTGTTATTGTATTAACTATAAGCAACACAAAGCAATATGTTTGTTACAGTATTTATCTTTGTTATTGTTAACCGTTTAACAATATGTACTATTTAATACAATTATTGTTAACTATTTAAGTTCATTGTTAGTTCCTGTTAGCTTAGATCCATTAAATAATATGAACAGATTTTTTTTTGTTTTAATTATGCATTAGCAATGTATTAGAAATAACATTAATTAAGATTAATAAATGCTATTTTTCATTGTTAGTTCATGTTAACTGATGTAGTTTTGGAACCTTGAATGAGTATAGCATCATCTAGAAGAACTATTTATTTATTTATTTATTATTGTTAAGGATTCATTTTAGCATTTACTTTGTCTCAGATGTCGCTCCTATATAATCCATTAGGATAAATAAAAATAGAAAGTTGAAAAACCTGAATAGTTGACAGACAGTAAGATGATATTCCATTGTTACAATTAATGCGGATACAGTAGCTCAGAGAATGTGGTCTTGGATTAATTTGATGAAAAATGTGAAATGTTTGAGTTGACATTGAAATCTTTGAGTTCTGATTGCAGACTTATACACAATTTGAGACATTATTGTCATATCTTCTAAAACACACGTGATTTTACTTTTAATCTCATGGAGTGTGCCATGAGTCAAGGTAT
The DNA here is from genome assembly GCF_051911475.1 of Siphateles boraxobius. NCBI lineage: Eukaryota > Metazoa > Chordata > Actinopteri > Cypriniformes > Leuciscidae > Siphateles > Siphateles boraxobius. Next base: position 17,744,370 of record NW_027509219.1, read on the forward strand.
AAATGTGAATGAGAATTAATCCTCTTTTTTGTGCCCCACAAATGGTTGAAAGTATTCACTCATATTGTGAATAACTCATCGGCTCCAATTTTTAAATACATTTATAAAGCTAATATTTAACACTGTAAGTGGCATCACCATTCTCTTTCTACAGTAGAAGGTCTAAACATGCATTTATGCTGTAATTTTCACTCTGCATGTCAGCTCTGCTGTAATTGAGCCCCATCCCTCAGGCTACACATACTGTGGCTTGTTGTGGAGTGTACTTATAAATCAAAGGGAGGGGGTCTGTGTGGGAGGATCTGAAGTCAGAATATCATCCTTCTACAATAATCACGTTTGAATCAGCATTTAAAATGGATCAAATGTTTTCATGAGGTTTTCAGAGAAGCAGATTTTTTAAAAGGCCGCACCCTCATATCCATGTCAAAGCATGTGTTGAAACAGATCCCGTCTGAAATCAGTCATTGCCTTACATATTATATTCATTTCAGGACTAGGGTGGTACGCTTAACAAGAGTTCTAAAATAGCAACAACAAAATATATATATATATATATATATATATATATATATATATATATATATATATATATATATATATATATATATATATATAATTCACATTTTCCTTTGCCATGCAAAAAACAAACGTATACAAAAGTTAGTTCGGGTCCTCTAATTGGATGGACCCTTTAAATGCAAGTTGTCAAAAAAACAAAACTTTATGGTTTTGTTGACTGAAGTAAGGCTGTACATAGACAGTATAGAGATGCTTTGAATAAGAAAGCTAAAGACATCTAACACTAACTTTTAACACTTTAAAAGTTTGTGAGCTTTACAAAGAATTTATTTTATATTTTTATACACGATTGCAGCCATATTCTGATTTTATATTATTACCCCCGACACATTTTCGTTTATTTTTTATTGTTCTTTTTTGAGTTTTAATTTTGTGTGCATAATTGTGGAACGTTCATTATCTTCATGTGAAATTCTGAATGAAAGTGCATGAATGTTTATATTGTTTATTTAAATAAAATTAAAAAAATATTATAACTGTAAAATACGTCATCACAGTCTGTGAAATGGGTCCAAGTACAGAGGGACTTTTCACTATTTATTTCACTCCAACTGTCCATGTTTGTTCCAGACAGACTGTCAGTCTTTTTTTCCATTCCATGCCTGTCAAACCATTTTTCAGTGACACTTTCTGCACATTACTTCGATATGCCAGTAAATGTACAAGTGACTATTTTTATGAGTGAGTCATTTAATCATTCATGCAGCAGATTATTTCAAACACATTGATTAAATCATTACTCAGAATTGTTCAACGGTTCTGAGGCTTCGTTTGAAACTCTTTCGATGATGAAGTAATTGTTAATATTCTGTCTAAAATTTAAGTTACACAAAATATTATCTTCTTGTTTATCAAACTGTTCTTGTTCATCAAAGAGGATTGGACGTGTAAGCTCACATAGTCATTTTTAAAGCTTTATCTATCGATTCCAAATCGTATCTGTATATATGTATTTTAATTTAAATCAAATGCTTAATAATAATTGTTAAGCTAAAATTGCTCGTGTCTAATGGAATCTAAAGGGAATAATAATAATACAAATAATATAAAATAATTTTTATAAATAATAATTGCTAAAAGACAATTATGTATTATTATTTTTTATTTTTGTTTACTATGTAGTGACCTTTAATTTGAAACAAGGGAAACTGAGGGAGTGACTTTATTGTGTCAGACATGTCATTTTGTTCACAGCTGATTAGTCCAATTTCGGTTTGAAATCTCTTACCCAGAGCATAACTAGCCTATAGCATGAAGCCAGTTAAGGTGGCTAATATGTCAAGTAAATATGCTTTAGAAAAGACTACAAGTGAGCTTATATACAAATCTCTTTACCAGCTATATAAACGAACTTAAAACATTCAAGACATTTTCTTCTTGCTGTGTGCATGCATTTTCATAGGCCCCTAATTCATATTCTACAATCTTCAACAGAAGAGAGAATTGACTCTCTCTCGCAAAATTTCGTGAATCGCAGTTTCTCTGTTTCATGGCATGTGATTGGCTGTTCACGACTGATAAACTTGCAATTCTAACAAAAAAGTCTGAAATGTAAATGAGCACACCATAACAAGTGACTTGCAGTTACTTATTAGACTTGTGTGTCCGTACTTACTTAGCAACGCGAGCATCTTTTTATTTGAAAAGAAGCTTCACAGTCAAGACCTTCTGATTAATGCAGACTTGACCTTTATGTGTTCTGGAGCACTCCCTGCATTATTCCAGTAATTAAGTGTTCATGCTTCTGACTCACTTCCGTAGGATTACAGTTCAAAAAGATATTCAACCAAACCTTCACATTCCCACCTTCACAGGTCTGACAGACAGGTAAGTCAGCACCAGCACAGTCTGTGACACATCAACTGTCTGCACCTCTTCTGCCTGCTCCTCAGGCTTGGCTGCATTAACAGGGAGGCTAAAAGCAACATCTGTGCGATTTATTCTCATTAGGAGGACGGTGGTGGACTGCTTTTTGTTTCTGCATCACTCTTTTCATTTACTTCCCTAACGGCACTTAAGTCAGGGCAGCACAAGCTGAGGCTTTAGTCAGGGATTTTTTTAAGGGGGAAGAAGCCTTACCATACAGGCCACAGCAAGTCTTTTGGGTCACACACACACACACACAACATATGCACACATACACATGCAGACATTCCTCACTACTGAGAAAATTGCTTTGAGTGATCCTACCGATCCTGTTTGGCAAGGGAATGGAGGGAGGGAATGGGTGGACGAAGAAGCGACAGATGGAGGAAAAAATTAGGAGAGATGTACCGATAAATAACATGTTTCTTGTGAACTACTTTTATGGGGTTTATTTGCATGTTGAATCAGGTTTAACTGTTACAGTTTGGGGGGTGGGGGGGGGGGGGGGGGGGGGGGTTGGGATAATCACAGAAATAATCACTACTATGCTGTTAGTTATTTTGAGAATAATGAGGAAATATTGTAACAAACAAAAACAAACCTGTGGAAATGGTTATAAGGTTCACCCTTGCTAATTCGCAAAATATTTTCACATGTATAAGTGTGACCTAATGTATTCTGTTTATAAATTAATGGGATTTGAAGAAGATTACAAATATATGGATCAAGTTCAGAAAGCATAGAAACCAGGGCCCAGTTGTTCAAAAATATTCTGATCGGATTGGATCAAATCTTGAGAAAGGAAAGAAAAAAGGATTCTGAAATCAGATTAGATTAATCCATCCAATTCAACTTTGCTTTGAAACACCTGCACAAAAATAAAATGGATTACCTGATCCTGTATAGCAAAACATGGGATTTCCAAATCCAGATCATTCTGATCCCGATACATTTTTTTTTTGAACAACGTGGCCCTGCATAAAAACTTTGAACATAGATTAGCCATAAATCATATATCAATCATATTTACCTCCATATGACTTAAGTATTTAGTTTATGTAAATATCAGTATATGGTATTATGTACAATATAAAATGAAAATCTCTAGTTTAGTTTCTCTTTTTTTCTCCTTTGTTTTATTGATTATGTAAGATTTAATATTAAAAACGTAATTAAAATTGAATATAAATGATATTAAAAAAATATTATGTGCACAATAAATGGTTTGATGAAGTAATAGATTAATCTAAATCTAAAACAAATCATTAACAAACACTACACATTTGTTTTTCTATCATGTTAAGGGCTTTCCAATGTGTTGTTTTCATACTGAACTAATGATATTTATATCACTAACCCATAAACCTAACCCTCACACAAACCTTTTTTAATATTAAGATTTCATTCTCGTCATACGGACAGTTGCTGATCCTACAACGTAGGTGAATGAAGGTTTTACTTACCTTATGGGGCACTTGTCCCACCTCTGCTTTAAAAATAGGGTAACACTTTAGAATACGGTTCCTTCGTTAATGAATAGAACCAATGAGTAACACAATATTAACAATCTAGTAACTATTATTAACTAACAAGAAACTCTGATTAACAAACTAGTAAGTAATAGCGCACAGATGAAAGTGGTAGTTCACTATTAACTAATCAATAACTACTATGTTTTAATGCTTCCCAGAGAACTACTGAAAAAGTTTATTAACAATCTAGTAACTACTATTAACTAAAAAGAAACTCTGATTAACAAATTAGGAAGTACTAGTGCTCATATGAAAGGGGTACTTACTACTATATTTTTTATGCTTCCCAGAGAACTACTGAAAAATGTCATAATTCATACAAAACTAATCAATAACCAATGCAGGATAAATGACTAGCACTACATTAACATTTGAACTGCTACTGTAAACGAATACACAAGGTTGTTTACATTATCAATATGTAATAGCACAGCAGACTGTTAATAATTGGCCTATGCTGTCTATTTATCAACTGAATAATTTTAAAGAAATGGATTTTTAAATACAGTAGTCTGGACCTTACTTGTCCTGTGGCCAATTTTCCGGCATTCCTCTGGACTAACATTGAATCACTAGAGTCACGGCGACGACTGGAACATATTGAGTCATCAGCCATGCAAAAACCATATAGAGTGAATTTATTATTTAACTTACCTCACAAAAAAATATGTTTTTATGTATGTCTCCTAGCTCATAAATATACAGTATATATATGTGTGTGTGTGTGTGTGTGCGTGTGTGCGTGTGTGCGTGTGTGCGTGTGTGTGTGTGTGTGTGTGTGTATGTGTGTGTGTGTGTGTGTGTGTGTGTGTGTGTGTGTGTGTGTGTGTGTGTGTGTGTGTGTGTGTGTGTGTGTATATATCTTGTGAGTGAGAAGATTCTACACTTTATTGGCTTTTCATTAGTAACTACTGTAAGAATCAAGGAAACAAACTAGTAATGACTCAAGTGTTACTAAATACTTCTATGGGAATTACTAATTATTTGGATCTGTATTCTAAAGTGAAGATCATGGGAACTAACTAGTAATGACTCGAGTGTTACTATACTTCTAAAGAAATTTTCTAAAAGTATACTAAAGTTCACCTAAAATCTCAAACGCTTGAAATGACTTTTGTTTTTGGTTCCACAAATCATGACTAGATCATGTAGTAACACTTGAGTCATTACTAGTTAGTTCCCATGATCTTCACTTTAGAATACGGATCCGAATAATTAGTAATTCCCATAGAAGTATGAAGTACCACTTTCATCTGTTTACTATTACTTCCTAATTCGTTAATCAGAGTTTATTTTTAGTTAATAGTAGTTACTAGATTGTTAATAAACTTTTTCAGTAGTTCTTTGGGAAGCATTAAAAAAATAGTAGTTATTGATTAGTTAATAGTGAACTACCACTTTCATCTGTGCGCTATTACTTACTAGTTCGTTAATCAGAGTTTCTTGTTAGTTAATAATAATTACTAGATTGTTAATATTGTGTTACTCATTGGTTCTTGTGTAGTTATTCATTAACGAAGGAACCGTATTCTAAAGTGTTACCAAAAATAGCAGTAAAAAATAAAATAAAATAAAAAAATGATCTAGTGGCTATTATTTGAATTGCTTTGTGCTCCTGCATTATAGCTAAAAGCTAGTGACCAAAGAGATTAACAGTTGGGAATTCATTTTTTATTTCAACTGAGTGGCATAGTGGTTAAAGACCACTAGGGTGTAGTGACCCAACAGTTGTCGGTTCTGCATCCACAAAGAATGACCCTATAAACCATCACCATTTTGGATACGCAATGTGTGCAATATCCACATATAAAACTAAATAAGCAATGAGTAGGCCTAAATGTTTGTAAGCAGTAAACTGATATCAGTCCATCATGGCTTAAGATTTAGTTCATAAACTGTCATTTGCATTTTGCAGAACCAAAGCCAGCAAAGCATTGCATTAAACTGGCAGTGGCTGACATCCAATGCCCAGCTATCAAAAAAATATGTTCTAAAAAGGTTTTGCTAACGTTGCCCTTAAGTAAAAATGTCGTCTGTGTTCGAAATCACCCTTATCTTCTCATTCACTATTACCTTCATTAGTCCATTACACTTTTGCATAGTTTGAGCTTACCGTTCAAAAATCATTTGACACTTAACTGGCAGCTGCAGTAGAAAGGAAAATATATCTGTATATAGAGTTAAGGAGTAAAATTATAGAGTAACTCTGTATATAACTCTATAATAGCTGTAACTATGTATAAACCATAATTTTAAAAAATCATAATCAATCAAAAAGAAATATACCTGATATTTCACTGTAGCAACATTTGGAAAATGGATGGATGATTCAGCGTTGGGCGCCATCTTCTGGGGAGACGCAGGAGTCGATTGAAAATCATCATTTTCATTGCATGATTTATAAACACCCACCAGTTTGAAAACTTCCACAAATTTAGAAACACCCACTTTTGTTCAGGAAGAGACTCATACTCAATCAAATATAGGTCTCTGCAGGACAGTGATAGGAGTTACCAGATCAGTGGGCGACAGAGGGGCGTTTTCAACCGCGTTACCTGATTTGCCCATGTCACAGTGAGGGTAGGTTTAGGGGCGGGGTCAGGTGAAAGGCATCATTTTCATTGCATGATTTATAAACACCCACCAGTTTGAAAACTCCCACAAATTTAGAAATACCCACTTTTGTTCTGCAGAGACCCCATACTCTACTCAATAGAGAGCCTAAGTCCCTCCCCTTACGGTGGACCGCATGGGACCTTATTTCGGAAAAATATTGTTTGGATCCCGTTTGAATTGTGCCCTGATTTACACATATGATGTTGTCAATTTAAAAGATACATTTTGAAGTCAAGAAAGTCGCAGTTTGATGTAAAACTGTTGGGGACTGTGAAAGTACGTAATTACAAACCCAAAAGGCGTTATACCCAAAAGGTGACGTCATACCTTTTCTCTCAATGAATGAAGCTAACTTCATAACTGAAGCTAACACAAGCTTGGTGACGTACATAGTGCGAAACGAGAGATGTAGTTCATTTAACGATTTTCTCATAAAACTAAATCTTACTCTTCTGTTTTATGACAAACTGTGACTTTCTTGACTTTCATAATTATCTTTTGAATTGAAAAACATCATATGTGTAATTCAGGGCACAGTTCAGACGGAATAAAAAGATAAGTTGTCTCTTGCCATTGACTACCATACATATTTTTTCCGAAATAAGGTCCCATGAGCCGGAAGCGGAGGGGAGGGACTTAGGCTCTCTATAGAGTGCCGAAGTTATAACGTCACTTTGTAGGCCAAAACGCAGAAGTGAGTTAGCATTTTAGCACTTCCGGTTCCGTCGCCCTATGTCTATGGGTTTTTTTAATGGGTTTTGGCTAAATCGCCTGAAATAAGGTCTGTGGTTCACAAAGCCTCTAAATATTTTCACGTTTTGATCTATGACATAAAACAAACCAGTTATAACCTGCTTGTGGTTTTTTAAACTTTATTGTGTCTGCTTGTGGTTTTTTAAACTTTATATGTATCAAAATGTATACATTTTGGATTAACTTGTAAAGATTATCTTGATAGACAAAACGTGTAAGGGTCACAACTCTTTGTTGAACACAGATTTTATTTTTTGCGATTTTCCAAAGTCTATGGGGAAAATGCATAGCTTTTCGATCGAGGGAACCCATGCGCCGCTAACTTCCGAGTTGTCCTACAAAGAGACGTCATAACTTCGGCAGTCTATTCATTCGGCGTGACCCTCACAGTGCATTATGGGTATTATCTAGCTGCTGAGTGCATCGGTTGTACCCATGGTTGTATCATAGGCTGAATCTAAAAATGCCCCCTCAAATAATTTGTAGTGATGTCTGAAACCATAGTGGATGTTATTGAGTGCACTTATTCAATCCCACTTACAATAACAAGTGTACAGCCTATGTACGTTCCAAACTTCTGATGTACGTTCAACAGCTGTCCGAATTCACTCACTTGATTTCATTCACTTCTTGCGTCATGCGTCATTCCGTTCATTGAACTCTCCATATCAAGGTTTTTTTTTTCAAAGCTAATCTAGCGCTCCGTAAACCACTGTCTGATCACGTGCCTCCATGAGCCAATCAGAGTTGTTCCCTGCACCGCGCAGCTTAGTTTCTGGATGTAGACAGTCAGAGGACAGAGTAACGTGAGGAAAATTCCACAACAGATAGCAGTCGGTCATGAGGCTATAAACTATCATAACAAAGAAAACAAAAAAATGTCTAACGTAGCAGAGGGTGAGGCCGAGAGGCTTGTCCCAAGAATCGGATCGTCATCCATTGTGTGGAAGCACTTTGGGTTCAAGGCAAATAACACAAAATAAGAACAGGTAATATGCAAAGAGTGCCGTAAAGTTGTGTTGGCGCCTCAAAGCAACACAACGAACCTCTTTAACCACTTAAAAAAAACATAAAGTTCAATACGATGAATGTATGAGGGCCAAGAAATCCGCTGCAAAGACTAATCCCACAACATCAACTCAGCCATCCATTGAAGTGAGCCTCTTTAGCGCATCACCATACCCATCCACCTCCCAAAGACACAGTGAAATAACGAATCCATAACTAGTATGCAATAACGAGTGCCCAATAAACACGGTGACAAACGAAGGCTTCAAATTCTTGGTCAACACTCTTGATAAACAATACATGATCCCCCTTGCGCAATTATTTTTCCAAGGTGGCACTACCTGCGATGTCCAGAAAACGCAGAGAGTGATCTTGCCAATGTAAAATACTTTGCAACTACAACGGATCTGTGGTCAAGCAGGACAATGGATCCGTACATGATCATTACATCGATGAGGATTTTGCAATGCAGAGTTGAAGCTTGTAAACGTCTTTTTCCCGCATGGGAGAGTCAATTGTCCAGGGCTTTGGCCACAGAGTCCATCTAGCTATAGGTGAGTAAATTTAAGTTAATTAATTAAAAGAATTGTATATTAATTAAAAATATATATATTAATTGAACTATTATGCTATTTGAGATAATTAAATGTAATTGATCAGTACTTATTGTGCTAATGTGTGTGAATATGTTACTGATAATAACAATAGTAGCCTAATATAACAACTGTCATTTCTGCTAGTGTTGAGAAACCAAAACCAAACAGTTTTACTCATGTTGTCTGACATAACTAACTTAAATCTTGATTAATATGATTGGGGTTGTTTATCAAATCTGTGGTTTAATCTCACATATGAATTGTTCATGTTCTTTCTTAGAGTATGCAATAAGAGATCCTCGAATTGACCAAGCAGTGGGTCTCTGCAACAAGCTGGTAGTTTCTCTTACAGCTGGCGATGTAAAAAGCAGCTAACAAAGGCACAAAGAGAACTGAAGCTTCCAGACCATACACTGAAGACAGAGTGTCCCACAAGGTGGGGATCAAGGCAGGCAATGATTGCACGAGTCCTGGAGCAGCAGAGGGCGATTTCTCAGGTCTTGTCCGATGAAAGAAAAGCCTGACACCTCATCCCCACCTGGCTGGACACAGACGTCCTCGAGGCCATCAACAAATCACTCAGCCCTCTATCGGAATTTACTGATGCGCTTTCCAGTGAGAAGTGTCAACCTTTCCTTTGTAAAGTCAGTCCTCCACCTTTTCAGTTCCTCCATCTTGAAAGTGAACGATGATGAGACAGACCTAACCTGCACCATCAAGACAAAAATCCTGAGTTATCTGGATAAAAAATATAATGACCCTCTGACACAAGAACTGCTTGATATGGCTTCTGTGCTTGATCCACGGTTCAAGCTGAGCTTCCTCAGTGAGGACAATGTTGCACCAATTCATGCCAGACTAACTTCTGAAATGGCGAGGACTGCACCTGCAGCCATGGCTGTAGGTAATTATATTGATGTTAGATACACAGAATGTATGATAAATTAATGATTTTAAGTGGATTAAAATAATATGAAATCCAGTGGTGTAATGTACTCTCTGGAAATGAGTGTTGAATAGGTTTAGATTATTAGAGCTATTCATTATTCATATCTTATTTACCACACTCTTCAAGGAGATGGGCCCAACTGATCCCCATGGTGAGGCTGCTGAGGATGCACCCACTACAAAAAAGAAAAAGACGTTGGGGAGTTTCTTCAAGTCTGCTGAGGGAGTCACACAAAGACTCAGTCCTCTCCAAGAACAACAAGCTATGTCTTCTGAGCTACAGTCGTACCTACAATCAGGTAACAGACCGTGAGGAGCAATTGCTAGACTGGTGGAGGGAACATCAGAGACTCTTCCTACGTCTCTCAAAACTGGCAAAGAAGTACTTATGCATCCAAGCTACAAGTTCTCCCTCTGAGAGGGTGTCTCTGATTTCGCTCATCCCTCAAGCAAGAAAATGTTGACGGGCTAGTGTTTCTTTACAAAATCCTTTAAACTAGTCTTTTCTGCTTAATTCTGCCTTGAAATGTTCTCATTTCGTTACATTGTGTTATGGAATATTTATTAGTTTTTTTAATAGTTTTTTTTACTGTATATTTTGAGTTTTATTCACATCCATTATGCAGGTACAATCAGGCCCGAACTGGCCATCGGGAGCACCAGGAGAATCCCCGGTGGCCTGGCGACTAATTTGGCCTGCTGCCAGCCAGCGTTTATTTATTTATTTTTTATTATTATTTTATATTACTACCTTTACCAGTGATCATTTTCGAATTCTTCATTCAATAAAATTATTATTATTAATAATAATAATAATAATAATAAATAAAATCAGGAATCTGTTATTCTTGACTGGCAAGGCTAACTTACAATTCGACTTTACGCCTCAGCCAAACGGTTAAACAAAAAATGCGAGCAGCGCCCGATGATGGAGAGAAAACGGCGAGGTGGAGCAGAGAGGGAAAGGGGAAATAAAGAGAAAGCACTCCAAAATGTTGCAAAATTACTGCCTGTTCAGGCCTTCAAGTGCAGGTCAGTTTCATCTGTTAATACTGTACTTTTTTTTGTTAACTCGTCTACATTCGTGGAGAAATCAAAACAAATGAGTGAAACAGCACACAGAAAACTCACAGAAGAAATGTACTGAGGTAAAAATTCAAATTGTTTTTTTTAGCTCAACATATGATGTTCTCCCATCACCGCAGAACCTAAACCTCTGGGTAGGAGAGGATCCCTCTTGTCCTTTGTGTTCATCACCTGCCACATTAAGGCACATTTTGACAGGATGTAAGGGGGCTCTTAGCCAAGGTCGGTTTACTTGGGGCCATGACCAAGTGTTGCGATGTTTAGCTTTAGCATTGGAAGGCAAGCGTAGTATGACCAATAAGTTGCCGCCTGTTCTAGCAAAACATTACACGCAGAAGACAATATTCCTCCGCCCAGGCGTGTAACCACCAAGAAAAGGTGCTAACACCAATTCTCGCCCAGGACAACTGGAAGCTGCTAGGGACTGGAAGATGCTGGCTGATCTTGATCAACAGCTTATTTTTCCACCTGAGATCGTCACCACTAACCTACGACTAGATATTGTTTTGTGGTCTGGATCAGCACGCATTGTTGAACTGATAGAGTTAACAGTGCCATGGGAGGATGCGGTAGATGAGGCATATGAGAGGAAGAAACTGCGGTATGCTCATCTGGCCACTGAAGCAGAACAGCGAGGATGGAGGGTCCAGGTTTATCCTGTGGAAGTGGGTTGTCGAGGTTTTGTGGCACACTCTACAACCCGGTTCCTCAGAGACGTCGGATTGAGTGGCCAAGAGTTGCGTCGCACAGTAAAGAACGTATCTGAAGCAGCAGAAAGGAGAGGGTTGAGACAGAAAGATTCTAGCTGGCTGTGTACAGGCCGCCATGCTACGGTTTCGTAGGATTCTTGAAAGCTTGAAGAGTCTGTTGGTTAATTTGTATAGGTTGTATAGTATTTACAGTCATTACGTTCCTGTGTATATTGCGTGAATGACGGGTAGTTGGGCAGATATTGTGTTTTGCGGTAGGTGGTATGCCATACGGAACCGTTGCCACTGAAACTGCATATTAACGCACCAGTGGGGCTCGACAGCCTTAGTCAAACGGGGTGGCTCGTATGGTTGGGTTGTGGAGAGATTGTGAGATTGTGGTTAGGTCTCAGCAGCAAGAGGGAAGCAGAGGTCAGTAAGCTGGGCTGAGTTGAGTGGGGGACGGAGGGGGTGACTCTGGGACGCCAGAGTCACTGTCGAGCCCTCTTGAGGTGTCGTGGGCTAGTCGACGAAACACTGAGGACGGAAGGTGCCCACTTGAAGACCCTAGAGATGTTCCCTACTCCGCTCAATCCAGAGGGTTGTTATGGGGGACCGCACTGTGGTTGCAGCCGTTGTGTGTGCTGACGCGCAAATTAACACTAGACAGAAGGAGATTCACGTCACCAGATGGAAAGAAGCGTAAATGGATGGAGAAGCATAGGTTACTGTAAAGCTACGTCTTAGTTGGTGATTATCTTGGCGAAAGCCGAGTAACAATCAGCATGAAGTTTTAACATCTACTCTCGTGTAATGGAAATCATAACATATGATTTAGTTTAACATAACACAACTAAGGGAGCTGTTTTGCTGAATATTATCACGATTGAAAATGTTACATTGAATTTATTGTTCAATAAACAAGTAGCGTAGTTAATATTTAATATTAAGTTACTTACATTTTAGACACAAACAATATTAACTGTTTTTGTTCTATTTCACCGACAAAAATAGTTCCAAAGGAAAGCAACAGCAGCGCGTGTTTTGTTACGAATGATTGAGCGTTTTGAACAAATCTTTTGTATTAATGACTCAATGACTCACTAATTAAGACGGTCACTTGCAGCCACCTATTGGCGGTTTAGTTTAATGTTTAAGTATTGCATTCTTTTTTATATGTATATTCAAACATTTATTTAAAACATCAATCTCATAACAGCATTTATTGCAGTTGTAATTTTGCAGTGCAAATTATTTAATTTGATGGGTAACAGCCCTATAGTGTCTTATTATTATAACTGAATTTATTGATCAAATGTAAGAATTTGACATGAAAGATGATGCATACATTTAATAAGGTAATACAAATATTTGTATTAATAATTTTATTAAATTTATTGAATACATTTATTTAATTAAAAAGTCTTACGCAACCTGCTGACCTTCTAAGCCAACATTTTTGTTTAACCTCTCTTCTGCAGTTTATATACATTTATGAGTGAGACGTAGAGAGGAAACAGCTGGACTTCTAGAGTAAATGCTTGTATAACGTTATGTGCAGACCCATTTGATATTAGGACTGCTTTACTTCTAGGTTGGTTGTTTATGTTTTTATGTTATGGTCATACTGTAAAATAAATGTAAAAACAGGGTTGTCCGTGTTTCTAAATTTTATTTGGGTGGATGGCCTGGATGGGTGTAGGATTTCCCGGCCTGAAATTGTGTCCCAGTCCGGCCCTGGGTACAATGCATGTTTGAATTTTGCTTCCTAAAATATATTTACACAATGTAAAAATAAAAATAGTGCCTGTTGAAGTTTTGCTACATTTTCTTTATTGTTTTATTTATTTTTATTTATTCAAGGAGATGCACTGAATTTTGGTGAATAAGAGGACCTATTTTATTTTGATGCACATATTTGTACATTAGCAAGGATGTAGCACAATATGGATGTGAAAGCAGTTATAATTAGCCAATGTGACAATTTTTTTGGTTAAAATCAACAAATAATTGTGATAATTAATCGTGATCTCAATATTGATCAATTATCTTATGATTATCTTTTTGGCTATATTCGTGCAGCCCTAGACGTGTTGTACACTCACTATTGCGATGCATTTTGGGATTAAAGGAGTGCACTCGATAACGTCCAATATGGTTTCAGACACCACTAGAAATGGCTGTTCCCTAAAATAGTGCCCTTTTAAGGGAATGGGGAAAATTATTTGTCAATGCTTTTGCATTCACTCGCAAATGTTTTGCTATGGGAGGTGTTGGCAGCAGAGACTCTAGGGAACTGGGTTGCTTTGCCTCAGGCAGGCACTAATATGTTCTTGGATTATGATTGCAAACCTGTGTAAACTATTGCTAAAATAGACGTGTTTATATGCGGGAAAAATCTGCCCTGTTCTTTTCACTGTTATTGTCTTATCTTAATTAAATGATGTCTAGGCAATACTGGCTGTTTCGGTCTTTCTTAATTGAGCGTCTCCAGATTCATGTTAACAAGATGACAAGGTAAAAGAACATATGAAAAAAACAACTAAGACCATCTATTTAGTTGTCATTGTGAAAAGAAAAAAGACTAAGCAATTAAACTAAATAGCACAAAGTACATAAATAAACAAAACCTTGCACTGTCTGTACTTGGTAAATTGTCATTGTACCCTATAATGCAGAGATTGATTTAGATAGACGCCAAAGAGTTCTTCTCTTTGTGTTTACAGTTCAGGTCTCCCACAGCTGTTCACATGTTATTATCTGTTATTTCATAAGTGATGTTTTCAGTAGAGTCAGAAAGTATTTCAAATAATCTCGTATTTACCCTTTCACGTGATATTTAACATTTCTCATTCGTTTTTAGATACCCATTGTGTACTTTATCTCTATAATTACAGTAGCAGGCTTTGTAAAATTGCATTTAATTGGTGGTTATTTTGGGTGTGGTGATTTGTTCAGGCAGTGTATCAATGTCGTTTTGGGCCGTTGCATTGTGTCAATAATAATAAGGCTTCATGAGTCACATTCAAACCACCTGTACAACAGACTTATCACTTTGCATGTGTTTTTTCTTAACACATAATAAAAATATAAAGGGATGTCATGTCATATTACATATTCGGACTTAATTTTAAGCAGGCCTCGGCCCCGACCAAGACGTAAAATGATCTAATGATTATTGATGATTTAATAGTTTGTTAAAGGCTACATCGAGAAATATAGATAGTGAGTATAGAAGTTTAAAAAAAAAAATATATATATATATATATATATATATATATATATATATATATATATATATATATATATATACACACACATGGTAAAAAACATTTTTTTTAGCTCAGAAATACATGAGATCATAGCGTTTTAACAGACATAGACTGAAAGTTTAAACATTTACTGATATATGATTATAGACACTGATCTGCAAACATTTATTCCATTTGTAAAAATTGTAACAATTTGTTTTTAAACAAATATTGTAAAAAAGAGTTATTAAAGGTGCATGGTGAAACATTTTGACATTTTCTATTAGCAGAAATGCAATATGACATCCATAATTATGTGTTCAGTGGTGTATAAAGAACTTACTTAATATACCGTAATGTTTTTATTACCTTAGAATGAGACATTTATATCTACAAAACGGCGGGCACCCCCTTCTATGAAGGTCGACATATATTGTGACGCCATGTTTCTACTGTAGCCGACAGCGAACAAACAGCGCTACAGAGCGCGTTTCGTCGTCACTACCTTGAAAGAGAAGCAGCAGAAAGCTAGAAGCTATCCATAAACACCGTGAGTAGTGACTTTGAACACAGAGTTCACACCACCTTTCAAAAGCCCTTCCGATATTTATCCTTTCGCATGGGCCCGGTTGCAGTCTCATTTTTTCTGTAGGCACTCCGAAGTCTGAAGTCTTTTGCATTTTACAACGGGTGAATCTCCAGTTGTCACTGGTTATTGTCGTTTGAACCTTTCTGGAACCTTGAACCTTGAATCTTTCTGGATTGCAAAGACATGCTCGAATTTCTCACGAAAATCCACCATTACCACTGGAATTAAAAACATTATTACAAGCTTAAGTTACCGTTTTGAATCGAGCTAAGGCAAGCAGATAGTTTTGAACACTGGCAGTTCTCTTAGATGTTTGTAAGTTTTCATTCTCTGTCACAGTTCGCAGATTCACTTGCTCATTCTGTGTGTGTCTGCTCTGATCTGATTGCCCATGAGCGTCAGCTGTGCTGACGAGCAATCAGATCAGTCGCAGGTGTACCTCGTTTGTGAGTCCTATATGTAGTGCTGTGTTTGTCATGTTCAGTGTCGGATCGTTGTTTCCCTGGTCCTGTTCGGGTCTCATGTTTTGTCTGCAGTTTCGTGTTTCCTGTTCTCACGGATTCCTGCATCTCTCTGCCAGCCGTTTCGGACTCTGCTTCAGTGGATTATCTGGATCGTGTCGTTCTCACTCTGCTTCTGTGGATTATCTGGCTTGTGTCGGTCTTACTGGTTTCCTGGACCATGCTTCACCCACTGCAGTCACCTGCGCTGCCAAGGGTCTGTTTCAGACCGAGGACTTAACCAGCCTTCCTGTTTCGCTGTTCACTCTGTTTGTTAATAAATAACTTTTACTTGCATTTGGATCCTGTGATTCATACCCTAACATAACGATCTGACCACCATGGATCCAGCAAGTATGGCCGAGCTACGAGAGATTCTGAACAAGAACAACGCACGTTTTGATCGACAGGACGAACAAATCACAGCAACCGGTCGTGCTGTTCAGACCTTGGTGCCGCAGGTGTCAGAACTCTCCTCCCAGTTGCAACAGCTGAGAGTCGAGTCTGCCCAAGGGACCACTGCGCCCAATCCACCACCAGCTGTTCCACCCCTGCCCAGCCTTCCAACAGTCCGGAGCCTCGTTTACCTCCTCCTGCTGCCTATTCGGGTGAGCCACAACTGTGTCGTGCATGTTTTTTGTGCTCACTGTTTCAGTGCTCATTGTTTTTTGCTCTCCAGCCGTCTTCGTTCCCCACCGAGGAGTCCAAAGTAGCCTTTGTAATCACACTACTCTCTGGACGAGCAGCACTGTAGGGAACCGCTGTATGGGAGCAAGGGCATCAGTGCTTGACGTCCTTCCAGTCCTTCGGCGCGGACCTCAAGAAGGTGTTTGATCCCGCAGTCTCAGGGAGGGAGGCGGCCAGGTTCTTGGCAGACCTTCGGCAGGATCACAGGTCAGTGGCGGACTACGCCATCGAGTTCCGGACACTGGCCGCGGAGTGCAAGTGGAACAGCGAGGCGCAGTGGGACATCTTTCTGCATGGGTTGGCCGATCGCATCCAGGGTGAGATCTACACTCTGGACCTACCTGCATCACTAGATGGCCTGATCGATTTAGCCATTCAAGTGGACTCAAGACTGCAGCGTTGATGATGATGCAGAGGAGTTCGATTCCAGACGTACAGAACCATCCTGTTTCACCTTCCTGTGATGCGGTCGGCCCAACATTCGACCCGGAACCTATGCAGGTGGGCAGAGCTCGGCTCTCCCGGGAGGAGAAGGAGCGGAGGAGAGCCCAGGGGCTGTGTTTATACTGCAGGACCGGGGGACACTTTGCCACGAAATGCCCGGTAAAAGCCAAGGCCCGTCTGTAGCGAGGAGGTTACTAATGGGTGGCATCGCTTTCAAGGAAACCTCCCGAGAGACGACGCTCCTCCCGGTCAGACTGCAGTGGGCCACCTCTCATCACGTCTGTGACGCGCTTGTGGACTGTGGAGCAGAGGGGAGCTTCATGGACCGAGATCTGGCACAGCGCCTGGGTGTTCCCATCACTCCCATCACTCATCCCATCTCTGTTAACGCTCTAAGAGGTCAACTCCTGTCACCCGTCACTCACTCTACCGGACCGGTGAGTTTGATTACTTCTGGCAACCATGTTGAGGAGATCCATTTTCTCCTCATTGACTCCTCATTGCCTGTGGTGTTAGGGCACCCCTGGCTCACCCTCCATAACCCTCACATCTTGCATCTTGTTTGGTGTCTGCGTGTTCTTCTGTGTCTTGTTCTGTGTTGCAGGATGAGCGGGTGGACCTGTGTAACGTGCCCGAGGAGTATCTCGACCTGAAAGAGGTGTTCAGTAAGTCTCTGGCTGCTTCTCTTCCTCCTCATCGTCCCTATGACTGTGCGATAGACTTATTGCCCGGTACGTCTCTGCCTAAGGGCAGATTATACTCTCTTTCCGTTCCCGAGAGGGAGGCCATGGAGAAATATATTTCTGATTCTCTGGCAGCCAAGTTCATCCGCCCTTCCTCTTCTCCCGCAGGGGCGGGATTCTTCTTTATGGGTAAGAAGGATGGTTCCTTGCGTATCCTTTGCCGTTGATGTCTTCAGCCTTTGAGAGACTGCAGGACACCTCCTTATTCACAAAGTTGGATCTTCGTAACGCCTATCATTTGGTCCGCATCAGGAAGGGGGATGAGTGGAAAACCACTTTAAACACCCCCAGGGGGCACTTTGAATACTTGGTTATTCAATACTTGGTTGGAAAGCCCGTTCGGGCTTTCCAACTCCCCTGCGGTTTTCCAGGCACTCATCAACGACGTGTTGAGAGACATGGTCGATCAGTTCATATATGTCTACCTGGATGACATATTGATTTTTTCTTCGTCTCTCCAGGAACACGTTCAACATGTCAGACGATTGTGTCGTCTGAGGGGATGCGTATGGATCCCGACAAGATTCAGGCAGTGGTAAATTGGCCAACCCCAGACTCCCGCAAGGCCCTGCAGAGGTTTCTGGGCTTTGCCAATTTTTACCGACGTTTTATTCGCAACTATAGCCAACTAGCCGCGCCTCTGACCGCCTTGACCTCCACCCTGACGACGTTCAGGTGGTCTAGTGCAGCCGAGTCTGCATTTTCCAGACTTAAGGACTGCTTCGTTTCAGCCCCCATTCTGGTTGCCCCTGATTCTTCTCGTCAGTTTGTGGTGGAGGCCGACGCGTCAGAGGTGGGGGTAGGCGTGGTTCTCTCCCAACGCTCTCCCGCAGACGACAAGGTTAATCCGTGCGCATATTTTTCTCATAGCTTGTCTCCTGCCGAACGTAACTACGACATTGGTAATAGAGAATTGTTGGCAGTCAAGTTAGCCTTGGAGGAGTGGCGTCATTGGTTGGAGGGCTCGGGGTTACCCTTTATCGTTTGGACCGATCATAAGAACCTCGAGTACATCAGGTCCGCCAAACGTCTTAACTCTAGTCAGGCTCGGTGGGCACTTTTTTTCGGTCGATTCGATTTTTCCATTTCCTACCGTCCAGGTTCCAAGAACATCAAACCTGACGCGTTGTCCACATTTTTGACCAATCTGAACGCCCGGTTTCTCCCGAGTCCATCGTTCCACAGAGTCCAGTGGTGGCAATGCTGACCTGGGAGATCGAGTCGAAGGTCCGCACTGCCTTACATGGGGTAGTGCCTCCGCCTGGATGCTCACCAGGCCGATTGTTTGTGCCAGAGAGATTGCGGTCCGACGTTATCCAGTTGGGTCATTGTTCCAAGCTAGCTTGTCATCCGGGAGTTAATCGTACCATCTTTCTCATTAAACAACGGTTCTGGTGGCAGACCATTGTTCGCGGCACTCGTCGTTTTGTTTTGACCTGCTCCGTCTGTGCTAGCTGTAAGACCTCCACTCGTCCTCCGGCTGGGCTCCTTCAACCGTTGTCAGTGCCTTCGAAACCCTGGTCACACCTTGCGCTAGACTTTGTCACAGGCCTCCCTGCCTCACAGGGTAACACGGTGGTTTTAACCGTGGTGGACAGGTTCTCGTAGGCAACTCATTTCATCCCTCTGCCCAAAGTACCTTCAGCCAAAGAGACACCGGTCATAGACCACGTTTTTCGGATTCATGGCCTCCCGACGGATGTGGTCTCTGACAGAGGCCCCCAGTTTATATCCAAATTTTGGGGAGAGTTTTGTTGGTTGCTGGGGGCGAATGTCAGTCTTTCCTCTGGGTTCCATCCCCAGAGCAACGGACAGACGGAGAGGACCAACCAAGATTTAGAACGGGGGTTGCGATGTTTAGCTTCACAGAATCCGTCCTCTTGGAGTCAGCACATCTCATGGGTTGAGTACGCGCATAACTCAGTACCAGTGTCGTCCACGGGTCTGTCTCCGTTTGAATGTAGTTTAGGGTACCAGCCACCAATCTTTCCTAGTCTGGAATCCGAAGGGTCAGAGAGACCCTTCTCCAGGCCTCACCCTTTGTACACCAAGGCCCAGGCCGATCGCCACAGGTCGAAGCCTCCCGTCTACATCGCTGGTCAAAAAGTTTGGCTTTCATCTACTGATATTCCTCTCCGCTCCGTTTGTAGAAAACTTGCTCCTAAATTTATTGGCCCATTTACCACCACTGAGATCCTTAGTCCGGTGACGGTCCGCCTCAAATTTCCTCCGGCGTATCGGAGAATTCATCCCGTTTTCCGTGTTTCAAAGATCAAGCCCTTTTTTCGTTCTCCTATTAATCCGCCAGTCCCGGTTCCCCCACCGCCGCGAATCGTAGATGGGGAACCAGTTTATTTAGTTAACCGTATTCTGGACGCAAGGCGGAGGGGACGTGGATTCCAATACTTGGTGTACAGGGAGGGTTACAGTCCGGAGGAGAGGAGTTTGGTTCCTGCCCCAGACAAATTGGATCATTCCCTTATCGATGCTTACAATCGCCAGTTAGGTCCCTCCGGGAGCGTCACGTGACGCTCCTAGGGGGTGGGGTTATGTCACGGTTCGCAGGTTCACTTGCTCATTCTGTGTGTGTCTGCTCTGGTCTGATTGCCCATGTTTTGTCTGCAGTCTCGTGTTTCCTGTTCTCACGGATTCCTGCATCTCTCTGCCAGCCGTTTCGGACTCTGCTTCAGTGGATTACCTAGTTTGTGTCGTTCTCACTCTGCTTCAGTGGATTATCTGGCTTGTGTAGGTCTTACTGGTTTCCTGGACCACGCTTCACCCACTGCAGTCACCTGCGCTGCCAAGGGTCTGTTTCAGACCGAGGACTTCACCAGCCTTCCTGTTTCGCTGTTCACTCTGTTTGTTAATAAATAACTTTTACTTGCATTTGGATCCTGTGATTCATACCCTAACATTCTCCCATTATGTATTGTGTAGCTCCTCCCATTCTATGTTTGTTTATGTTATTTATATATTCACATTTAGATATATTATTGTATATTTTTCCTTTTATTTTACATTATTTTTCTGTTTAAGTTCAAAGGTAGGGTAGCAATAGCAAGCTAGCTTTGAAAGTATTAGATCCCACCCTCCCTCAGAGCGCTCTTCAAGCCACGCCTCGTCCAAAACACATGAACGCGCAGGTGCCGGTCGCCCACAGCCAGAGAGCAGATTCAGCAAAGAGTCATAAGAGACGGCATTATATTACCTAATCTTTCAAAGCACATAACATACAGCAGTGGTGGAAAGAGTACTAAAAAACTGTACTTAAGTAAAAGTATTGCTACTTAAGAAATATTTTACTTGAGTAGAAGTAGTATACTGAAAAATAATATGAAGTTTAACAAGGAGATACTTTATAAAGACAGTACACTTCGTGTTTATAGTCAGGAGCCATCTTTAGAAAACAGTCTTGACCAGTCGAACCACGAATGCCGTGCCGTGCACACGGCGTTCGTGGTTTGACTGGTCGAGACTGTTTTCTAAAGATGGCTCCTGAATAAATACGCAAAGTGTACTGTCTTTATAAAGTATCTCATTAAACTGTAAACTGTACACTTACAAATTTCTCAATGCTTCGGTTTGCAGGTAGAGACCCTAATTATGCTACCTTGTTAGTTTGGGGCTATTTTTAGCCTTGTTAGTGGTATTAAGCAGCGATTTTTATTTGTACTTATTCTATGTCCTATATACTTGTGTTATAAGATCATCTGTGGTAAAACTAAAACTAAAGATAAAACTAGGTACATTTGATTACCATGAAAACGCATCCCAGAGAACTGTCGACTCGGATCCCATGTTTTATTTACCCCTAGGTTCATTTTTGGCCGGAATTGTCCTTTAACTGCATTTTTAAACAGGGCAAGCTTTACCATTGCCTGCGCAAGCAGGGTGTGCAGAGAGGGAAATATCTACACTCTTGACACACGCTGACAAGCAGGTAAGATATCATATCATTGCATTCGGACCGAATACAATGATTGGACGAACATTTGTTGGTCCTGAGACTTCCACAGACGACATATGTACTATGTACTACATATGTTTTAATATTTAGACCGAATTGCTATCAGGATGTGAAAAAAAAAAGTTTCAATCCAGAATAACAAAAAGTGTTTATGAAAAAAAGTTCCCTACCTTTAATTGAAAATAAATGTTATTGCCAAGTTTTGGTATAGGGTTAAAAGCACACAGCATTCTATCATTACTCCTCACTGAGCTGTATATTTATTCCAAAGCACAGTGGTCCACATGTAGTGGCACATTCACATGTAGTGATACACTCATATCTATTTTATGAGTGAATAAAATACCTATCTTGGAATTTATGTAGTGTGGTGCAAAGCAGACATGGGCTTCAGAGATCTGTCACAGTTCAGAGCGTTTAAGAGACCAGGAAGAAAACAGTTTATTTTAGCGTCTTCCTGCTCTGCGTCAGTGTGCTAACCTATTAGTGGAACAGCTGAGCAGCCTGCAGACACATGTGGGTGAGACACATGGCAAAACCCAACTATTTAGTCTGAAGATTCCTTTCCTGTTTTCCTACACATCCAGTTTAAATACAGGTTTATGCAAGCGGTTAGGGAGAAAACAGAGCTGCCACTGTGTGCCTGAGAGGATGAATTATTTTTATTTATTTTTTCATTTTACTGTATGTTCCCCAGAGAGAGTTAAAATGAGCAGGTTATCCGTTTTGTAAAACTAGAGGCAAATATTATGAGTGAATGCTTTGTAAGAGTAAGTTCAAAATGTCAATTTAAGGCTGATTTCACAAGACTAATCGGCAGGTTAGATGTTAAGCAACATCTGCCAGTCTCTAAATTACAAAGAAAAGTGAAAAACCTGCCATTTCAGACAAATACAACAACAGGCTTATTTAATTTTGGTCTGGCCTTGATCCAGAACCTTCTTCTGTATTTCACATGGAGCTGCCTGTGGTCACGACTGAGGTCTGGGTTTGTGTGGAGGCAAAAAATCCTGTAGGGAAAATTCCTCACTCCCCCGTGATTGAACCAACATGCACATGAAAACATAATGCTTATATCCATATTCATACAGTACTGTTCAGAATAATGTGTTCAGTGTAAAAAGAAAGTAGTATTTTTAAATAAATGCTGTTCTTTTGAACTTTCAAATCAAATAATCCTTATATATATATATATATATATATATATATATATATATATTACATATTACATATTACATAAAAATGTTACATTAATATAATTTATATATATATATATATATATATATATATATATATATATATAAAATATTATTAAATTTTTGTTTAAATATTTTTATTTCAACATAGATATTAGGCTGCACAGCTGTTTTCAACTTTGATAATAATAGGAAATGTTTTTCCAATGTTTATAATAAGGAGGAGAAGTATCAATGTTTTCAGTATATTATAATTATTTCTGAAGGATCATGTGACACCGAAGACTGAAGTAATAATGCTGAAAATTCAGCTTTGCCATTACAGGAATAAATTAAATGTAAAAAATATTAAAATAGAAAATAGTTGTTTAAAATTGCAATGATATTTCACAATATTACTGTTTTTACTGTATTTTTGATCAAATAAATGCAGCCTTAATAAGAATAAGAGACTTTCAACAACAACAAAAATCGTATAAACCCCAAACATTCGAACATTGATTTTCCTAACTGATGTTAAGCTTTGTTATATAGAAAGAAACTTTCTATACTCATCTTATCATTCTAGTAGCAGAAATGCTGTCCTTAGCTTTAGGATCATCATATATCTGCACTTAAATATCCACGACAGAGCAATTGTAAGTCATATTCTAATGAAGATGCATTACCGTGATCTTTTATACCCGTTTTTGACACATTGAAAATCTGTTTGAAAAGAGACAATAGCCAATATTAAAAACTGTAATGAAAATAAATGCCTCCTTAAGAAGTGCTGCGTAGATTGTGGGTCACTGACAATGGAAATAATCTCCATGACAATATATGTTGACAGACCCTCAATCCAGGCACCTCCGGCCTTCCCAAATGGGGTTCAAAGTTTGATCCAAAAATATCTGCCTCTTTTCTTTTTTGAGCTGAGAAGGCATTTTCCATATCATACCATCCATCACTTTCAAACGGTAAATAATTACACGAAAGTAAGATGTCAGCAGTCCAGTGTCCATCGTAGCATTTCGGTCCAGGCAGAGTTGCTGACAGTCATAGATGTGTGTTTGTGCTACATGGAAAAAGCGGATGTTCATTAGTCACAGATAACGGAAAAAGACATGTTCATAAGTATTGTGAAGTAATAAATTATTAGAGATTGGTATGTGTAAAGATGTACCCTGTTCTGAGTGTAAAGCTGTTTTCCATTATCTAAGCAATTTGTCGAAATAAACGAGGGCCTGTTAAAGGTGCATTGTGTAATATTTCTGAGGATCTATTGACAGAAATGCAATATAAGATCCATGTTTTCAGTGGTGTATAAAGACTTTGCATAATGAACCGTTATGTTTTTATTACCTTAGAATGAGACATTTATATCTCCATAACCGCGGGCACCCCCTTCTATGGAGGTCGACATATTGTGTCGTCATGTTTCTACCGTAGCCGACAACGAACAAACATGTCGCCCACTGTAACTTTTGTTGGTTGCAATTCGTAACCTCACCACTAGATGCCGCTAAAAATCACACACTGTACCTTTAATAAGAATAATTATGTGTAAAATATACAATAACATTATCATTTTACATAATTATTATTTTTTAAAGTTTATTCTAAAGTTATTTTATGGCTCTCTAAATGGGTCTAAAACTTATAAAATCTGGTAACACTTTATTTTGATGGTCCACGTTAGACATTCTACTAACTATAAGTTAATTTGACACTAATTACAACTCTTATTAGAGTATTAGACTGCCTGCTTAATATCTGCTAACTCTTTATTTTGATGGTCCCTAAGCAGACATTCTTGTAACTTTGCAATTACATGTCAACTTATTCTACTAATACTCTAATGAGAGTTAGTTGACAAGTAGTTGCAAAGTTTGTAGAATGTAGAATATAATTAGTGGACCATCGAAATGAAGAGTAATTATTTTGTAACAACTTTGTCTTTCCAAACCTGGCATATTAAGAGAAGTCTGTAAATGAGCTCTTGTAAAACAAAATTATGATATATTTTTTTCAATTGCTTTAAAATTATACACAATTATGTGGTCGTGTTTCATATAGAGAAAACACATATAAGAACATGTGTCTACATGAAGTCATACATTACGAAATATTACGTATAATTGGTTATTTCTTGCAAACCTCTAGCTAAACATTAAAAGTCTTTGGCTTTCACAGAACTCACAGTCTCGTGATCCTCTGGAGGTGTGGTTATCTTTACTCTCCCCTCCTTCTCTAGTAATTATATATAACAGGCCAGACTGAGCAACAGTTAGTAGTTAAAGGCTAAGAAAGGTTTCAGGGTGTTTTACACAGGAACAGAGTGATCATTTATCAATCAATTTATTGATAACACAGCCGATCAAGCAGAAGTCATTCAACTCATTTGGTGAGTACCCTGTTTAGTTACTTTTAGGTTACATCTGAGAGTATTTGTTAAGGGTTGGAAAATTCAGCATTATTTATTCAACAGTGTGTTTGAAACTCCAGGGCAAAGCTGAAATGATTTTAGATTTTAGTAATTTTGGTTTGTAATTTAATACATGTCCTTAACAGTAACAATAGCATGATGAACTGCACAATGTCATGAGACTCTTACACCAATTGTCTTTTCACAGCTATCTGTATTTAATATCACCCAGACTTGACACTTGACATAAAATTGGAAATTTAACAAATTCTGATGATTGTGCATGTATTCTTGTGTGGTCAGGGAACATCATAATGGTTTGGTACGCAGGTCTTCTGTACAAAGTCAAATCAAACACCTGTTCTCATAGAATAAGTAATTCAACAAGTCATTCATTTACTTCTCATCTACTCATGCATGTGCTTAAATCTTCATAAAGTGTTCTGTCTCTCTAAATCCTCTGATGTCTGAAGGCACTTTTTTACATCAAAACTTGCCATCAAAAAGTTACAAGTTGCAATCAAAATATCAAAAGTATTTTCAGGCTCAAAATCAAATAGCACGCTTAATGAAGCATTATTAAGCCTCTTTTTTCCTAATGAATATGGCACTTTGTTTTGAAAATTCCTTACCTGACTACTTACACTGGCACACAGTAGATCTTAATGTCCCTCAAAGTTTTTGTTGTTTTTAAAAAATAAAAAAAACAGCATTATTTTATGGTGGATAAATAATATGCTATGGTAACAGATATAAAGAAAAGAGTAAAAAAATGCTAATAAATAACTTAATGCATTAAAATCCCCATTCCCTTGTCACCCAACCCAGCCACGTGATGAAGGTAGAACTACTACATAAAATAGAAAGATATTGCTGCAAATGTGAATGTAAATCTCATAGTGTGCTTTGCATTGCTTTTAAACAGACATAATTATTACAGTCAGAGCTGAAAAATTGCATCATTTTATAGACCGTATGGCCAAAGTTTCATTGTCAAAATTTTTAAACATTTGTAGCCATCGTTTATTTTGCTAATATATATGTAGACTAGGTTAGGCTGTTTTGCACCCACAAATCAATTCCCTCCAAAAAAATATCTAAATCAAGGCATAAAAAGCAGTGTGGTTTACTTTAATTGTGTTTCTGTTTTGTGCTTTTTAATAGTCAGGTCTAAAAGTCTCTAAATCATCCAAATGGCTCTTTCTTTTCCAGAATGTACTGTCGATCACTACTAAGATCTAGTCCACAATGGATGTCTCTGTCTGTGTAGCCACTCAAAGCCAATGCAAAACCCTGACAGATATTAGTATATGTAGCTAACAGTTGCTTTTTACTTCCTGCTACTTTTTATTTGTGGAGATAGACCGGGTGTAGACAGATTTTTAGCTCGTCTCCTTTATTGCTTTGGATATTTATTTATTTATTAAGAAGAAATACCTCAATAATCTGACCCAGCTTGATTAACAATAGGCCAATAGTGCAGTTACTCTCCCGCAATGGAATCCACTACACTAGCATCCCTTGCAACTGTTACCATGCTAACGGCGGCCACACAGACAGACATGTCTAATTTTCTCTGGCTGCTTGTGCTGGGCTTCGTCATCGCTTTTATCCTGGCGTTCTCTGTGGGCGCCAACGATGTGGCCAACTCCTTCGGTACAGCAGTGGGTTCTGGGGTCGTGACCCTACGCCAGGCCTGCGTCCTAGCCACTATCTTTGAGACAGTGGGTGCCATCCTTTTAGGGGCCAAGGTCAGTGAGACCATCCGTTCGGGTATCATCGACGTTCACATGTACAACGGCTCAGAGGCTGTGCTGATGGCTGGCTCCATCAGCGCCATGTTTGGTGAGTATTTTAAAAAAAAATATCTATCATCAAACGATGACATCTCACCCTCATGTCATTCTGAACCTGTATGACTTTAGTTCTGTTGTGGAATGTAAAAGAAGATATTTGTGAATCAAAGGAAAGAAAATGGGGTCCTTTGTTTTTTTGCTCTTTCTTTCACTCAAAGTCAATACATATTTTAACACCCTCAAAAAATGTCCATCATAGTGTGTTACACAGGAATCCAGTAAATTGCGAGCATATCACCTTGGTGGAACTTTCTCATATTGTCATGACTTGTGTTGGTCACGTCACAAGTGTTTGTTTGTTTTTTGCACTATTACAGGATCTGCTGTTTGGCAGCTCGTAGCTTCGTTCTTGAAACTCCCCATCTCTGGAACACACTGCATTGTGGGCGCTACAATCGGCTTTTCCATGGTTGCTAGGGGTCATCAGGGGGTCAAATGGCTCGAACTGCTACGTATTGGTATGTGAAATTTAGTATTTTTTAAGATTTTGCGTAAACAGGCTTAGTAAGATTAAATGATTTTTCCTAAAGAATGAGTCAGTTAATGGAAAGAGAATATCTTCCCATGTGACCCCAGAAATAGTAAGCGGTAAGACCACCCCAACATGATTTAATGCAGATTTCTTAGTTTTATTATTCATTTCACATGACCCAAATAAGAGCTATTTATGGAACAGAACATTTTGGACTATACAGACAGGAAACATGGTCACATGCATACCCCTGGTGACTTACTGGGTGTTTGTTGATACTCGGCATGCAGCCCTGAGAAATTTTGGCCCATACAATTTTTAGATAACAGAGAATAGCATCGCTTTTTGGATGTGGAATTATGCATATATGTTTAACGCATTGATATATGTGTTCCAGTTGCCTCTTGGTTTCTTTCACCTCTTCTCTCCGGCATAATGTCTGCTATTCTCTTCTACTTTATCCGCAAGTTCATCTTGAGTAAGGTAAAGGCAAATCTGAGGTCACCTGTTACATAATGTGCCAGTGTCTGTTTTGGTATTTTGTAATCTATTGTTGTTGTCAATAAAGAAAGAACATACTTTTTTTACCACTTGCTAAACAGCAATATATCCATGTGCTCTAGGAGGATCCAGTGCCCAATGGTTTAAGAGCATTACCAGTTTTCTATGCTGTTACAATGGGAATCAATCTGTTCTCCATCATGTTTACCGGAGCACCAAGTAAGCTTTTTTCTGCTCTAAATAAATAGGTTTGCTTTTTTTATTTGATTAGAAGATTTTTTTTATTCTTAAAAGAAATATATAATTTCTATAAATATTTAATATTTATGTTGTTGTTTTTTATTCATTGGTTTTCCTATATCTCCAAATGTCACTAAAAGGGGTTATGTCCTTTTGAGGAACATTTTGTTCCTAAATTGTTACTAAGAATGTACTTTGATATAATATATGATTTGATTACACAAACGCATATATAACATGCTGAGGTCATGATCACATGTATGCATACAGTACCCCTCCCTCATCTAACTACATTTACTTTCACATTCACGCAAACAGAGGCTGGATTAAACGCATTATTCTATATTGCTAATTAATATATGTGATATTGTGAAAATGTGTAGCTTTTTGTCCAATTTGTTGATAGAATAATGAAATATAATTTTGGCCAAAGTTTAACAATCTGTACTATTAAGCAAACTTCAGGGGGATCATGATGTACTGAAAAAAAAAAAAGGTCGTTGTGAACCAACTGTTGTCCTAGAGTCTGTGTACTAATCAGAGGGCTACAGGGCCGCCCTCTTCCTGGTTATCTACTGAGCCATGCACATGACCCTGTTTGATATTGGTTCTTCTCATTCAGAGGAACTGAAAAATAACTTAGCCATAAGTTATAATGATAAAAAAGACACTTTGACTGGAAAGTTCCCTATTTCAACCTGATTTGAAACGGAAATTATATAACCGTAATCTCACTACAGTGTTTTGTCAACACGCACAACAAACTTACAGTAATTCTGAAGGGAAAACGTGCTATCATTTAGAAAAGAAGAAAGATGTTCTTCAAAATATATATATGGTTTTGTTTTGTTTTTTCAGTTAATTTTTTTTAAACATTATTTGGTTTTCAGGTTGACTTATCCACACAGTTTTGCTTTTAATAAAAATGTGAAGTCATGCTAATGCTAATTTGCTAATTTAGAGAAACCCAAGATCTTTTCAGGAGGAATGTGAGACCTTCTTGTTGATTTTCAGTATGAAAGTGTTGAACATGTAGCACTGTTTTAACTCAAAAACATGTTAGGTTTTTTATCTATTTCTTTTCTTTATTCTACAGTGTTGGGATTTGATAGGGTACCATGGTGGGGCACTCTGCTGATCTCACTGGGCTGTGCCATGCTTACTGCACTGGTGGTCTGGTTCATTGTGTGTCCACGGTTAAAGAAGAAGATCAAAAGTAAATATTTATATTATCATGTCTGTAATTTAATGACCTTTGTCAGTCTTGGTGCACATTCTTTCAAAAACATTCAAAAATCGTATTATCTTCAAACTTTTGAATAGTATATCACAATTGCAACTTTATTTCTTGCAGTTGTAACTTATGATGTCTCACAGTGTGACTTTATTTCTTATTTAAAAGTATCTTCCAATTACCTTTGCCAGAATCCCATGGAAACATGATGAAATGAAATATCTTTTTAAATGTTTCCAATAAACTGCCTCATTGACTTTGCATGCATTTGGATCCTTCCTCTTAATATAATTATTTCTGTAATTGTTTTCACCTTTTCAGGTCAGAATATTGCCGACACCAGTGGGACACAACTGACTGAGAAGAAGCCATCCTCAAATGGCCTTGTGGACCATCCCACCCCACCTCAAAGCTACTCTCCTGTTCCACAGACACCCCCTGCTGACAGCAACAAAGTGGCCTTTGAAATCGGAGGATCAGCGGAAACCGACTTGGACAACAAAGATTTTGACACCAAAGATTTGGACTGCACTCATGGTCAGCCTCTTTAAATGATAAATACATTAAATTAGTTTTAATTAAGATTCTATTTTGATGAACTGATTAAGCTTTAGTTTCTCTCTTTTGACTATATTACTCATTCTTTATTCTACAATTTTCGGTCATCCATTCTAGCTTTAAATGGCAGTGCTGGAATTGCTGTCCCAGACTTGAACGGAAGCCAGTTCCACACCGTACACAAAGATTCTGGAATCTACAAGGATCTACTGCACAAACTTCACCTGGCCAAGGTGGGCGAATGCATGGGAGAGCCCGGGGAAAAACCTATCCGCCGTAACAACAGTTATACTTCTTACACCATGGCCATCTATGGAATACACGGGTCATTGAAGGAGGGCGAGGGAAGCCGGACTGGACTGGATGGAGAGAAAAGGCGCTCGCGGTACGACAGCTATAACAGCTACTGTACCGCAGTGTCTGATGGAGAAGTTCCTGCAGGAGATGAAGTTCTGGCAGTGGAGCTGGGAGACGAGACCGTCAGAAGTGACTCGCTGGAAGAGGAAATAGATGAGCTAGAAATTGACAGACCGGAGGTGTCCACGCTCTTCCAGTTCCTGCAGATTCTCACCGCCTGCTTCGGATCGTTTGCGCATGGGGGAAATGATGTTAGGTATTAGAGACATAATAAACCTTTTTTCATATTTTGTCCAAAATAAGACAAAATTAACCATCTTAATGTGAATTCAGGTATCACAACATTAAAATGTACAGTATAAAACTGGATATTCATTTTGGGATTTGGTAAAGATTACATTGAATTATTAGTGTTTTTAAAAACTAACTTTAAATGAGCATTAGGTGCTGGAAAATTAATCTAAATGTAAAAATAGAAGAAATGAGCTGCACAATTAAATATCCAATATCAGTAGGCCTACATAGCTGATCTGGCACAGATAAACCGCTGTTTAAAAGTTTGGGGTCAGTAAGATTTATATATTAAATCTATATATATATATAAATTTAATCAGAAAGGATAAATTATATTGATCAAAAGTGACTGTCAAGACAGGCTATAATGCTTAAAAAAATTCCAATGTAATGCTGTTCCTTGAACTTACTATTCATCTAAGAATCCACAAGTTTAAAAAAAAAAACCAGTTTCCACAAAAATATTAAGCAGCACAACTATGTTCAGCATTGATAATAATAAGAAATGTTTCACCAAATCAGCATATTAGAATAATTTATGCTGAAATGATGTTGAAAATGTATGCATCACACGAAAAAAATTTATATTCAGATAAAAAACAGCTATTTTAACAATGTTAAACAATTCATTTATTTCATTTTTTTAATTAAAAAAAATGCAGCATTTGTTAGCATAAGAGACCTTCAAAAACATTTTTAAAAATGTACCGACCCTAAACTTTTAAACGGTAATGTATTTAATGCATTTCTATTCTGGTTTCTCACATTGTTTTATAATGAGTGTTATAAATGTGTTCATCTCTAAATGGTAACATAACTCATCATTCCTCTCCAACAGTAATGCGATTGGCCCCCTCGTTGCTCTCTGGTTGATTTATGACACCGCTTCTGTTGCACCCAGTGCTCCTACACCAGTTTGGTTGCTCCTATATGGTGGAGTGGGTATCTGTGCAGGACTCTGGATTTGGGGTCGGAGGGTCATACAAACCATGGGCAAAGACCTGACTCCCATCACTCCCTCCAGGTAACAAGCTTCATACCTCCACTGAGAAGAAACTGATAAGAGCGCATATTTGTGGGATCAGACTTTATAGTTCAGTTTTTATCACTGTGGTTCTCATGGGGCTTAAGAGCCGGTTCCCACTTTCTTATCTCTATTGACTTTGCAGTGCATACAAACAGTTTAACAACACTCCTTGTCTCGTGGAAATGCCCTCGTGCACCACGGCAAAGAAAATTTGTCTTGTCTGTATTATGACATTTTGACAATGCAGCAGTACTTTTTCCCATTCAAACAGTTCTGTGCTGTGTGTAAAGATGCTTATAGTGCTTATTATAATCATAATGTCTGTCTCGCAGTGGGTTTAGCATTGAGCTCGCCTCTGCTGTAACTGTGGTTGTCGCTTCCAACATTGGACTCCCAGTCAGCACTACACATTGCAAGGTGAGTTGCTTACTAGATTAATCCCTACAGTTGTAATTTATAGTAATAAACGTCCAATTGTATTATCTTCTTTGTTTGTGTGTGCATGGGCAGGTTGGATCAGTGGTGTCAGTTGGCTGGCTCCGCTCCAAGAAGGCTGTTGATTGGCATCTGTTCCGGAATATCTTTATCGCTTGGTTTGTGACCGTGCCAATTTCTGGTCTCATCAGTGCTGCTATTATGGCACTCTTCTACTACGTTATACTGCCTCTGGCCTAATGTGTCACGTTAAACCATTTTACTCCTTGTAAATACTTAAACTTTTGAGGAAAAAAACGGGCCTCAACTATGGAATGCCCCTTCAACTTGTTTCATCATATACTGTAAATAGTAAATCAAGGATTGTGGATGTTTGCACATCACACTCTTACTCTGTGATTTTTTTAGCTGTAAAAAGTGTGAGATATGTAGTATGAAAATGTTATGTATGTTTACTTGGGGCCTTGCATATATATATTTTTTAAAGAAAAATATGAAGTTGGGCTAAAATTCTGTTTCAACTTTTATTTTATTTTTGGAAAATGATCATTTATTCTCTAAGCTGTAAGGCAATTGTTTATTTATAAATATATAAACTTGCATGACATTTGAAATAAATCATATTCCTGCTGACATGTGCATGCTAATTTCCACCTGTAAATAAACTAGTTTTTACAAAATATATTATGCTTTCTTGTCATCCTAAACTGTGAGAGACCTGTTTTTAATAAATAACAAATCCATATTTATTATGGTATGTGTATTCAGGAAAAAATTATAAAATGGAGATTGCTGAAAATGATTCTAAATCTTTCAAAGATCCATGAATAGTTACTTTGATATCCTATCAAACAAAACAAGGTTTATTACATTTGACAGGAAGACACGTAAATTATTACAAGAATATTCAGTTTGTGGACATGCACTTCTATCTTTCCCTGTTAAAATTTCAAATAAATTAAGACTAGTACCCCAATAATGGCTGTTACTATATAGATTATAACTGATGTATTCCTCTTTTGTTATTGGTGATTGCTGAACAAACTTTCAAATGGTTCAGGTGCAATGCATTTCAATGTTGGTTCAAAATTGAACCATAACCCTATTTAAGAACAATTTCACTAATGTTTCACATTTACAAAAAAGTCTTCTTCTCGGAATCTGTATACACTGCTTTCCAAGATCTTTCATTTTTCATACCTCAGACAGTTGCCTTTTCAACAAAACCTGTGTAAATCCTGAGTGTAATTGACTCAAAAAAAGAAATGTTCAAATTTTCACAAGCAGTCACTATAGAGGCATGGAAAATAGCCTTTTTAAACACAATTTCTTTCCACACTCATGCATAACATGTGTTATCGAAGCGTATAAAAAATGGTTTGACAAGGGTATTATCTTTATTTCAGACTTACTAAATAATAATGGTGAGATTTATACTCATCAGCAATTGCTTTCTCTCTCAGGGATTGAGTCTTCGTATAGAGATTACTATCTGGTTGTGAAAAACATCTCCACTAAATTGCTTCACCTTGTAACGCATGACAGTTATTTGAGGTTTTAACATCTTGGAAAAATATAACATCTTAGTAAATCAAGGATTGTGGATTCTAAATCTTATATATATATATATATATATATATATATATATATATATATATATATATACATACAGTATATATATACAGTATATATATATATATATATATATATATATATATATATATATATATATGCGAGGCCCCAAGTAAACATAAATAAACATTTTCATACTACATATCTCACACTTTTTACAGCTAAAAAAAACACAGAGTAAGAGTGACTAAGATATTATATATCTCTAGATATATTATTATCCCCCCCCCCCCCCCCCCCCCCAATAAGATATTCATATAAGGACTTTTATTTTAAAATACTGCACATGTATTATCCATGTAATGTTTTTCTCACGTTTAAATGTCATTGTGTGTTTTGTTGAATAAAAATAAATGCCTCAAAAAAGTGCCATTCCTATCCAGAAGAGGCAGCATTTTTCACACACCTCACTCATGATCGAGTGAACCCGGAAGCGGAAGTTAGAACAAACTGCGTTTTGAAACCGTCGTGCGTGTTTCAGACGTATGGTGCAGTTACGAATATAAATAAAATAGACTTAACTTTTCAAAGTGTCTTGTTATTGTCGTGTGCACATTACGTTTTTTTATTTTTATTTTTTATTTTTGCGTAACTAGGGACGTACATGAGTGCTGTGTAGTTAATTTAGTCGTCTGTCTTTCCGCTAGCACCGGGTGTGCTGGTTGATAAAGAAGATTTTCATTTTGAGGGCATTTACATTAATAAGAAGTCATGGCGGATGTTACTGCG
Source organism: Siphateles boraxobius (assembly GCF_051911475.1). Classification (NCBI taxonomy): domain Eukaryota; kingdom Metazoa; phylum Chordata; class Actinopteri; order Cypriniformes; family Leuciscidae; genus Siphateles; species Siphateles boraxobius. The sequence goes on from NW_027509219.1 coordinate 17,779,165, forward strand.
CGTAGTTTGCAGTATGAATACAAAGCGGTAAGTATCATATAATGTTTTTGATATCAACGACTTTGATATGTTTCGTGGTTAAATTTCATTATTTAGCGCGCTAATGTTTTTTGTTTTTTTGCGCGAGCTTGAACACACTGTCTGAGTTTTTAATCCTTATGACATTTAAATAGATTTTATTTTTGGTCAGCATAGTATTAGTAGTAGTAGTATATGTTTAATGTTGCTTTGAACTAAATAGTCTTTCAGCTGAACATAAGCGCATGCTTGTGATGTTGACAAATGCAGCTCGCTAGGATTTGATACATGTGTTTGCGTTTCCTCCGCAGAACTCTAACTTGGTGTTGCAAGCGGACAGATCTCTGATCGACCGTACCCGCAGAGATGAGCCCACCGGAGAGGTGCTGTCTCTGGTCGGTAAACTGGATGGGACAAAGATGGGAGACAGGAGCCAGAGAACCAAACCTCAGATGCAGGAGGAGAAGAGATCAAAGTCTGTCTGATCAGAAACTCACAGTGTTTGCTTGCATTCATATTTGCATTCACTGTGTGAAAGTCTTTTAAACAAATAGTATTTGTTGTGTGATGCAGGAGGAGAAAGAGAGACGAGGACAGGCATGACATCAACAAGATGAAGGGCTTCACACTACTGTCTGAGGGGATTGATGAGATGGTGGGCATCGTGTACAAGCCCAAGACCAAAGAGACCAGAGAAACATATGAAATCCTTCTCAGCTTCATTCAGGCAGCCCTTGGAGATCAGGTAAGATCACAGACTCTTTACACATGCTGTGAACATTTACAGGGCCTGAATTTCGTTTTGGAAAATAGGGGGGAAATCCCCCTTTAGGTCATTCTATTGGGGGGGGGGGGGGGGGGGGGGGCTAAATGTTTGCTCACTCATTGTATTTGTGTTTTTACAATGGGGTCATATTTTTTTAGTTTACACAACAAAAGGAAGCTTGATTTCAATCTTTGAATTAAATTGAAAAAAAGTAGCACAAATGAATACATGAAATAAAGAGAAAAGTTTAGGTCTAACACTAGAATTCAGAAATGCTAGAAACGGAAATAATAGCACGGAATATTCTTTTAGTCCTGTATAATTTGAATACATAGGCTATTAATCCTGATTCATTACAATTAATGCTATATTTTGTTGTTTTATATACAATAATGACAGACACATTTTAGGCTACTCTCACTTTAAGAGCTAGTGCACGGATCCATTAAGGGGCCGTTCACATGTTGCGTGTAAAGCGCAGTCCGCGCCACTTTCTCCTCTTTTAAAAAGGGCTCCCTGTTGCTAAGCAATCATGAGCCATGTTCTCCATGAAGACGAAGACGTTTCAGCAAAGGATGAACGCGCAAAAGACGTAACGTGAACGGCCCATACTGTTTTCATTATAGTGTCACATGCATTTTCTTTTTGTATTATTTTTTTAAGACATAACCGATTGTGTTTGAGAGGATACCCCCCAAGACTGGAATTTAGACAATGTTGTGTGCTTTTGACCGTTAAAGCGCTATAATTCGCAAAAAATAACTCCGTTTTGTTACTCACGAGCTGTTTGTTATGCGGTTTAAAATCGATTGAATGTTTAAATAGATAAGACTTAAAAAGACGCACAAATTATAAACAATAGTGGCGATGCAATGGCCCGATTGTGCAAGTGACATTTCCATCAAATGTCCCGACTCCTGAAACGTGAGTCTAGAATCACCGCCTGCAGCTGCAGCGCGATTGGCTTGCCTTGTGCAACCTATTTTGAGAGAGAGAGAAGACGCGGCATTGGCAGAATCACTCACACTGTTTGTGAAATTGTGTCTCGCAGAATGTTTTAAAATGACGGATTTGATCTTATAATCTGTTAGATAAAATTTACTCATAGGCCTACATGCTAGATTGAATGAATGTTTGCGGGAATTTGCGGGAAAAGAAGAAAAAACAGTTAGAAAATCGATTTTTGACATTCATGAATCAATTCAGAATCGTCCGCATCGCGATGCATCTAATAACTGATTTTTCCCCCACCCTTAGTTATTTTCATGCTATGTAGGGATGCACTGATCATGATTTTTCATGGCTGATTCCAAATTGCTGGATGATGATGTTTCCTTTTTCTTTGAGCAAATTTATTTGTTGTTTATCTGCTCTATTACTGGCCAAACTGGCCTTAAACAAAAAAATATCTGTTACTATTTGAAATTAGAGGCAATCAAATCAGTATAATAGATGACATGATGCTGAAGAATCGATTAAAGGCTTTTTCCTTGCCATCGCCCGGAAAAAAAAACATTTTAAAATATCAATTAAAATATTTAAAATGTAGTCATCTTAATATTAATAGATGTAAACAGTGGATATTGGGTTAATGTATCAGATCATAAATTGCTGCTCTTTCGCTCCACTAAGCCAAGGGATATCCTGTGTGGAGCTGCAGATGAGGTGTTGGCCGTTCTGAAGAATGACAAGATGAGAGATAAAGAGAGGAGGAGGGAGGTGGAACAATTGCTGGGGCCTACGGATGACACACGCTACCATGTCCTGGTGAACCTGGGCAAGAAGATCTCTGACTATGGTGGAGACAAAGAGCTCCAGAATATGGGTAAATATTTTTAGTCCAACCTGAGTCCAAATTCTCCTCATGATGTTCAAGCCTTGTCACACTTCATCTTTCTCTTTTTGCAGATGACAACATTGATGAAACCTATGGAGTCAATGTGCAATTCGAGTCAGATGAGGAGGTGAGCTTCTACATGCTGGTTGTTTCTAGTCAGATGTGTGTTTTTTTGGCTCTCGTGACATTAAATGTGGATTTTGTTCAACTGCAGGAGGGCGATGAGGATCAGTACGGAGAGGTTCGGGATGAAGGCTCTGATGACAGCGAGGGAGAGGAGGCAGATGAAACCAGCACTCTGACTGCTAATGTAAGTCACGTCGTCATAGAGCAGTGGTTCTCAACCTGGGGACCCACTAGGGGCCCTCAGTCAAAACATTTATATAGAGGTAAACAACCAGTCTAACATGCTCTGTTCTCCATAGCTGGGCAACACGGGCGACGTAATGATGACCAAAAAGAAAGATCTTCATCCACGAGACATCGATGCCTTCTGGCTTCAGCGACAGCTCAGCCGCTTCTACAACGATGCCATAGTTTCTCAGAAGAAAGCGGATGAAGTCTTGGAGATCCTTAAAGTAAGAAATGCTTGGGAATGCTCATGTCCTTGGAGACTAAGATTTTTTTGTGTAGCTGATTTATTCCTTCCTTTGGTTAGACTGCCAGTGATGACAGAGAGTGTGAGAACCAGTTGGTGCTGCTTTTGGGCTTCAACACATTCGACTTCATCAAGGTCCTCCGGCAGCACAGACGAATGAGTAAGTAGATCGCAATAGCCAGGCCTGTGTTGGATTAAATTGATTTCTGAGAATATGGCAGCAAAATGACTTTTGTTAGCAGTTTAAAGATTTACAAGGTTTTTAGAAATATTGTTTCATGTTGCTCTTTTTTCCCTTGCCATATCCAGTCCTCTACTGCACCATGTTGGCCAGTGCTCAAAGTGAGGCTGAGAAGGAAAAGATCATGAATAAAATGGAAGCTGATCAGGATCTTTCCAAAGTTCTTTACCAGCTTCAGGAGACTGAGAAAGAGGACATCATCAGGGTCAGTGTTTCCCCTCCTTTTTTAGTTGGTTTAGCTAAGTGTGAGGATTTATTTTTAGATTTTAGCTGTTTAAAGAAGAATATCCATCTGTAAGCTTGTGATCTCTTGTTTCCTTGCAGGAGGAGCGATCTCGCCGTGAGAGAGTGAGAAAGTCTCGTGTGGATGATCTGGAGTCTATGGACATTGATCATGGAGAGGTAAATGCCACTTGAAGCTACATCCATTTCTTCAAGCTAAAATTTACAGTGTTCCTGCTATTTTAATTTGACCCCCACTCCTAATGGTCATTTGATGATCTTGGACTTTTTTTTCTGTGATCTTTGTCTTAGGCTGTGGCCTCAAAGCAATTACTAGATCTGGAAGATCTGGCCTTCTCTCAAGGCAGTCACTTCATGGCCAACAAGCGTTGCCAGCTGCCCGACGGCTCCTTCCGCAAACAGAGGAAGGGCTACGAGGAGGTTCATGTACCCGCTCTCAAACCCAAACCCTTTGGTGATGATGAGGTATTTATTTATTTATAATAGTAATAATTGTTATTGTTTTGTGAGACCTTTTCTTTAAGTGAGGTTAAATTGTTTGTTCAGGAAGGGATGTCTGGTTGTTTGGTTATTACATCAAATTGCCACACAAGAGTACACTACCGTTCAATGTTTTGGGGTCGGTAAGATTTATAAAAATAAATAAAAAGTTGACTTATGCTGACCAATTCTGCATTTATTTGATTAAAAATACTGTAGCAACACAAACATTGTGAAATACTATTACAATTTAAAAGAACACTATATTTTGAAATGTAATTTATTCCTATGATGCAGAGCTGAATTTTCAGCAGCTATTACTTTAGTCTTCATTGTCATATGATCCTGCTCAACTGTCTCTAATACGCTGATTTAACGTTTAAGAAACTCTTCTTATCAATTTTTAAAAGTTGTGCTGTGACATTTTTTTCAGGATTCTTTGATTAATAGAACAGCATTTATTTCAAATAGAAATCTTTTGTAACATTGTAAATGTCTTTACTGTCACATTTGATCAATTTTATTGAAAAATGTATTAAGTTTTTATTAAAAAAAACTGACATCATTCTTTTGAATGGGCGTGTTATGTAGCATTTAATTTTTTTAATTATTGGTTGATTTGCTCTGTATTTTCATTAGTCTCTCACAAGGTTTCCCTCATTTCTCTTACAGACATTGATGGCTATTGAGAAGCTGCCCAAATATGCTCAAGCTGGATTTGAAGGATTCAAAACCCTGAACCGAATACAGAGTAAACTCTTCAAAACTACCATGGAGACAGATGAGAACCTACTGGTTTGCGCTCCAACGGTTTGTTTACTGAAAAAGGCGCAACAGTCCAGGCGCTGACTTAAAATAAAAATTACAGTTATAAATATGATGCAGTATAAAACTTGATAAACTTGAGTTGTATGTTTAACTATAATATTTGACCTCAAGGATTTTGTTTTTCCTTTCTTTGACCTGTAGGGTGCTGGAAAAACTAATGTTGCTCTCATGGCAATGCTCAGAGAAATCGGAAAGCATATTAACATGGATGGCACCATCAATGTTGATGAGTTTAAAATCATCTACATCGCTCCCATGCGCTCACTGGTACAGGAGATGGTGGGCAGTTTTGGCAAGGTAGGAGTACCAAACATGATGGAGAGAGAAAAAATAACCCTTTTCCCCATAATTTCCTGTAATTTCTCTGCTTAATCTTGAATAATAATACTTTAAAAAATGTGTTCCTTTTTTATTAGTACCTTTAATTAGTTACATTTAACAAAAAATATAAGTCTGTACAATTTATAAATGTATGTTTATATTTGTGATAAAGTATTAAATGTCCTCACAACATTTGTTGCTCCATCTGCAGCGCTTGGCAAGTTACGGCATCACTGTTTCTGAGCTGACCGGAGACCATCAACTGTGTAAGGAGGAAATAAACGCCACCCAGATTATAGTGTGTACCCCAGAGAAATGGGACATCATCACACGGAAAGGAGGGGAGCGCACATATACGCAGCTTGTGCGCCTTGTGATTATTGTAAGTAATCTAGTAGTCCCAGATTCCATTTTTCAACGATTTTTCATGTTTTTCCAAAATAACGTGTTCGGTCATGCAGGATGAGATCCACTTGCTGCATGACGACCGTGGCCCGGTCCTGGAGTCCCTGATTGCTCGAACCATCCGCAATGTGGAGCTGACACAGGAAGATGTGAGGCTCATCGGCCTCAGCGCCACACTGCCCAACTACGAGGATGTGGCGAACTGCCTTCGTGTCGATTCATCCAAGGGCCTCTACTATTTCGACAACAGGTGAGAATGAGACTGCTGTGGATAAATGGAGAAATAGACTTCTGTTTTTGTATAATAAAGTACGTATGTTGTCCGTTTTCCTTTTTTAGTTTTCGACCGGTGCCTCTGGAACAAACCTATGTAGGAATTACAGAGAAGAAGGCCATCAAGCGCTTTCAGATTATGAATGAGATTGTCTATGAGAAGATCATGGAACATGCTGGAAAAAATCAGGTGATGCTGAGCACAATAAATGGACTAGATTTATCTCCTGAATTCTACAATTCAGTCACTAACACTCTTCCCTTCTCCTTTCTAAAAATTTTTTTTGTGTTTTTCCCAGGTGTTGGTGTTTGTGCACTCAAGAAAGGAGACAGGAAAGACGGCCCGTGCGATCAGGGACATGTGTTTGGAGAAGGACACTCTGGGGTTGTTCCTGAGAGAAGGTTCAGCCTCCACTGAGGTTTTGAGGACTGAAGCTGAACAGTGCAAGGTAAGCTCACAACTACCATGAAAGTGCTGTACATAAAACAGTCTCAAACAGATGTAAACTTGAAATAAAACCCAAACAGAATCTGAACGTCATTCACAGCAAAATCTGCATATTAGTTTATTAAACATCTAGTGGAACTAGTGGTACCAAACTGAATGTTATAGTTTAATTATAACAAAAATAAATGATAATTTATAATATTATAAACTGTAATCAATTGTTGTGGTTTAAATTATGATTGCAAAAAAATTATTCTTATAATACATTTTTTAATTATACTTGCAAAAATGACAATTTATTATTATTTAATTAGAATAATTGCCAGTTTCAAATATTCCTCTTATCTGCTGTTTTTTGATAAACAGGTAGTCCCACCCCAAGTTCACACCATTTCTTTTGAGCTAATATTATGTCCAGAAGCTAGTTTTTGCCGAAATAATTTTTCACCTAATTTGTTTTGTTGATTTTTCCATAAAATGTATGCAATTAAAAGTCCCCAGATTCCCTCACGTCCTTGTCGTAATGCCACATTTAAATTACATGGTTGGTGCATTACAGTACAAGTGACTCAATTCCGAAAAGAAAAAAAATTCTCCTTCCATGTGGCACAGATCGGAAATGACCCACGGATATGTAAGCAGGAAAAAAAGCACATGAATTCCGATATTCTCAGATCGGTTTCAGGTCTCAATCATATGTGGAAATGTGGTTTGTTCGCCAAGTATATACTGTAAATACTGATTTTCATCATCATCATTTATATCATCAGATATGAGTCACTTTTAAAAGATGTAAGCTGGTAGTGGGAAAAAAATTTGATTTAATCAAATCGGAATTGGGCATCAAGATCTGCTGTGTATATGCGGCCTAACTGAACACACATTTATTGTATACTGGTTTTCTTAAAAATGTGTTTACTTTCTGTTGACAGAACCTGGAGCTGAAGGATCTGTTGCCGTATGGTTTTGCTATTCACCATGCTGGAATGACCAGAGTGGACAGAACGCTGGTAGAGGATCTGTTTGCTGACCGCCACATCCAGGTTAGTGCATAACATTCAGGAATCCTGAGAACATTCTGGATCATTTCATATTCTAAAATACAGAAGACTGAACCATGAATGTGTTTCTTAGGTATTGGTGTCCACAGCCACTCTGGCCTGGGGTGTGAACTTGCCAGCACACACTGTCATAATCAAAGGTACACAAGTGTACAGCCCAGAGAAAGGCAGGTGGACGGAGCTGGGAGCCCTGGACATCCTACAGGTCTGTATTATGTCCACACATACTTTGTGTTTTGATTAGGGATGCTCATATTGACCCTTTAACCATTAACCGAAAGTAAAAATTTCAACCGATTAATACTACCAGTTAAACGGTTTAAAAGTTAAAAGTTTTTTTTATTTTTAAGTTGTTTTTTTTTAGTTTGCTGCATGGTGTCTTTATTGTGTTCCCAGTAAGCACACATAAAAGCCATTTATATGCGCGCGGCGCGCCGTTTATTTGCTCTGGTGTGAGCCGCGATCGCGCCAGAACCAGCCAGTCATCGAGATAATTCAGGACGCGCACTCCCCGGAGTCTGGTGACACACTGGCTGCGTGGCGTTAGCGTCTCAGCTGCGTGGCGTGTCCGTTTTTATTTCGGCTCCCATATTAACAGGTTAGAGCTTGCAGACTGTCTGCGTGACGCGCATCTCAGGCGTGCAGAAATAGCAAAACGTGTTTATGCTAGAAATAGGACCGACGCCTATTTTTCACGTGACACGCAAGCGTGTTGGAAGCGTTTCCAGGCAAAATAGAATAGGAAAAGATGTTTATATGTTATAAGATGTTTATATGACTCGAACCTTTTTGGACTCTGTCTTGTCTTGGACTCGAAACTCTTTGGTCTTGGTCTTGTCTTGGACTCGACTAGTCCTGGTCTTGGACTTGTCTTGGACTCGACAAAGGTGGTCTTAACTACAGCCCTACTACGCGGTATCAAAATACAGCAGTTGTACAAGTACAATTCAATATCACTGGCGAAGCAAACATCCACGAGCAAATGAAAGGCGCTTCCCAAAGCTGGCAACTCTAGCGAGACGTATTCCCGGTATATCTGTGCCATTGGAGAGGGTGTTTTCTGCCGCTGCTCTAACTGTCACCAGGCTGTGCTCCAGACTAACCCCACATCATGTAGACATGTTACTTTTTAAAAAAAATTAAAGCTAGACAAGGTGTGGGTTGAGGTTTTTCAAAGCTTCAAACGGATTCAGTGTTTTCTTTTTGTCATCTTAATTTGTAAATTATTTAAGTTAAAAAAATATATTTAGTGTTGGCCTTTTTTATGTTTTACTCTGTTGTCACTGTCAGAAATGCTGCAGGTGAGTGAAAATGTGATGTGAATACAGGTTCTTTTGTTGATCTGTTCTGTATGCTGCTGTCTGCACGTTAATATAAACACGTGAATTTTTTTTTTGTTGGTATTTATAACGGGTCACAGACACTCGTCAATTTTATTTTTATTTAATGCCAATTCAATATTATAATTTTATCAGTTAACTGTTTATAGTCGGATAACGAGCGGCGGTTGTCGGTCGCGAAAATTAACCGTAATGAGCATCCCTATTTTTAATAAGGTAAATGGACCACGAGCAATAGCTTGACTCCCACTCAACTTTGTGACGCAGATGCTGGGTCGTGCTGGCAGGCCGCAATATGACTCTAAAGGAGAGGGTATTCTGATCACTTCTCATGGAGAGCTGCAGTATTACCTGTCTCTGCTCAATCAGCAGCTGCCCATCGAGAGCCAGATGGTGGCCAAACTACCGGACATGCTCAATGCAGAGATAGTGTTGGGCAACGTGCAGAATGCCAAGGTAAGTCTGAATGTATTGGTGTAAGTTCATTAGTCTGTCAAATTTTAGTTTTCTAGCTTAAATATATTTTTGGTGGTCCAATAAAAGACAATAAAGGACACGTTTGTGTGAGGGAATGAATATCAAATGAAATGATATAAAAACAACAATATTACAATAAATTAAAAAAGCTTTTATATTGTCCTTTTATTAGAGCATATTCAAATATTTTTTAATATTGATTTGTTTTATCATATAGGTTTATTACATTTTTGCCCATCCTAATATTAGTATTTGTTTCCAGAATATAAAAAAGGCTTTTATATTGGTAATTTACTCTAGCATATTGATAAATTAGTTATGTTTGATTATACTGAAATTACATCGTTTTTGCGCATGCCTAAAAATAGTATTCCTCTGTAAGCTCAGCATCTGTTGCAGGGTTTGATCTGTTTTGTTACTGTTTTCAGGATGCTGTAAATTGGCTGGGTTACACATACCTGTACGTACGGATGTTGCGGAACCCCACTCTATATGGCGTCTCCCATGATGACCGCAGCATTGACCCACTGCTTGAGCGACGCAGGTTGGACCTGGTGCACACAGCAGCCACTGTCCTGGAGAAGAACAACCTGGTCAAATACGACAAGAGATCTGGCAGCTTTCAGGTACACACAGTTTGTCATATTAACCCCCCTTTCTCAGTGGGCACTTCCAGATGGTTAATATGCATGATCAATGCTGAGACTGTACCAGCTTTAAATCCCCAACCGAGGATAATTATAGAGGTCGACCGATATGGGTTTTTCTCTGCCCAATGCCGATATGTATGCAGACATCAATGGCTTATTGATCATTATTGGTGTTATCAATCATTTAGTTGTTGTTGCTCGTTTGAGTTGAGAAATGCACATTTCAGAACTATCACTAATCTGTGTGTGCACTTTGCTTCAGAACCAAGCAAGTTGACTCATGAAACCATTTGTTTATTATAACGCAATTGCATATCGCAATATTGACCTCAATAATCGCAAATGACGTTTTCCCCAAATCGTGCAGCCAAACTGAGAGACGCAGTTACTTTCCAGTCTACTTGCGCTTCAATATTAAATAGGAAAGGCTTAAAAACACGAACATCATCGTTTCTTGGGAAGTTACCAGGTAGTCGTCTTCAAAAGTTAGCAGGCAGAGTGGGACTGGCAATCTGCTAGCTTCAAGAGGCAATGTCACGTGTTCCACAACAACGCTGCCCGCAGATACACTTGCTTATTGATCGCCTTAATTTGCAGCACAACCGGCAGATGTTGATTCATTTAAAAATGCCACAAATCGGCCCGATCAATCGGTCGACCTCTAGATAACTGATTTAAGCAGGTCTGCCTGAACGCATTAATTGACAGCTTTTAAATTATGTCTTATGTGTTCTGTTGTAGGTGACAGATTTGGGCCGCATCGCAAGCCATTTTTACATCACCCACGAATCCATAATGACCTACAACCAGCTGCTGAAGCCCACACTGAGTGAGATAGAGCTCTTCAGGGTGTTCTCGCTGTCCTCTGAGTTCAGAAACATTAATGTCAGAGAGGTATGTGCCTTGTCTAAACAAACCTGAAACATCTGAACAAACTTCTACCCCCTGAATCCTAAAGACAGGATAAAGTGGAAAATGACCGGACTAACAAACATGGTTTTTACTGACAGGAAGAAAAGCTTGAGCTTCAGAAACTCCTTGAGAGAGTCCCTATTCCAGTGAAGGAAAGCATTGAAGAGCCCAGCGCAAAGGTAAATGCGTGTAGAAGAACATTATATACATTATAGAATATTAAATTGTATGATTGTCTCTTAAATGGAATGTTATGTCTTTCTCAGATTAATGTGCTGCTGCAGGCATATATCTCTCAGCTTAAACTGGAGGGCTTTGCTCTCATGGCTGACATGGTCTATGTGACACAGGTGAGTGTTTGGGGAAACAATTTCTTGTAAAATACTCCTGTGTTCTAAAAGGATATTTTTATTTTAAATCACCAATTTAACATTATGTTTGATCCTACAGAGTGCTGGCAGGCTGATGAGGGCCATCTTTGAGATTGTTTTGAGCAGAGGCTGGGCCCAACTTACCGACAAGACTATGAACCTCTGCAAGATGATCGACAAAAGGATGTGAGTTATCATGATGCTGATATTGCCAAGCATAAATGTATTGTTTATCTTGCAGTGTGATGTTTATGCTATTGGCTTTTTACCATCAAGGTGGCAGTCGATGTCTCCCTTGCGTCAGTTCCGCAAGCTTCCAGAGGAGGTCATCAAAAAGATTGAAAAGAAAAACTTCCCCTTTGAGCGCCTCTATGACCTGAACCATAATGAAATTGGTGAATAGTGACTAATACTCAAACATTGTCTTTATACCGAAATGCCATTTTATATAATTTTCTCATGATCTGAAATTCTTAACTGTTTCAGGTGAGTTGATTCGCATGCCAAAGATGGGGAAAACCATTCATAAGTATGTCCATCAGTTCCCTAAACTGGACCTGGCGGTTCATCTGCAGCCTATCACACGCTCCACTCTGAAAGTGGAACTCACAATCACACCAGATTTCCAGTGGGATGACAAGGTCAGTCCAAAAAAAGTTTCAATCAGTAAATTACTAAATAATAAGAATATTATTGTTATTATAACTAGAATAAAGAATATGTATAGATTAATAGCAATAATGTGTGTGTGTGTGTGTGTGTGTATATATATATATATATATATATATATATATATTACACACACTAAATGTTGGCTTCTTCCAGATACATGGCTCATCTGAGGCCTTCTGGATCTTAGTGGAGGATGTGGACAGTGAGGTCGTCCTTCACCATGAGTACTTCCTCCTGAAGGCCAAGTACGCTCAGGACGAACATCTTGTGACTTTCTTTGTGCCTGTGTTTGAGCCGCTGCCCCCGCAGTACTTCATTCGCATAGCTTCAGACCGCTGGCTATGTATGTTTTTATTTATACTTGCTGATGACATACTAACAACTTATTACTGCAGAAAATATTACTAAACCATATTGCATATCTAATTTACTGTGGCTTTGATATAACAACCAAAATCCATTATACTATTTGGAAGTAAAATGGAGAGTTGGAGGTATTGCAGTAGTCCAGAATATTTTTTTTTTCTCTCAAGCATGTGAAACGCAGCTGCCGGTTTCATTTCGTCACCTAATCCTGCCTGAGAAATATCCTCCTCCTACTGAGCTGCTGGACCTGCAGCCTTTGCCCGTGTCCGCTCTGAGAAACGCAGCCTTCGAGAGCCTTTACCAGAAGTTTCCCTTTTTCAACCCAATCCAGACCCAAGGTACCTGCCCTCGTAAACCCTCCAACACGCTATCATACTTGATTGAGAACTTCCTTCTAAATAAAACTGTTCTCGTTTTCAGTGTTCAATGCGGTGTACAACAGCGACGACAACGTCTTTGTTGGTGCCCCCACGGGCAGCGGGAAGACCATATGTGCGGAGTTTGCTATTCTTAGGATGCTCCTACACAACTCAGAAGGCCGCTGTGTCTACATTACACCCATGGAGGCTCTGGCCGAACAGGTACAGCTACAATTATTTGCCTTTATGGAAATAAATGCAATAATGTAAAAGTCTCTATAGTTCGACTTAAGATAAATTAAAGAAATTGATGAAACAAGGGTGTGAATGTCATGATTCAGACATTATTTTTTGTGTAGGTCTTTATTGACTGGCACCAGAAGTTCCAGGATACTTTGAATAAGAAGGTTGTCTTACTCACTGGTGAGACAAGCACTGACCTAAAACTGCTGGGTAAAGGCGACATCATCGTCAGCACCCCAGACAAGTGGGACATTCTTTCCCGTCGCTGGAAACAGAGGAAGAATGTGCAGAACGTTAGCCTCTTCATAATAGACGAGGTTCATCTCATTGGAGGTGACAACGGAGTAAGTGTTTGTTTTCATTCTAATTTCTAATCACCAAGAATGAGCTGTTAGTTTCTCAGAGATCATTGTTTTGGTTGTTCGGATCCATTATTTCCTATTTCTGTGTGTCTCTTGTAGCCCGTGTTGGAGGTTATTTGCTCCAGAATGAGGTACATCTCCTCTCAGATTGAGCGGCCCATCCGTATCGTGGCCCTCAGCTCCTCTCTGTCTAATGCTAAAGATGTGGCCCACTGGCTTGGCTGCAGCACCACAGCCACCTTCAACTTCCATCCCAATGTCAGGCCGGTTCCTCTGGAGCTTCACATCCAGGTCAGTCTAAAGCTATCTGTAACTTAATTTCATCTACTTGCACAATCCTTAACCTGTTCTTCTGTTTATATTTGAAGTTTTGTTTAATCCACTTGACTACTTTTCCCCTTCCTCAGGGCTTCAACGTGAGTCACACACAGACTCGTCTGCTGTCCATGGCAAAACCTGTGTATCACGCCATAATGAAACACTCTCCATCCAAGCCAGTGCTGGTTTTTGTGCCATCAAGACGCCAGACTCGTCTTACAGCTATTGATATCCTCACCTTCTGTGCTGCTGACGTGGTGCCACAAAGGTGCTGGGAGATCTATATCACATCCATACACTTAATACACTCTTATCCCATCAGGCATTTCATCTTCAACCTTCTTTTTGTCCCTGCAGGTTCCTACACTCAACCGAGAAGGATCTGGCTCCATTCATGGAGAATCTAGCTGATGCTACACTGAAGGAGACCCTCTCTAACGGGGTGGGGTACCTTCACGAGGGCCTTTCACCTACAGAGCGCAGGATTGTGGAGCATCTCTTCATTTCTGGTACGACACATGAAATCTAATGTTTTAGTTTAACAGTCATAATGTACCCGGGCCAGTTTTGACCTGGAAAAAAGCATAAACTTCTACAAAAAAGAATAATTTAGAATTCTTTAAGAAATTTTTTGAATTTTGTGTTCTCAACAAAAAAATAACTTTTTTAAAAAGTTACCTTTTGTTCAGCATGAAAAATGTATCCTCTTTATCTTAAAGTGAAAGCTTATGCAAGGAAAATTAATACATTTTGTTTGAAAACATTCCAAAAATGTTTTTTTTTTTTTTTTTTTTTAGAAAATGAGTAGATTTTTAAAATGTGGGCTTTTTTTGAGCATTCATGAGCTATAAAGGATTTTAATTAAATCCAATAGAGTTAATACTGGCAGTTCTCAGATTATATATTCTATTAAATTGTAATGTAATTATGAAAAAAATTCTCATATTGATAATTAAATTCTTACATCACTTGTTTTGCTGTAGTTCGCGTATAAATTGAAATTTCAAAGAATTTCTCTTTTTTTAATGAAAAGGGTAAATGTACACAATAACTTCCCAAAATGTTTGCACATTCACTCATTAATGAGAAGTCAATAATCAGATAAAATTTGATTTTAGTTGAAAATATAAAGTTATGACTCTTACAAGATCCCATTTAGTGCTGGGCGGTATATCGGTTCATCTGGTATAATGGTTTCAATTTCGTGTACAATATGTATTTTTGAAATACCACCATAATAGTGCATAACTGAAATAGGTGGCCACAGAGAGCACTATGTAGAGTGTATTTTGAGGGGACTTGTATGAACTTCATAGCCTGGTTCTACCAGACTCTCGTACATTTCATTTGTACAGAGAGTCTGGCACCGCTCCATTGACAAGCGTTAACTTCCTTGTAGGCGGGTATTCTATTGAAGTCTAAAACTATTGGATCTGCCCAGAGTCACTCTATCTGCCATAACCAATCGCTAACGTTTGGTCATGACATATGTCTTTTCCCGAACCCCGTGGGAGGATGGCCATAAACACAAAACTAAGCAAAGATTGTTCTTGCTCCGGCTTTAACTTCTTGATATTCGGCAGCGTTGCCACAACGGACCGAATGGCTTCGCTCGCATCTTTCTTATTTTGAACTACAACTCAAAATAACGCACGAGTCGACATCAACGTCATCGTTCTCAGCCACTCCCTCTGTTCGCTGATTGGCCCGGTAAAAAATTGATCAGAGAAAACCAAAGTCTACAGCGCAATCCCAGACGTAGTACTGAAGGAAAATGAAATTGAGCGGAAGTGCGTAGGAGGGCGGAGCCAGGCTATGAACTTCATACCCTTCTTTCTAATGGTTATATCTTGATAACACAACAACAACAAAATCACAAGCATTTCACAATTTAATTTTGCAAAACTATTGGCATATCATATACACAAACTCCAAAGATCATCACGACAACCCCTTCAAAATAAAAGTTCGGATTAACTTGAATAAAATATAAAATAATTATATTACTATTGCACAGTAGAATGTACTTCAAGTAGTAGTAATAATAATATAGTTTATTAAAACAAACAGAAACTCAAAGGTCTTCATTACAACCTGCCAAAATAAAGGTTTGGTGTAACTTAAAGAAATGATGAAAGAAATATTACCAATGCACAGAAGAACATTTTATGAGGTTAATCGAAACGATTGATTAAGGTGTGTCTGAGCTAAAAGAAGTGTTGCCCCCCTCTGCTCTCTCATGTCAGGTGCCATTCAGGTGATGGTGGCATCTCGCTCTCTCTGCTGGGGCACTAACATTTCTGCCCACCTGGTGATTGTCATGGACACGCAGTACTACAACGGTAAAATCCATGCGTGAGTATTTTTTCATCCTTAGTGGCCTCAAATGACTGATGTCATCACCAATTTTTACACTGTACATGTGGATTGCTCATGAATATCTTTCTCTGATTAGGTATGTGGACTACCCAATCTATGATGTGCTCCAGATGGTAGGAAAGGCAAACCGTCCTCTCCAGGACGATGAGGGTCGCTGTGTCATCATGTGTCAAGGGTCCAAAAAGGTAAAGCTGACATTAAACCACACATTTTCTTGACTCAAGATCGGGTTAGTCTCAAGCGTGATTGATTGGCTCTTAATAATTTTTAACATCCTTGTTCTTTAGGACTTCTTCAAAAAGTTCCTTTACGAGCCTCTGCCTGTTGAGTCTCACCTGGACCACTGTCTTCATGACCATTTCAACGCTGAGATCGTCACCAAGACAGTGGAGAACAAGCAGGACGCTGTGGACTACTTGACATGGACGTTTCTGTACCGTCGCATGACCCAAAACCCCAACTACTACAACCTGCAGGGTGAGGAATCACAGTAACTCGTAATGCATACAGATCTTCACTACAGCAGGACAAATGACTTGACATTCAAAATCTAGACTTCACGCAGCAGAATTTACTATTTGTGACATCAGGAGAGCATGCAAAAATATTCAACTTCATCTGTGTATTTCAAGTACTTTTTAATGCATCAGAGACTGAAATCTCCTAATGTTCCAGGTATGTCACATCGTCACCTGTCGGATCATCTGTCTGAGCTGGTGGAAAACACCTTGCAGGATCTGGAACAGTCCAAGTGCATCAGCATTGAGGATGAGATGGATGTGGCACCTCTGAATCTGGGCATGATTGCAGCCTACTATTACATCAACTACACAACCATCGGTGAGGATCTTCGCTGTTTAACAGTCGCGATGAAACTGAAGTAGCAACAGATCTTTTCTTTTGTATAAGTATCAGTATTGGTTGAGAAATCGATATTGTCAATCCAGCTAGCGTCCACACAGCTTAACATCATTAACTGTTGTAGCTTATCTATTTTGTGTACACGAAATAGACACTGACAGTCAAAACATGCCATAAGAGAAGTGCTAATTTAATGTCACTGTTTATGTCGGTGATTTTGACCTTCTAAAACCATTTTAGCCAAATGTGGTTGAAATGTGCTGCTTAATTGTCTAGCAACGTCCTTCTTGACTGATAAATCTCTTATCTGTTTGTCCTCGCTCCAGAGCTGTTCAGTATGTCCCTAAATGCCAAGACAAAGGTCCGTGGCCTCATCGAGATCATCTCAAATGCTGCGGAGTATAAAAACATTCCCATCAGGCATCACGAAGACACCCTGCTGCGGCAGGTAAATAAAACTTTCCATTATATGAGTGTAATGTTAACTCTTAGAACAAGCAGACTGCATCAGATCTCTAACCACTCTTTGATTTTTGCAGCTGGCTCAGAAAGTGCCTCATAAACTGAACAACCCCAAGTTCAACGACCCTCATGTGAAAACTAACCTGCTGCTTCAGGCTCATCTGTCCCGCATGCAGCTGAGTGCAGAGCTCCAGTCAGATACTGAAGACATCCTCAGCAAGGTGAGGGGAAACTCTTTGAGCACATGGTCTATCTCTTTCACAGCTCAAAAAGGACAACACATGCAAATTAGGATTCATAAATCTTTGATTAATATAAAGTTTAAAAGAATAGCATTTAGAAATCTTTTTGTTTCCCCTGCTCTTCTCTTGCCTGTATTTTTAGGCGGTGAGGCTGATCCAGGCGTGTGTAGACGTGCTCTCCAGTAACGGCTGGTTGAGTCCAGCGCTGGCTGCCATGGAGCTGGCTCAGATGGTCACACAAGCCATGTGGTCTAAAGACTCTTACCTCAAACAACTACCCCACTTCACTTCTGAACACATCAAGCGCTGCACGGACAAGGTGAGATTTGGATCTGAGTGAGTTCATCTGTGAACATCGTCTTTTGGTTGTTTGTCTCAACTCTTTTGTTGATGCATTTAGGGTGTGGAGAGCATCTTTGACATCATGGAGATGGAAGATGAGGACCGCACTGGTCTTCTGCAGCTTTCAGATATACAAATGGCTGACGTGGCACGCTTCTGTAACCGCTATCCCAACATCGAGCTCTCGTACGAAGTGGCTGACAAGGACGACATCAAGAGGTATGAGCTGAAATAAAAATCCAAAGTGCTTCAATTGAAAACCTACAACCTTGTGTGGGTGTACAAAACCAGCTATTTACCGTTAATCTCTGCTGAAGATATTAATTTATTTTCTTGTGCTCACAGTGGAAGTCCAGTGGTCGTCCAAGTACAGTTGGAACGAGAAGAGGAAGTTACAGGGCCTGTCATTGCACCTCTGTTCCCACAGGTGAGTCTCTATTTACATAAACCCTATATCCTTCATTTGCGTTTAGCAGAAGAAACAAACTCATACAGATTTGGAACAACGTGAGGGTGAGGAAATTACCATTTTCATGTTTGGGTGAATGATCTCTGTAAGGCATCTTAATATCATACTTTCCCCTAACTTTTTGAGTGGTTGTGTAACTCTTAACATCATTTGAAAATAGGTGATCTTGCTTTGAGGTTATTTTATACTTACAGCATTACTTAAAGACTTTTTGTTTGTTTGTGAAGAAACGTGAAGAAGGCTGGTGGGTTGTTATCGGAGACCCCAAATCGAACAGCCTCATCTCAATCAAGAGACTAACTCTTCAACAGAAGGCCAAGGTTAGTCCTGCTTTTATATCCAAGGTCTTATATGACCCTCAAATTGTAGTATTTAAAAAAATGGGGTTGAAGTCTTGTCTGAACTCTGTTAATGACGATGTTTTCTTTTTCCTTCCCACAGGTAAAACTCGACTTTGTGGCACCTGTTGTTGGTGTGCACAACTACACACTGTACTTCATGAGCGATGCCTACATGGGCTGTGACCAGGAATACAAGTTCAGCACAGATGTTAAGGAGGCAGACAGTGAGGGAGACAGTGACAGTGATTAATCCTAGATTAGTCATACTGGACTGATATACTGTCATGTTAAACAATCTTAAGTGTTTTTATAGATATTTTTCGAGGAATATTGTGACTGTTTAATGCATTATGATTTAATTAAATAAACATGTACATTGGAGATTTTGTTTTCCACTGTTTTATTAAAAGGTCATCAGATTAAACTAAGGGTACGTTACATGACAACGGTGTGCAAAAAATGGAAAACGACAGACGACAACGTTGTCAAAACTATCCCCGATCACACAGATTTGTGAAAATTAAAAATTCTATATTATGTTGCCATGCCAGTATTTGGCAATGTCACTTTGTAAAGAAATACTACGTGCCATAAACTGTGAACACGTAATTACCATGCGCATGTCACCATTTTCACAAATTCGTGTTTTTGTAGTTTCATAGGCGTAATTTGCGGGTGGGACATGTCCCCACCACTTTTTGCCAGGGTCGATTGTGTCCCCACCACTTTTGAAACATCTCGTGGCACAGATGTACTAATACAAATAAATAAAACATCTCCAGTTAACTCTAGTAGAGCATTCATTTCTTTCGTTTGTTAAAAAACAGGCGATCTGAAATGTGTTTTTTAAAATCAAGTGACCAAAGTGCTCGTTGCCGTTACTATCAGTGGTGCGGATACAGTGTTCTGTCTTCCCACGGACACACGCCTCAATCTGTTGTGGAGAGACTCTATTCGTTATGGTGAAATCACAAAACATAATGCACAAAAAAAACGTGTCCCTGCTTGATATACAACCACTAACAACATTATTACAACCCAGAACCTCTTGACACGCTTGGCAAAAATTCTCGCCACTAACAACATATAATAGATCTCATTAAACACAATGTACTATTGTATACTCTGTACCACACACACCTGTCCCACCACCTTTTTGAAACAAAGTTACGCCACTGTGTAGTTTACACGGAGACAATAATGGTATCATTTTCAAAAACTAGCACTTTACATCCAAAAGTTATGATTTCAGGCCTCCAAAACGCTGTTGTCGTGTAAATCGTAGTTGAAAACAGTGTTATATAAACTGCCCCTTAGTCATTGAGGTATATTAAAAGTATAATAATAAAAAAAACTGCATTAAAGAAATGAAATGACTTTATTCACAGTCAGTGTTTAGATATGGGGATTCAGTGAGGTTGTTAGAGCCGAGTCTCCAAACACATTGGTGTATGAAGCCTTCAGGTAGTGGACGTAGTTCTGCAGACTGCGGTTGGTGCTGTTCACCTGCTCCAACTGGTTCTTCATGTCTTGAAGTTTGCACTGAAATCGCTTCTCCATCTGAAAAATTAAAACCCAAACTTTTTCTAAAAGGTGCATCTATAAATATTTGACATGTAAAGAAAATTCCCGATTGAATTTAAACATCTGTGAAACAAAACATCGACTCGTCTCAGTTTCTACAAACCCTCTAAAGGGATATGAAGTTGGAAATTACAACACTGGAGGAAAAATATTTTTTAGCTCACAAAAGCATTGACTTTTTCCTCCCGCTTCAAAATTCCATCACTTTTGTGTTTGATCGCAGTTTCTTGGAGGGACACGCAACTTTTGCTAAAGAGCAGAAAAGTGTTGCAAGCGAATGCAAAAGAATTTAAATGTACTTTTTCCTCCCGTCTCTTTTTTTTTAACAATCACCATGTCCTTTAGGGGCTCCATATGTTTCTGACAACATACTGTTTTTTGGCTTTGGTCAAGTCAAACTGAAGCACAGCTCTAAATTATTTTCCGTGGTAAAATTGTATTCAAATAATTATTTGATGATTTTCAGAATATTTTTAAATGGAAAGTTTCAGCTGAGAACACTTACGTCATCTTTGCTGCGGCGCATCTGACCCAGCTCATTTTTAGCCAGGCTCAGCTGGGCCTCCAAATCCAGCTTTTTGGACTGAGCTGAGCGTTCTTTGGACAGCACCCGGTCTAGGCTTTGCTCCACCTGTGAACAAAGCCCCATCATGAAAAACATGTATACACTAACCTCACCTCACAGGTGCAACAAAATGAGCTTGATGTGAAGTGTTCTGAGACCTGTCTGTGCGCCTCCTCTCTGGCCTGCTCCACCTGTCGGGAGAGAGAGTCACACTCTCGGCTCCTGTCCTCCAGGCGCAGCTGTGTGGCGTGGATGGTCTCTTCACGCTTGGCGATGACCTGAAGCAGATCCCTGTTCTGAGTGCTCACATCCTCCATCTTCCTGTGTGCCATAAATATGACGAAGCTCAAATACTGTTAGGATATTTAACTAGAAAAGGTTTTAAGCTTCTGCTTTCTTTGTGTGTATGGGTTTATGTTAAAGACCCAGTTAAATTATATGAATTTAGTATTTTCTTTTTTATATATATTTTTTTTCTGTGTTGGTATTTCCTGTCGAGACAATGTCATCATTTTGATTTAATTATTAGACAAGAAGGAATAAAGCATATTCATAATGTCATCAATATATTTTGGTTTATTCTATACTAGAAAAGGAATTACTGTATATTATTCATAATTTTGATGGTATAAAGGTCTATTACATCATATTATAGCATAAGATAAAGTGATAAATATATTTTGGTGTAATTCATAGAAGGAAATGTGAATAAATATGCATAGTTTTGATGTTATAAGGTCTTATAAATTATATTATATGTGCAGCAGACCTTTCAATGCTTTCCATTGAGCGTTTCAGCTGCATATTTTCTTCGAGTAGAAATAAGTTCTTCTCCTGCAGGTTCTCTATTTTACAACTCTGCTGCTCCGTCTACATGCAAACAGGAAAATAAGTCATAAAAATAAAAACCCATCTGATTTCAGCATAATATTTGTGGTGTAAATATGTATTCACTTGCGTGGTGTCCGTAAACATCACCTTGTTTCTGAGCTCAGACAGAGTGCTGTTCTGCTCCGCATTTCTTCTGTCCTGGATGTGCATGTTCTCTCTGGCCTCCCTGAGCTCTCCATCTAGGCGCTTCAGAGCTTCCCGCAGCATCTCCATTTCCCTCAGCCGGGCCTGGAGCTGTTTTCGGCCCTGTTCCACTTCTCTTTCCACCTCCGTGCGGTCACTCTGTGCTTCCTTCTCCGCCAGTTCCAGCCTCAAAGAGTATTCCTCGGATTCCAAACGCGTCTTTTGCAACTGCAAGAAATGTGAAGGGTTGATGTACTATGACTAAATGCAGACGGATTATAACGAGCTGTGAGGAAGGTATGTTGAAGCACCTGACTCTTGTAACCCTCTACCAGACTCTCAAAGTCTTTGAGAGAGATCTTTAGCTGCTGGACCTCTGACTGAGATAAAGACAACCTGTCCTCTGTGGCTGACAGTGTGCTCTAATAGAGACAAAAATCACAATGAGAATCAGAGCGTAGATGGTTATGTGAGAACAGTCTTAATTGAGTCTGAGTTGTTGCCTTGAGTCTCTGGTTCTCCAGTTTGGTAGCAGTGTTCTCTGAGGTGAGGGAGTGCAGACGGCTGAGAAGCCCCTCTCTCTCAGCGCAGGACTTCTGCTCACAACTGCGCAGCTGTTCGCTCGACTCAGTGAGACGACTGCAAAGAGAAGAGATCCATTATGAGATCTGCTAAATATAAAAATCAGGTGAAAATCTTTTCAAGAAAAGTCCCAATCACATTGCATTCAAAAATCCAGAGGAGAAACAAAAGAGTGCTGTTTTGCAGAAAGAACATTCTTAATGTTATCCCTAAATAACCATAATATAAAAACGACTATTGTTCTTACGGTCTCATTATTGTAATGTGAAAAATATAAATAAACTAAGTATTTATGGACAACTGTTCTAACAAATGTCTTGAGCAGCAAATCAGCATATTAGAATGATTTCTGAAAGATCGTGTGACACTGAAGACTGCAGTAATGATACTGAAGATTTGATCACAGGAATAAATTACATTTGAAACTATATTAAAATAGAAAACAGATATTTTCAATTGTAATTATATTTCACAATATTACTATTACTTTTTACTGTATTTTCAACCTTTGGTGAGCATTAGAGACTTTTTTTTCTCTCCAAAGTATTTTTTTTTTTAATCGTATTGACCCAGAAAAAATTTGAATGGAAGTATACATCAGTACACCATTGTATCAATGATTTTAATTTAATATGATAAAATAAATATAAACATTATTAAGCTAACACAATCATCATTACAAATAATAGAGATCATAAAA
The DNA here is from genome assembly GCF_051911475.1 of Siphateles boraxobius. Taxonomy (NCBI): domain Eukaryota; kingdom Metazoa; phylum Chordata; class Actinopteri; order Cypriniformes; family Leuciscidae; genus Siphateles; species Siphateles boraxobius. Next base: position 17,802,295 of record NW_027509219.1, read on the forward strand.
CTTAGATTATGGTAATGAGAACTGGGTGGTAACATATTGGTTTTTTAAATAATGTCACATGCAAATCTTATTTTAATGTCAACTTCATTTTCTTTACGCCAAAAAAAAAAATTTAAACAGTTGTGTGAGATTCACCCAACAACACAGACCTTTTTTTTTTTTTCTTCTTTTTTTTTTTACAAAAGGAGCTGTTAAAAGTTAAAAAGTTAAAAGAGAATTTCAGAAACTCAAAGTTCACTGAGGTATAGCAAGCATCATAAACTACTCAGAACATCATTCACACTAAAAAAATTATAAATTATAGACATGAAGACAAGGCTGAGCTTAAGTGAACACTAAAAGCAAGTGAAGAAAGAGAGTTACTGACTTATTTAAGGTGGTGATCTCCAACTCCAGCTGGCTTTTCTCTCTGTTCTGTTTGGAGTAGCGTTGCTGAAGCACCTCAGCATTGGAGAGAGCCTCCGCTAACTGAGTCTCCTGAAGAAACGACAGAAACACATCAGTCAAAGTTTGCACTGCATGGGTCACACAGGCCAACTACAGAAAATCTGTATTATTTGTTTTTAAACTGCAAAATGTGAGAGAGTTCCCAGTGAAGTAAATATAAGAGGCCAGCACAATGACACAATACAAATAACATTTGGAGAATTACGTCATCAATTAGTAAACCATTAAGGTCAACAGAAACTTTATATGATTTTTATGAAACCCTGAAGCACATTTAACATTGTTCTTCCGTATACAGTACCTTATCCGAGAGTTGTGCAGAGAGTTGTGCAGCTGTATTCACACTTTGTTCGGCCAGCTTCCTCTGGTCCTCCGAGACCTGTTTGTGGATGTCTCTGTCTCCTTCACAGTGCTGCTTCAGCTCTCTCATCTGCTCCAGAAGGCCTTGAACCTCCTCCTGCTGATGCTGCAGTTTCCCTTCCAGCCTCTGTGCCACAGTACAGTACAATCTCTATGAGATATCTCTCTGTATTCATGTAAATGAAAACTATGAATCCGCAGTAAAAAGTTGACTTACTTGGATCTGAGCCTCCAAACGGTTATTTTCAGCTTCTTTCTTGTGCAGCTGGTTCTGCAAGCGACTGCGAGTGGATTCAAGAACCTTGGACAGCTCTCCTGTGGTCCTCTGATGCTCCTGTGACGACAATCCCAAAACACCTTCTTAAAACACTCCTATTTTAAAACTCAGCAACACAGGAGCAACTTTGCAAATTCACTATGCAAGTATTTATAAATGCAAAAGAGCTAAAAAAAATTAAAAAAAGAGAAATAGAGTGGAAATTACCATTACCTTTTCAGTTTCCAAATTCTCAGCTATCTGATTGGCCTCTCTTTCCCTGTCTTTGAGTTTGGTCTCAAGTTTCTACAAGAGAAAATTATGATAACTAGCAAGACAATTAACAAAGTATTTAAGGAAAACGAAGCCGCTCTACATTCAAGCCTTAACTACTGCTCAACTGAATATTGTAAAATAATATTACAATTTAAAATAAAATAAAATGTTTTCTTTTTTAATATATTTTAAAATGTAATTTATTTCAGTGTCACAAGATCCATCAGATATCATATTATATCATTAGCTGATTTGGTGCTCAAGTAACATTTCTTAATATTATCAATGTTGAAAACAGTTGCGCTGCTTAATATTTTTTGTGGAAGCCCTGATATATATTTTTTCCAGGATTTTTGATGAATAAAAAGTTCAGAAGAACAGCATTTAAATAAAACATAACATTTTTGTAACATGTCTTTACTGTCCCTTTAGATACATTTAATGCATCCTTGTTGAATGAAAAATATCAATGCATCAAGCTCACAACAATGTCATAAGTAGAAATCAATAATACCCCAAAAACAACATAAAAGTATATGCATTCAAAGCACAAAAACAAATGTAGGAGTTGGATTACAAACCCTTTTCTCAGCCTCAGAATCAGCTAGTTTTCTCATTAACATCTCCCTCTCATCAGACATCCTCAGAGCATCTGTCTGTGGTGAAAAGTTTTTTTTTAACTACACATACACAATATTGCAGAAAAAAATTGACAAATTTAGTTTACAGGAAGCCTTTCGTACCTCCCACCCATGATGCTCCCTCAAAAGTCTTCTGAGAGTGCGATTTGTGTCCAAAAATGTGTCCAACTTCTGCTCAAGTAGCTCATGTTGACGGCCCAGATGATCAGAGTGCGTCTTTGACTGTTTTTTGTCCTGAATACACAAAGTGTATGCTTTTTTTTATTTAGATGAAAAGATTTCAGAGGTAACAGCAGAGTGTGTCCATCTTCTTACCTTCTTAAGTTTTCCCACGGTTTCCCTCAGAGCCATCACTTGTTTAGCTGCAGCCTGACCATCTATCTCAGCCTCCACCAGTTTCCTCAGCAGAGTTTCCATCTCCTGGTGAGGAGGTCTTGTTTCTGATCTATCCACATAAATCACATGTTTTAAAGTCAGCATGATGTGACGTCCAAGTGAAATGGACTTTGTCCATCGAGAATTGATTGGACGGTAGTGGTTTGCTATTGCTGTGATGTCATGTGAGTGACAGGTTAACCTGCCCTTGTGCCAGTAAACACATCATCAGAGAAGAGATGTCGTTGCAAGAAGGAGGGGAAGTTATATTGATTAAAGATTATGAGGGCACATGAATTAAAACAAATAATGATGTGCACAAATAAATAAGAATAAAAAACTAAGATTGATCAATTTTGATTTGATGGTGATTTTAAGCATTCAGGCCAACAACCTAAAAGCTAATGTGACAAATTAATCTGGAAGAACTATACCTCATTTGTCCAGGCTCACCCTGCGTCCCATCTACAGTGCTACGCAGATCAGTATTTTCGCACTTTGACCTCCTCAAGTCCTTACTAGCTTCCTCAAGTCGTTCCTCGTGGTGGTCAATCAAACGCCGACAGGCGCTTAACTGCTGTGATTGATGCTTCAGGTGGTCCTCTGTCTGCCGTAACTTTACCTGTGGAGGTTTTAACATTCAAATCCAATAGTGAAATCTATCTTATTGTCATGATTATTCACAATCCATACCTCACTTTTTATGCAGTCAACCTCTGACATAAGGCTTTCAATTTTTCTCTCATATTTGCCAAGTACTTCTCTTGCATCGTCCTCTTCACTGGACAGGTCGGTGAGCCGGAGAGGAGGTGAGGAAGGGTCAGTGGCTGGTGCCGGGGTGATCTCTAAGCAGCGAGTAGCCCCCTGGTGGGAAATTTTGTTATTAAAGTCACTATGAAATCAAATTTGACAATTAAAATTTTTAATGGAATATTAAATAATAAATTATTATTATTTTAAACTTAACGTGCCCTTGTAATCTTTAACCAATGACATGTTTACTGGTGCGAGGACGGGACCTGTCACTCAAATCAGATCACAGCAATGGCCAACTTCAACTATTTATCTATCTATCTATCTATCTATAAATATAAGAACGTCTGTCTGTGTGTATGTATCTGTTATTCATATATATCTCGAACCGTTCGATACGATAGATTTCAAACTTGACAGGTGTCTTGCTACGGGCACGAGTAAGTGCAGTGCCAAGTTTGAAGTTGTTTGGATTAGAAATGCAAAAGATATCAGTAAATATATCGGTAGCACACATTGGCTTTTGCCGCTCTAGCTGCTGACCACTCCCACTCTCACACTGCACACTGAGTGAGCACAGCGAAGGACCAGAGACACAGAGGGTCGAAGAAAGCAGCGGAGCTTAAAGGCAGGGTAGGTAATTTGTTTCTAAAACACTTTTTGCCAAATTTAGTTTTTTATAAAATAAGAAGTTTATAAAAATAGAGTGTCTATAGTCCTCTCAGGGCTGCAATAAATACAGCTCATTATTCCATTCGGACCGAGTGCAATGATTGACTGGGCGACTTTCACTCTCTCTCGCTGCTATGGCTACCAGCCCTTCTGCAACAGGAGCTGCCCACATGCGCGCACTAGGTTGACTCGCTCATTTCGGAAGAGGAGAGGCGCGTACCGAGCGCAAGCCACAAAGTCTCACAATTATGGCAGAGAAAGAGCAGTCAAAATTCACAGTACCGCCTGTACCTGCATCTACAGTGCACGCAGGCAAACAAGGCAAAAACTCTCTCCTCTTCTGAAATGAGCGAGTAAACCGAGTACGAGCATGTGGGCTGCTCCTGTTGCAGCAGGGCTGGTAGCCATAGCAGCGAAAGAGAGTGCATTCGGTCCGAATGGAATAATGAGCTGTGTTTATTGCAGCCCTGAGAGGACTACAGACACTCTATTTTTATAAACTCCTTTTCAGAGTACTTACATTTTAGATATATATTGGTATATAAAGACAGTTTAAACAAATTTGGCAAAAAGTGTTTTAGACACAAATTACCTACCCTGCCTTTAAGTACCGGTTTCTCTGAGTTCACTGTGTAGCCTGCTCCCTGAATCGTTGCGCTTATTTATTTGTGGATGTTAACTGAATCTGTAAGTCAGCTACACTGTTTACTTCTGAATAGGATATGTTTAGTTGGTTGATATGCATAGGCTACTATTACACAGTAGCAATAACGTTAACCGCAGTAGAAAAAATATATAATATTCAGAACAGAAGTAAACAGTGTAGCTGACTTACAGATTCAGTTAACATCCACAAATGAATAAGCGCGACGATTCAGGGAGCAGGCTACACAGTGAACTGCGAGAAAATCACTCCTAAACGGAGAACTCGGAGTTCACGCTGTAGCCTGCTCCCTCAATTGTGTAGTTCAATTTTCCATATTGTATGTCATTATGTCAGTATCAGTATTTGCTTTCTACCATGCACAAATAAAAATGTCACTGGACTTTTGCTGTGTAATTGTAAAAATGAGCACTCAAACACATCAAACCAAAAATTACTAAAAACACACACGAAAACTGATTTTGCACGGGCACTTTGCACTAGTCCAATCAATTTCCGATTCACAACTCAAGTCACACCCTACATTTTTTCTTGTTCGCTAAGCAGTTTCACTCGGATGTAACAGAGAGAAAAGACTGTCACTCATTTTTTATATATATAAATTACTTATAATTATTTTAGGCTACTAAATAAAGGTAAATGGGACTAAACAAACCTCCCATCTGTATTCTCTCCGTCTTGAGGCCCTTCCAGGAGGAACCCAGGGAGCTCGGACCTTTACACTGGAAGTGGATCGTAAATTGCTCACTTTACCCTGCTGAAGAAAAGAGTTGTGATGAGTTGTTTCACTCTCTCAGTAAACCAGTGAGGCTGATTTAAACTGGAATAGCAAAAATCGTCCAGTCTGACCTGGCTCTTCTGTGGACTCTTTAGGTGGACATGCACAGATGTTGAGTCTGGGACATGAACATGGACGGGCGGAGAGGACGACCGTGTTTTCATCCCTTCAATTGAGTAGGGCGGTTTTTATTGGTCTTAATAGTATCTAAAAGTTCACCAGAAGTGTATCATAAACTTGTGAAAAAAATGAAGAAGAAGTTTTATGAATCATACATGTGCAACGTTAACGTTATCTGTTAAACAAGAGTGTTCTCAGTCAAGTTTGTTCCTAATCATTTACGTTACTTCTGCTCATGCACTGCATATTTATACGGCCAGTTAAATCCTCCTGATCAAAAATACGTTGAAAATGTATTTATGTACTTTAAAATGCAAATGCCACTAACCTCAATGCAACGCAACGTCCCCTGTGTAATGTTGTTTGCAAATACCCGGTAGACTCTCGCATGGACAACAATAGCCGCCAATCAGAAACGCTTCTGCCGCTCTGAGTCCCGCCTTTAACGTTCTATATTGCATCTGATTGGCTGGTTCGAAACTTCAGCAACAAAGAATAGAGGAGTGTGTTTAACGCCCAATGAACTGAAGCTTATTATGTGTCTATGTCAACGACGCGTTGCTATGTGCAGGCACCGCCTTCACTGGCATTTTTCTGTAAAAAAAAATTCATACATATATCGTCTTTTTATTAGCAGTAGCATAAAAAACATGACTACAGATAAGCAAGCTGACACCATCTGCTTGAGATTTTTTATTTATTTCATTGACAAATATTTATCACTTTTGACAAATCAAAAGATGTTGCATAGCGTTCTTGGTGAATCATTTAGCAACTTTCACATAAATTAGTAATATCACATTTTAAGTTAAATTGTGAACCCCAGGTTGAAAAACATTAAGTATCCTACAGATTTGAAGGTCACTGCAACCTCAGATTGAACGTTTTTGAACAGTAACCCTAAGCGAGGTAGACATAATTGACTACTAGGAGGGCTGAGCTCAACTGCTTAGGAGGTAACAACCAATACCACTTGATGAGAGTGGCAGCACTTCAACATTACAAAAATGAACAAAACAACAATTCAGAAGAACAAAAGCAACAAATGCAAAAAATGAACTGTTATTTGTTGAAAAATAGACCAGATCACCAGTTTATACATTTGTTGATAACTTATTTAAGCCCACATAGACTGAGAAAACTGAATGGGTTCATAACGATCCCACTAAAACCCATTCATAATGTCTGTAAATCATATGAGGTTGTTTTACTTTAAAGAGCATTTGGTTCAGGTAGCACTTTGCTTTCCAAAGTAAAAGAAATAGTTGAGTAGAAAAATCAGTTGAGTAGTAAAGCAAATCATGGAGAGAGAAAAAACAAACAGGAAAAGCACTTTATGCTGCTCCTGGCGTGTTTTTATTGATCTCTTCAAATTAAATAAGCTCTGTGGGTATAGTCTGAGCAAAGGAAGAATGGAAGCCAGTTTAATTACTGGAAAAAATAGTCTTTTAAGATTTGCATAACCAGTACGCTACCAACAGATGGCAAGTTGTGCAGTGGTATCAAGTGCTTCAAGTAGTTGCAGCGATGACCGAAGCTTTGATTTTATGACACTTGTTCTGTGACCTTCTGCATACGCCGGTACCAGTTCTTCACCTTGGTATGTTCCATCATATCATCAAATGCCTGAAGGCCTTCCATAACCCTCAGAACACCAAACACGGCCTGTTGAAAACAAGGTACAAGAAGGATTAGATATGCCAATAAAAATAAAATAAAAAGCGAATCCAATTGACATTCCTCAAGCAATTGTGACACTGGGAAAAATATACACTACTGTACACTACCATTTGGGGTCAGTGAGACTTTAAGAAAAAAAGAAATGTAAAATTGACCAAAAGTGACAGTGAACACATTTATGTTAAAATAAATGCTTTCTATTCATCAAAGTGAAAAATAAAATGTATCATGGTGTCCACAAAAATATTAAGCAGAACAACTATCTTTAACATTGATAATAAGACATTTTTCTAGAGCACCAAATCAGTATAGTAGAATGATTTATGAAGGATCATGTGAGTGTGACACTGAAGACTTGAGTAATGATGCTGAAAATTCAACTTTTCCATCACAGGAATAAATTACATTTTAAAATATATTCAAATAGAAAAAAGTTACTTTAAATGATAAACATTTCACAATATTACTGTTTTTACTGTATTTTTAATCAAATAAATACAGCCCTTGTGAGCATAGGATATCTTTTTAAAAAGGATTTTAAAAAATTATATCACCAACCCTACAACTTAGAACGGCAGTAGTGTATTTTATATATCTATAATATAATTTTAGACTGAAAGAGAAACACATACCAGATCAGCAAGGTTGGGTTGATCACCTCCCATGAATTTCTTATTTTTTCCAATGGCTGCCACCCAATCATTGACGGCCTTGTAGAGATCCTGTCTGACATCATCTTGCAGATGGTGTCTGTGTAGTATAATGAGGTTAAACTTTAATGTCAAAAAAAAATTGTCCAATATTTTTATTATTTACTAACCTACTGCCCTCAAAAAAATACCTATTTTTCAATCTCTTTGAAATGACCCACATGGCAGCAGCTCCGATATACTTAGCAAAGAAGCCCTCAAAGGTGCTAAATTTGCCTTCTCGTACTATATAGTCAAAGGATGCGAGGGCTTCGGTCGGCGTGCGGTAAACATTTGGGGAAATTAGGTGCACCAGCCAATCATCTGCCCACTTCCGCCATTTAATCTCCTCTCTGAGCAAAAAGTGTTAGCGAGATCAACAAACAAAATCATGTTTGACAACATAAAATTGAATATAAAAAAGACTAATAAAGCAATCACTATCAGACATAACTTGTTTGCTTTACTTTCTGGTGTCTTTTCCAGGATATAGATGATCAGCATCAGCGTCATGCACCATGACCCAATACTTATTGCCAAACTCTTTCACGTCTTTCCCACTGTCGTTCTTTGCCTTCATCTCAGGATAAAAAGTGAGGATCTCAGATATTGTTTTCTCCCTAAAAGAAGCAGTGAATAGACAATAAAAAAATGCATTTATATTCACATTTATTTGCCTTACTTTTTTTTTAGCAGCAAAGCAACTAGCGCAAAAGAGAAAACAGTGCTAAATGGATGACAATCCCCTTAAATATTGTTTTTTAAAAAACTTCTGTTTAATGTCCCAATTTGAAAACCCCTTCTCTACATGAATACAATACAGAAATATACCAAATGTTGAATATAAAGTCATAAATTCCATCAACAACATCCATATAAAAAGTATAAAGACTGTCAAACAGAAGATAGGCTACTCACTTGCTGATCAGGTATGTTTTCAAAGCACTCATAATTACAGAGGAGTCATTGAGTTGCTGTTGAAGAAATAACAGAGAGGGACTTGATGATCTGATTCCTATTCATCATCATAATCAGGAAAGACATCACCCGAATAGCTACATACCACCGTCTCGTTCACCATCAGGATGGGAACTTTTCTGTAAGTGGACCACTTGATCTCCTTTCGCATAACGGGATTGACCTCCACAATTTCATATGGCAGACCATGATAATCCAGGAAGGCTCGCACCTTGCTGCAAAACGGACAGGTCTTATACTGATACAGAGTCAATTTAAGATCTGTCCCCAGCAGTGCCTAATCAAAACAAGTTAACAAAACAAAGGTGAGCAAATTAACCCAAAAATGACATTTACTTTCTATAGTTGCATGTCAAAAAGGGTCGGACATCCAGAAATGTAGCACATAACTGAATATTTACATTTGCTTTTTCCTCTGCAAGGTGACGCTGAAACGTGAGTTTGATGGTCTGGTACAAGCCGAAACCACCACCGAGCAAGAAGGCGCATCCCAGGACTCTGCCACTGCCACGCACCGGTGCAGCGAGCAAAAGTCTCGATCTAAATCCCGAACTGCCGGTACCGTAAACTCTTCCCTGGCATCTCATGCTCATTCTCGGCACTAATGTTGCGGAGTTTGTTACGCGGCATTTCGGCGTGTCTAAAACTAACCGACCGACCTTACTAAATGTTCTCGCACAGGCCGCCGCCATCATGATTTTACATAAACTCCCACAAATCTACGGCAAGCGCAATGACAGCTGAACATTATAGGAAAATGCTACAAGCTAATAGCTAAAGTTTATTTCCACGAGGGGGCGCGTGAGGCTCAATAACCGAATCCCCCATTGAGCAGCATTAAAATCTTAGATTGGTCTTAGAGATATTACTTTTTGTGTAATATATACTTTAGTAGTTTGTATATTAATTCAACTGGAATACAAATAAAAATATTATTCAATAATCTCAGGGGTTAGGGGGGCACAGATCAGAGTACTGATTACTTTTTTAAGAAAATCTGGGGTTTTCAATAGGATTTGAAGTATAATTATTTGAATGTGAGGAAGTATTATAATATAAGTAGTATATAGCAGAACAGAGCTTGTTATTGTGGAGAATTATATACTTTAACCGCTTAAACCCGAAGTGTAGCCTGTAGGCTACTGCGGGGAGTTGGTAATCCTATCCCACCCTGCCCCCAGGCGCCACCTAGCTGCGAAAAAAATAGTAATCATATTTTTCAAAACTACTACCATGATCTACTCAAAATAGGTGTTATTTAAAAAGTCTGAACTTTACAATGAATGTAGCCAATTTGATTAACTCCTAAGTAGTGCTGTGTTATTTGCTAGTAAATAGAAATAAATGTTTTCATAATTTATGAAATACATTTTTGTACTACGTACTGCAATATGTCAAATACATCATACAGCTCAGATAGTCGTGTGTCATATGTAATTTGAAAGGTCTCAATGAGTAGAATACAACAAGAATAATTTCAAGCTTTTTACTAAACTTGAGTGAGTTTTTGTACATGGAGCCCGATCAAGACCCAAATGTAGCCTAAATCTTATACGGATGCTGAATATGACACATTTTTGTTAGTTACTTCATGAGACATGCTCCGATTGTGTGGCACATCATTATTTACAGCAGATACTTACGGTTAAAATGAGTCCACACTCAACAAAATCCTTCACCCAGAACTAAATATATTCCTCATGGAGTTCTAACAGAAAAAAAATCCCACAGACGCACGTCACCGAGTACCGATGAAGCACTCGCGTTTGGTTTTCACTTATAACTTCATGAAGCATGCACAGATCGTAGAAAATGGCACAACATTAGTTACAGCAGACTACAATTAAAAAGGGACCAAACTCAGCATAACTCATCCCTCAGATCTAAAGATATTCCTCATGGAATTGTCACACACTAACCCGCGTACATAGAGCCTTGTATTGATGTTGCGTTTTTGCTTATAACTCCATGGAGCATGCATAAATTGTGGAAAATGTCACATTATTTTTTATAGCAGATTGTTACGATTAAAAAGACCCCAAACACATGAACCTGCATAGGCACACATTAGAACGTAAGGAATATAGATTGTAAACCTATTACCTGATCCACAGTCACAGTAAGCTGGATGCCAACCGTCGTTGTGACATTCCTCCCATAACCATCATTAAAATTTGTGTTTTGTCCCTCTCGGACCACTGTTGGTAAATTCTCAAGCCTTGCTTAGTCTCCTTGCCTTAACAATTTGGCCCTTGTAAAATTCGCTCAGATCTTTATTCATGCCCATTTCTCCTGCATCCAACACATTAATTACTACAACGGATTGTTTGCTTAGATCTACCCAGACATTAATATATGGTCAATATTCACTTCATCAGTGACTGGTCATAATGTCTTGGCCTATCAGTGTACATATATTTTTATATATAATTTTGTAATATAATTTGCTCATGGTGACTCTTATTTGAGTTCCAGTCCCACAAAATTCACTAGCAACTTTTCTGTAATGTGAAAACTGACAGAGAAAAATAACCAATTGACGATTTTAAGAACCCTGTTAACTACAATTGGACACTGGTGAAACTTCTATAATATAACTAAAGATTGCATGTTGTTTTCAGAAATACTTCACCAGAATAGTTACAGCATCTACCAGCAGGGATTAACTAGGCCATGCTAACCTACCAAGACTTTGACCCGCAGGCATTAACAATTTGAACAGTCCTTTTCACTAACAAATGATCAATTTCGAAGAATACATCACATGTCTGCACCGCTTTCACTCCCTTTTTTATATTTCTCACCCACTCTGTTTCCTCATTCTATGTGTGTGTGTGTTCTGATATGGAAACAGGCAAAAGGAAAGTTTACTGCGTCAGAAAAAGGGGGACACATCATTGTTTAACTGATGTTATAAACAAAGGAAAAGCTTTTAAGAATGTGCAGACAGTTGTTTACAGCATGTTATAATCGATGAGTCGTTACACAATAAAGAGGATGCAATTCTTGTTCCATCCTCTTTGGCAATAGGATGTGTATCATGTCACTGCATGTCTCACTGGTCTTACAGTAAGAGGTTCTAATAGTTACAGCTATTGCCAATGGCATATATTGCTGTAGTGCCATGACAGATTTATCTTGCAAGACTTTTGGCTGTAACCTTTTGGATGTCTAGAAATTATATATTTGAATAGAACCATTCGTAACAGCAGAGGAGCTGCTAGAACAGTCTGCGTAAACATGTGGTTGTTAAGGTACAGCCCTTGGAAAATTTATCTTGACAGAGAAGTTTCCCATCTACGTGTAACGTTTTTGTTGCCAGTGTCCCAAGGCCGAGTGGAACATTAAAGCGAACAGCTCCAACAGTTCCTCTCCAACACCACCCTGTCCTGCCTTTGTGTGGAGTTGGATCTCTGAGGGTGTTCAGACAGAAGCTGTGCTTCCGTTCGGTTACCTCTCATTCTACCCAACACAGTTCTTTTTAGTTAGAGAGAGTTTTTTTTTAAAGCAGGGGTCCTTAAAAGAGGGTCTGCAACTGTACTGCAGTGGGTCCAGAAATTGTTTAGTGATCTTACTAATTTTTGTGAGAAAATTAAATTATGCCTTACACAAAAAAATACTATATAAAGTTAGATCTCTTCTATCTATCTATCTATCTATCTATCTATCTATCTATCTATCTATCTATCTATCTATCTATCTATCTATCTATCTATCTATCTATCTATCTATCTATCTATCTCTCTATCTATCTATCTATCTATCTATCTATCTATCTATCTATCTATCTATCTATCTATCTATCTATCTATCTATCTATCTATCTATCTATCTATCTATCTATCTATCAACTTCCTGGCTAGGCTTTTTCAAGCCAACTTCAAAGTTTGTCTACAAATTTTTCAATCTGGTTTTAATTGATTTTCGATGTAAGCATCATATAAATTAGAGATGCACAATATAATAGCACCATAGTGATCATCGACTTGAATTACAGATTTTGTAGTTCATTCATATTGAACAGTATTTTTCACGTCTTCTGTTCAAAAGTTTGTGCTCTCTACAGTTGTTAAAATGTTTTTGAAAGTCTCTTGTGCTCACCGGGGCTGAATGTATTTGATCAAATAAACAGTTTTTATATTGTTAAATATTATTACTATTTATAATAACTGTTTTATATTTTAATATATTTTAAAATTAATTTATTCCGGTGATGGCAAAGCTGAATTTTCTTCATAATTTCTCCAGTTTTCAGTGTCACATGATCCTTCAGAAATCATTATAATGGTGATTTGATCAGGATTATTTGGTGAATATAGAGTTCAGAAGAACAGATCATGATTCTTTATTGATGCTTTTGATCAATTTTATGCATCCTTGCTGAATAAAAGTATTAATTTCTTTTTAAAAAGGCCCCATTAAATATTGTAGAAAATTGAGTGTTGTTTTAACATTTAAAAATGTTGTACATTTCCTTGGTCTGTCTCTATCCAGTAAACAAGTCTTTGAACCGGTGAAGCCACTATATGAGAGAGGGAGTTTTTCAGCATCCAAGTTGTTCTCAAGAACTTGTACATGTCTGGACGTGAATGGAATGAGGCAAATGTACAGCAAGAAATGTCAGTGCATATTCTGACTGAATTTTAAATGTCACGCAGACTACAGAATGCAAATGAAAGGGGGAAAAAAGGTATAAATCGGAGACATATTTTAAATAGAAACTGCTTTTGTGCACACATCTTTGTGGTGAGGTACGGTGCTCTTGTGCAAATAAGTCAGGCATACTGTCTCTGTGGGCTTTATTGCAGTTCCTCTAGGCATCTCTTTTCAAAGGTTGAGCGTTTGCTGTCTCCATGGCAACCACATCGCTCTATGGCTGCGTAGGATATCCTCTGCATTTCAAAACAGTTCCCACAGTCTGTGCTTTCATAATAGAGTGCCACCTCCCCGTGGTCCTCAACTATGTCTGCCGTTAGGTAATCATCACATGCAAGCCTCTGGTATTGAACCGTGTGCTGTTCGGGTTTATGCGTTTTCATCCTGTTGCTTATGCCTTACACGAACAGTTCATAATGTATTTGTGCGCATACCCTAACTCACTCAGAGCAGAAGAGAAATGTCTCATATACTGTTACCATTAAGGCTGTGATAGTATAGGACAGATCTTTTGGGCGAAAAGCTTTGTGACCTAGATTTAATGATAGGGCATTGCAATTTTTTTCAACTCTTTCATGGATCTGAGTGTATGTGTGCCAAAAGTGTGTGTGTGTGTGTGTGTGTGTGTGTGTGTGTGTGTGTGTGTGTGTGTGTGTGTGTGTGTGTGTGTGTGTGTGTGTGTGTGTGTGTGTGTGTGTGTGTGGAAGAATTCAGACTCCCAGCTGCACAGGTCACTGGGCAGACTGGTCACGCGAGCGAAAACACACTCTGCCTGGACACTTCTTTTTTTGTTGCTGCTCGTGCAAAATGGACAGAGCACATGAGCCAGAGAGCACTTTTCCACTGCCGAAGCGCTCTCAGATACACAAACAGAAGGTCTCAGAGGGGCACGCCTGGGGAAAAGCACAGCAGAAGGCAGAAAAACACCCTGCCAAACTCTCCTAGATCCTCCTGAGCTGGAAAACAGGATTGTGAGCGATAGCCGTAGACTGAATGTGATGCACAGCTGGCTTGAGAGGGAGGGAGAGAGAGAGACACTGCATTTTAAAGCGAGATGTACCTGCATACCTACGTCGCATGTATGGGTGTGGGTGTTTACATGGTTATGAGATTGTAGAAGGAGAGATAATGTGCAAAAGGAAACACTGGGAGGAGGTCGAGTTCTTCAGATTTCTTACCCTCTTCTGAGGCGAGAGAAGTAGAAGGCAACAGAGTGTTAGGGACAGCGGCAGCAAGTTCCTTTTTGTGCTGCGTGTAAACTAGTACAGAAAAATACAGAGAAAGCGAGAGTGCCTGTGCACTCACTCTGGAAAGGGAACGATTGAAAGGGAGAGAGGGAGGGAGGGAGTTGTGTATCAATGAGAGCGGACAAGGGGGAGCAGCATTCCCCTAATATGAAGCAGGCGCCTGGACAGCAGCCTGCACTCTCTCCATCGGGGAAGATGGAGCCCAAGTCTCTGTTCAGTCTGCATAAAGCCCTGGCTCAGCCTGTGAAGATGTGCATGTTTGATTTTCCTGTCTCCATCCTGGATGATCTGGTAAGAGAGAGACTGCAGTCGTTTCGTTTCGTTTCTGATTCACCTGGTGCGAGTTCGTGTCTGTGTGCATGTGTTTTCATTTAGTTCAAGTATGCACTCACCCTTAGGCTGTATTCTGGTGTTTTCGTGCATGTTGGCTTAGAGCCATTGAGGACTTTAACTCACGGTCCTCTCTTCCTCTATCCTCTTCAATTCACACTGTTCCTTGTCATTAAACGGGTTACAACTAATCGATTACGCTCAGTAATGAGTTTTACTTTTGGCATGCGAAACAGGATGTTGTTGCTGTCCGCGGCTATATGCCGTTTTCCTTTTTTAAATGTCAGTGACACATTTCGGACAGAGATGTTCAAGGAAAAAGTGCTACTTTTGCTAAGTAGCTGATGTTTTTATGTGTCAGCACTATTGCAGGTGTCAGTATGTGTCTAGGTTACAGAGGCTTCCTTTATTGCATATTATATGCTTCACTTCAGTACTGCACTGCAACTGCTTCAAGTTTTAGTCATCTTGAAATGAATGTGATCCACTGTTGGTCCTGTGGCTTTTGTTGTGGATCTGTTTGAATAAATGTTAATGAAATGGGTTAATATTAATTTATTCAAAAATATGTTAAAAGTGCAGGTTATTCAACAGTGACTTACATACAGCTCTTAGGCATGTTTTTAATATCTAAATAAATAAATAATTTTTTTTTTTTTGTGGAGGACTGAAAGTAAAATAATGTTTGGGTGATACAACTGTAAATTCTGAAATACTTCTGAAACTTGAAAACAAAACCTTATCATGCATATTTTATTATTATTTCTTAGGAAAAAAAATATCAAAAACAAAACTGCTTTACTGTTTATTATTATATATTTTTAAAACTTTGTCTGCCAAACCAAGAGGAAATACATAAAGAAGGAAATTATGTCATAGAGAGGACCCCTAGAGACCATGGATGTGAGTCAAGGTCAAAAAGTCTCTTGAAATATAAGATAATTTAGTCATAATACATTAGTCATTAAGGCAAGCCAAGGTTAGCTCAGGTTGTAAAATATCATGTGCGACTCCCCAAAAACGTATATTTTATAATTTTTGAATTAATAAACCATGATGCTTGTGAAAAAATATCTACTTCCTTTTTAATTTTTTAATAATTTTTTATGTTTTTGAAAATATTTAGATGCACTCACATCTATTCCCAGTGCAAGGACAATGTAACTTTTTTGTTACTGAATTCATTTGATTTAAAAATGTTAAAGTTTTTCAGAACCACCTGAAACCAACATGAATACAGATTACATTTCTAAGAACTTTGCACATGTGTTTTCAACCAGATGTTTTTTTCTTTATCATAGATGCTCAAGTCTTACTTCAATGAATGAACACCTTAAATTGATCTCAATATCTGATCTCAATAAAAATAAAGATTCATACATCGTAAATACACTTGGTACAACACTTTTTTTTATTATTAATGATCAAAATATTTCCAGCAGTGATGTTTGGCAACAGTGTTATCGAGTCGGCTTGGCTTGTATCCG
The DNA here is from genome assembly GCF_051911475.1 of Siphateles boraxobius. NCBI lineage: Eukaryota > Metazoa > Chordata > Actinopteri > Cypriniformes > Leuciscidae > Siphateles > Siphateles boraxobius. Next base: position 17,818,704 of record NW_027509219.1, read on the forward strand.
TGTCTTAGCCAGTGACTGTCTGTACTCATTGACTGGACAGGGCTTTTGGAATAGATTCCCTTTTAGCCTCAGTCATGAGGAGAAAGCACTTTTAAATGCCAAGTTCTGAGTGTCAAAGCGCCTTAGAATTGTAATCAAGCCCCAGAGAATAAAGCAATAAATTGAGCCACAGAATGGTGTTTCTGTGGCACTCAAGAAAGGAAAGTATGTGAGGTCTCTCTGTGAAAAAAAAAATCAGGGATTTACATACTACATTAAGTCAGTGAATTAAGTTTTTGACCCATTTTTGAAAAGAAGGTGGGTGTCTTCAAAACTTAAAGCTGTTGTCAGATTGGACTTCCATATTGAGAGCTGTTTCACATTGGCCTGTTATAACAACATTATTGTTTTAAGCCACATGGACATTGACAAGGTCTTTCCTCTTGAACATCAGTATCCAACTGTGGTCTGTGTTTGTGGGTCAGGTTTTGTCTAGTCACACACAGCCAGACCTTTGACGATCCATATTGCATCTTATTCTAGCCAAGAACTGGCCATTCAAATAATGGCATGGCAGTTTCCTCAAATCATTGTACAGAAAAACAGTCAAACGGTGTAGAGAAATAAAGTATACAGACTATAAGTATAGAATATTTCATATACATAATTGGCAGAATGAACAGTGGAAATCTAGTTGTCTTGCTATTAAATACCTAAAAACTCATGTAAGACATCTAATGTCACTAACCTAAAAAACTGTCAAATCCATATTTCATTATTTCTCATTAATCCGGTACCTTGACTAAAAAAATCATACTTTAACTAAGTTTTTACTCCTGGAAGTTGTGTGAAATCAGTTACAGAACTATCAGACAGTTATAGTTAACTGAATGTGTTTTGCCCAGATTGTTGAGACCAAACGCACCCACATAGTAAAACCTGATTTCACCAACATTCAATAAAAAAACTGATTGACTCTAAAATAAGTAGGATTATTGTCACTGGGTAAAGAAACATGGTTTGGTGGGGTATTAAAGAATGATAACAATGGAGGGTTAAATGATAACACGTGTTTTTGTAGCACACCATGTGAACATTTGCTCCATCACATGGTTTGATCATGTTGGAACAGAAAGTTGTCACACGGGTTTTTGATTGCTTCACTTGCACTTTCTGTTTTGTGTGGGAATTCTACTTAAATTCCCAGAGGCTTGTGCATTACAAATGATTCCTTGGTAACCTTGAAGGTGTTAATAGAAGAGCTTATGAGAAAAAACTTCAGTAGATGTTGTGGATTTCAGTGAGAGAGTTGTGTTACCGTGTTCCCTGCATATTGATACAGCTGTTTGAGTCCACACGTGTCGGACAGGGCCAGTGTTTTGGGGTCAGCGAATGGGGAAGGAGAATTTTGCACTTCATATCTGTCACAAGATCGAGGATCCCTTGCAGTTTATGGACTCATTCGGGAAGGTGATGTGTTGGAAAGACAGAATTGTTCAACTTGTTCAACTGATACGCTGGTGTGGCTTTGGTTGTGTGTACGTGAATGATGATCTGTTCTGTGATTTGGAAGGTTTAGAGGAAAGAAAACAGGTAAGAAGAACTACTTATTTGTTCCCTAAGAGTCTGCAAATTTATTAGTCTTATCAGAACTTTATCAGCTGATCGTATTCTATTAATGTAGTCAAAATAAATGTTGTATGATTACATTATGTTTATTAATATTTAATGTTGTCTGTATAGTGTTATTGGTTGACTATTGGATTACAGAAAAAGGCATTATAGAAAAATATTCAAAATCAGCGGAGCATGTAAAGAGATTTCATTGGAAGTTAATGGGCTGCTTATAGAAATATGTTGAAATCGGTGCAAATTTTACAGTTTGACATGTCTTTAAGGCGGTAGTGTTTGTGTGTGGGTGTGAATGGATAAATGAGTGACAAGTTGCTTCCTCTACCTTTTAAACCATTCTTGGCTGTGATAGTATCTTTCAGGTGCTTTCCACAGGCTGAGGAGTGTGTACCTTTTCCTCTTCTGGGTCTTCCTTTATTTTGACCTAACAAAGGAAGACAGAAAAAAGAGAGAAAATGTCAAATTTTCAATACATTCCAAGTAATCACCAGTTGTAAGCATCTAAAAAAATGTATTGATTGCTTTCTCTGGACAAGGTTACACTGGGTTGTTGTGTATCAGTATGAAATGATGAGTATGCAAACAAGGAAAATAAATATAGCATATACAAGATAACTTGTTTGCAGGCTGATTACATGTGTCCCCATTTGAAATTGTGTAGCCTAAACGTACAAGTGTTCTTTCTCAGGTTGACACAGGTTTGAGAGGAGACTGGGTTCAGGGTGAACATTGTTTGCTAACATTTATGTGAGAGCTCTGATGGCCTTGATTCCTGATAGAAAGGAGTATGGAAAAGTTATTCAAGATCCTATCACCGGGTTTTTGACTGTGTGTGTCTGGGCAAAAGAACAAATAGATCAAATGAAGCTTCTCCAAAGAATTATAAACCATGCTGGTGCTGAAAAAGAACAACAAGCTGTTATCTATCAATCTCAGCAGAGAGCAGTGCAAATAGTGGTTGTGCAACTGAGTTCCAGCTGCGGCAGAGATAGCCTAAGTATACATGTTACAGCAATCCCAAACTTTTGGTGCCATGGGTCATCTCTCTGAAAGAAAAATACTGCATGGACATTTAGGCCCATATATATATATAGTGCATCAAATCTGCATATTATAATGATTTCTGTAGGATTGTGTGACACTGAAGACTGGAGTAATGATGCTGAAAATGCAGCTTTGCCATCACAGGAATAAATAATAAAATATTCAAATAGAAAACAGTTATTTTAAACTGTTATATTTCACAATACTGTTTTTACTGTATTTTTGATCCAGTAAAAATCAGCCATGGTTTAAGCCATAAGACTACTTTTCAAAATAAATGTAATGATAATAATCTTACCTACACTTATTACATATTACTTTGGATGGAAATATGTATATTGATTATTAATACAATATACAGTGTATTTATATATTAGAATACAGTAATTTTGTGAAATATTACACTTAAAAATGTGTGTGAGTGTATATATATATATATGTATATATATATATATATATATATATATATATATATATATATATATATATATATATATATATATATATATATATATATATATATTGTTTTAAAATGTAATTGACATTAATCAGCCTGTCTGGGTTCTTAATGTAAGTGTAAATCATTCAATCGATTTATATATATTATATATATTGGCTTTTAATTATTATTTTTTTTCTAAAAGTTAAGTTGCCTAATATTTAAAAAGCATCTCCAGAGCTCAGAGACTGCGTTTTAAACAGCTGTCAGTCTTGTCAGATTTCACAATATCATCATAATGGTTACCCTCAGGGAAGATTTTGTATGGGAAATTACTAGGTGCACAGCTGCTTCTCTTTCTCGCAAACACAATTCCTCTGGAGGGTTTGAGTTTCCTTAGGAGCTTTGCATCAGTGTTGCAGTCATGCCTGAAGAGTAAGTTACCAGTACTTTCCAACAGAGGGCGCTATTAGTATGGATTAAATTCAGGGTCATAGCGTTGGTAAAATCCTGGTAAGATCATGCTTGGGTTGTGTTTTTGTGGTAACTAAGCTAGTTGCTAAACATATATAACACTTATCAAATTTGACTATATATATATATATATATATATATATATATATATATATATATATATATATATAATATGTGTATATATATAGTCAAATTTGATTAATAGATTTAATGACAAACCAGAGCTGTACAATATACTGAAAGACCACATGTTATTTAAGTGTTTCAATTGTTTTTATTGTTTTGTTTGGAAACTGTCACAAAGTCTGGTTCACAATTCCAAAAGTTATGTGAAATGTAGCCTATTTTGTATTTCTTATATTTCTTATAAAAATTATATAGAGACAATAGAAGTTAAATGCACTTATTATAATTTATATATATATATATATTAATGTATTCAATTTGATATATATATATATATATATATATATATATATATATATATATATATATATATATATATATATATATATATATATATATATAATGTATTCAATTTGATACCCGTGGGCAGATCATCTTATTTATACACAAATGCCTATTTAAACCTAAGCTTGATAAGGAGTCATATGATAGTTTAATTAATGCCACATAATTATTACAGTTGCACCCGTCTATTTATGGCCTGTTGGCTAATAATTAGCGATTAAAAGTGATATTTTTAGTAGAACACAAGAGAGTTTCCCGGAACCTGACATCACGATTTGTCATAGAAGGGGCGGGACCACACGCGCGCTCCTCTCTGCGAGGGGCGGGGCCAATCGGCTCAGGCAGGGTATTCCCTTCTGTACTTCACCCGAAGTCCCGAACCCATACAGACAAGCACTCGTTGGTAAAGCAGAAGTCTGATAGAAAGAATATGGATTTTGTTATAAAATAATAGATCGTAAACAGTGACAGTCTTTTGGTTATGGTCTATATTATGGGGATGCAGTCGGACGCTCTGGGTGTTAAACCGACATCCCTGGATGAGCTGTTTGAGTCCAGGACATGGAGAATTAAAAGCATTTGGGATGGGGTGAAGCTGGAAATCGCGGCCGGAGATGGATGCCCGGTGGTCTTAAATAGTTTTACGCATTTGGACCCTGATCTGCCTATGCTGGAGGTAGGCTAATACAAAAATTTAAACGTCATTGTTAAAATCAAATTCTTTCATTTAGGGCATATAGGCTAATAGTTATAGCCTAGTTGGAAATGTTATTTCATTTAGCTGTGTTAATGTTAACATCTTGTATGTATTCTTGCTCTAAAATGAATGGTTGTTTAGGCTACATGAGTTTGTTTACGTTTCTTCCCATGTTTTCTTGGCATTTTTTGCATATAATGTAATATGTTACTGAGCTGGCATGATTGTTTTTTTTATACTTTTCCATTGTTTCTTTCTTTTATAGAAAACTTTGAGCTAGAACAGCTTAGAGTAAACGTTTTCAAATACTTTTGCTCTATTTTAAATACTTTTGCTCTATTTCAAATACTTTTTGCTCCGTTGCTAATTGTATTGCCTTTATATTCTATTTATCTTTGTCTTGTATGAATTAGTCTTATGCCACAGCAGCTGCATCTGAAACAATATATATTCCACAAAAAGACAAAATAAATGTATTTACACAAATCGCTTGTGCTTGAAGGCCCACATGAAGTAAACCAAAACTGAGTGTCCACCATAATCTTGGCAAGAGTAAACCGTTCCCCTTATTCTCCAACTTTCCCTTCTCTAAATTCTCCCCCAAAAGGGCCATGGAAATAAAACGGTCGGATGAGATTTACATCCCCTTTTGGCATTCAATAAAAACACAGACTGAAACAGGACGATTTATAGCTAAGGACAGGGAAAGAAAGGTTAATACAATCAGATGTTATTGATATTCTGTTATTTTGAGAGTTTAACCGGGGCTGTTTGTTATGATGAGATTGCCCACAATATTGCAGATATGGCAGCTGAGAATAAATTAATATGTTTGAAAACCTCTTATATAATACGTGACAGCGCATTAACTTGCCAGATGTGATGAAAGACTTTCATTGTGGATTTTCTATTTGTGACTTCTTGAACTCTCCAGTGCAAAATGTTTTTCTTGGTTATTTTTTTGAAGACAAGTCAATTATTTTATCACCATGGCAGTCATGCATTACGGTTGCTAGGTTGTTATGCTAAACTTGAGATATCTGTCTATGGTGTGTGAACAACATGTCCCCTTTTTATCTTGTCTTTTTAATACAACAGCACATTGTTGTGACTTAAACGGCAGTTCACACCAAAACTTGTTTACGATGTTCCAGCTTTACTTTAGTCATGCACAAAAAGAAGGTTCTAGTGTGTCACCGGCTGCTTACCTTCACTGGGCTAAATCTAATCGGCTCTCATTACACAATTAGTGATGGTTAAATCTCCCATTCCACCCAGCACAGCACTAGAACCCTTCTTCTTTCTCCTTTAAAGAAATAATATTTTATTATTCATCCATTTTAATGTGAATATAGTTGGCATGTATAGCTCCAAACCTCCAAAAAGTTGGCCCTTGGGTAACCATGAGTGATGGATGGAGTTGCAATGGTCGAATCGTTTTGCTATAAATCCCTCTCTCTTATGTTGTGCTCTCTCATGCTCTTTCTTTTCTGGGATGGCTTGTAAAAAAGGGGGCACTACAGGCACTTATCTCTGCTTTTAAAGTGATTCAAGCCTGCAGATGGCCTGGCAAGAGCTCAGAATTGGTTACATCATCCCTGAAGATCTACCCAAAACAGCAGGATGTAAAAGTAGAAGTACCCTTGTATAATGGATCATTGGCTCAGTACATAGATCAGCTTATCTCTTAACGTAACAGCTGCCATAAAGAAACCTGTGTAAGATCTTGTGTAAGCACTTTAATGATGTGTTATTGTCATAAACGGATGACTTGTACATACACTACCAGTCAAAGTTATGGATCAGTAAGAATTTTTTTTTTTATCTTATGCTCACCAAAGCTGTATTTAACAAAAATGACAGTAAAACAGTCATTTTCAGAGATATTATTACAATTTAAAATAAATATTTTCTATTGTAATATAATATAAAATGTAGTTTATTCCTGTGATGACAAAGCTGAATTTTCAGCTTCATTACTCCAGTCTTCAGTGTCACCTGATCCTTCAGAAATCATTCTAATATGCTGATTTGCTGCTCAAGAAACATTTCGTATTATTATCAATGTTGCAAATAGTTGTGCTTCTTAATATTTTTGTGAAAGCCTTTATACTCTCTATATGAATATAAACTTAAAGAACAGCATTTATTTGGAATATAAATCTTTTGTATCATTATAAATGTATTTACTGTCACTTTTGACCAATTTAATGCACCCTTGCTGAATATAAGTATTAATCAAAAAAATAATTACTAATAATAAATCTTACTGAGCCCAAACTTGGGCACTGGGAATGCTGGGTTATCACTATAATATTTTTGTCATTGTTCTCTTGGGTTTGTCAAAATTGTTTACGAATTCTCCATTCTTCTTAAAGAGGCCTTTGTGTGATAGATTGAACACAGAACGTCATAATGGGGACAGTGGAGCTGAGCTTTGATTAAGGAGGAGAACAGACAGGGGTCACATTGACACATACAGAGACGCTTTTGTCATGAAAGATCTCTTGAATGGAAATAAAGGGGTGAGGGGGAGGAACAGTGGATGTGAGAGGCAGGAAAGTGGCAGAGTGAAGAGGCAGGGATACGTAGGTGAGCCATGTATTTAAACAATTGTATAAGGCGTAATATACAAATACTTAATACACCACTGTTTAATCAGGTTTGTTGGGTTACATGTAGAAAAGCAGCTCAACTAGTGGTGCTATCAATGCCAAGGTCATGGGTTTAGTTCACATACTGATAAAAATCCACTGTAAAACACTTTGAATAAATGGTCTGCCAAATTAATATTTCCAAGTGTAAAAGTGACTGAACAAAATAGAATGGAATAGAATAGCATACTTCTAGAGTTTTTAAACGAATCATTCGCCAGAAATTTAAAATCTTTACAAAACTAAATTGTGACTTTACATGGAAGATGATATGAAGTGAATTTTTGAACTATATCCTGTCTGTTCAACTCTAATATACAACAACAAAAAAAGCACAATTTAAGTAGGCTATCCATCCTAATGCGCAATATTCTAAGTTTTATTAAGCCACCCAACATCAATGAATTTTGGTCATGAGACACGTGGGGACAACTTTTTATGACCATAATATCAGAATCAGAATCAGAAAGAGCTTTATTGCCTAGTGTGCTTGCACACACAAGGAATTTGTTTTGGTGCTGAGGCTTCCAGTGGACATATAGAAATACAACAAGAAACATGAAACATAATACTACAAATTATAAGAATAAAGAATAAAAATATAAATATATAAGAATAAAATATATCACAGTTGGGTTTAGTCAGAATAGACATTTCCAGGTTTACAGATTATGAACATATTTACAGTGTTTTGAATATTATAAATAAATAAATCTACATATAAGTATCACCTGAGTTGTAGGATATTGCACTAAACAGTGGGAGTATTGCACTTACAGGCATATGCCTTGGGAGATATGTTAACTGTTCAGGAGGGAAATGGCCTGTGGGAAGAAACTGTTCCTGTGCCTAGATGTTCTAGTGGCCAGTGATCTGAGTCGCCTTCTTGACGGTAACAGTTCAAACAGGTGGTGTCCAGGGTGAGTGGAGTCTGTGATGATTTTACCTGCTCTCTTCCTCACTCTGGAAGAGTACAGGTCCTGGAGGGATGGTAGGGGGGCACCAATAATCCTCTCCGCAGTCCGGACTGTCCGTTGTAGTCTCCTGATGTCTGATTTGGTAGCTGAACCAAACCAGGCAGTGATGGATGTGCATAAGACAGACTCGATGACGGCTGAGTAAAACTGAATCAGCAGCTCCTGTGGCAAGTTGAACTTCCTCAGCTGGCGAAGGAAGTACAGTCTCTGCTGGGCTTTTTTCACAACGGAGTCAATGTGATTGTCCCACTTCAGGTCCTGAGAGGTGGAAGTGCCCAGGAACCTGAATGACTCCACTGCTTCCACAGTGCTGTTCATGATGGTGATTGGGGGTAGGTGCTGGGTTGTTCCTCCTGAAGTCAACGATCATCTCCACTGTTTTGAGCGTGTTCAGCTCAAGGTTGTTATAACTGCACCAGACAGCCAGCTGTTCAACCTCCAGTCTGTAAGCAGACTCGTCACCGTTCCGGATGAGACCGATGACAGTGGTGTCGTCGGCAAATTTCAGGAGCTTGACAGAGGGGTCTTTAGAAGTGCAGTCATTAGTGTACAGGGAGAAGAGCAGTGGGGAGAGAACGCACCCTTGGGGAGCGCCAGTGCTGGTGGTGAGAGTCTTGGATGTGTGTTTCCCCAGTCTCACTCGCTGCTGACGGTCCATCAGGAAGCTGGTGATCCACTGACAGATCGAGGATGGTATGGAGAGCTGGGTCATTTTGGCTGTGAGAAGATCAGGCATGATGGTATTGAAGGCCGAACTGAAGTCCACAAAGAGGATCCTTGCATAAGTCCCAGGTCTGTCGAGATGTTGCAGGATATAATGAAGTCCCATGTTGACTGCATCATCCACAGACCTGTTTGTTCTGTAAGCAAACTGAAAGGGATCCAGCAGGGGTCCAGTGATGTCCTTCAGGTGGGCCAGCACCAGTCTTTCAAACGACTTCATGACCACAGACGTGAGAGCGACAGGTCTGTAGTCATTAAGTCCAGTGATTTTGGGTTTTTTGGGGACAGGAATGATAGTGGAGCGTTTGAAGCAGCAGGGAACTTCACACTGCTCCAATGAACTATTGAAGATCTGTGTGAAGACCGGGGCCAGTTGGTCAGCACAGGCTTTTAAACAAGCAGATGAGATGCCGTCTGGGCCTGAGGCTTTCCTAGTCTTCTGTTTTTTGAAGACTCTGCTCACGTCCTCCACACAGACCTTAAGCTCAGGTTGGATGGCAGGAGGGGGGAGTAATGGGAGTGCAGAAGGTGATGGCGAATGTGTGAAGTGCAGGTCAGAGCCGGTGTGTGGTGTGAATGAGGGCTTTTCAAACCTGCAGTAAAATGAATTTAAATCGTCAGCCAGGTGTTGATTGTCCACAGATCGAAGGGATGGTGACTTGTAGTTGGTGATGTTCCTCAGGCCATTCCAGACTGATGATGGGTCGTTGGATGAAAACTGGGTTTTCAGTAATATACATTGATTGTGGTTTTTCATGTGGAATGTAGACAAATACAATTGTTTAATGTGCAGAAATGATCGGCTCTCAGAATAACACCATGCATACATTCCTTATATCTACATCTACGCTATTCTGGAGCCGGACAGCAACCACATTCAGCAGTTCTGGGCTGCGCTCAGGCGTAATTCTTTCTCCAGGGCTTATAGTGGAGAATTCCTTCCTTGGTTCTGCTAATCTCATTCCAAAATGCTTGAGCAGATTTCATGAAAACCTTGGCACAACCAAAACAAAGGCAAATAGCGACAGCAACATCCAGCTATTATTGACAACATCCAAGCCAGAAAAATACTGATAAAGCCATTTATCAAATTGAAAATATTCACAGTGTGCAAACAATACAGAAAAGGTCATCGGAGGTTAATGATTGGAGCTCAGTGATGTTTTACCCAATGTTTCGGAGAAAGTTGATGCTCAGTGAAATATTGTTACAATCTAAAATAACAATGTTCTAGTTTAATACTGTATATTGTAATTTATTAACATGGTGGCAAAGCTACATTTTACTCCAATTACTCCAATTTTGCTAAATTCATCCAGTCTTCAGTGTCACATGATCCTTCAGAAATCATTCTAATATGCTGATTTGATGCTTGAGAAACATTTCTTATTATCAGTGTTGAAAACGGTTGTGCTGCTATTTGTGGAAGATTGAGGCTTCTTTCATTTATTCAGGCTTCATTCTAATTGAATAGAAAGTTCAAATGAACAGTGTTTATTTGAAATATAATTTTTTGGAAGCAATGAAAAAGTCTTTACAGTCACATTACAGTCACTTCAATGCATCCTTGCTGATTAAAAGTACACACACACACACAATTTGTATTGCTGACTGTCATGTAATTTGTGCAACTCTTAATACTTTGAACACTACGCCTGGTTGGAAGTCAAAATAAGTCAGTGGATGATAGAAAAAAAGAAGAGTCTGGAAACTTCCAAAATAAGGTGGATAAGAAGAGAAATCACCTTTTAACCTTTCTCTTTTTTCCACTGTAGATGTTTGCAGCAGTGAATCTGGCCATCACATGGAGCTGAGGTTTAATGTGCTGTAACCGAGTCTGCTGAAAAACCTACTGAGCAATGCCAAAATACACACTCTGCATCTTCGCTCAACATATCCCATCTCTCTCTAGGTTAAAAATCATACAGGACCGTGAATCTTGGGAGAACATATGAAACGTAACCCAAATCCATAACTCTCATTACACAAATAAGCATTGTTTTGCTTCTGACCATGTAATTCTGTAAGCTGGTCCCAGCTTACAGTGGCTTAAGCAGTGATCTGTTTAGGGCATTTATAAATATCATATTACAAGGTAAAATCATTGACAATATTTTTCACAGCTATGCGTCATACGCAGCCAAGGCAATAAAAGCAAACATGCTTAGGTATTCAGACAATGTTATGACACATTATGAAGAATAGGAATGAATGTTAGCCTTTTGAAGCCAGGCTTATTAATGATCAACAGGAGGACACCTGACGCTGAGCACAAGCAGATTGATCACTGCTGCTTCAAATTCCTTTCATCTGACCTCATTCATTTACTTTCTCACTTTGTTTTTACAGCTGCATATAGAATGTGGTCTTGCATTTCAAATGCTCTATTTTTCAGCAGTAAACACATCAGATATCAGACGGTCTTTGTCCATTGCGACAGGTCTCAGTGTTATTCAGCATTTCACGCCATAGCATGTTCACACAAAAACAGCTAGTTTTGGATTTAAAAAAATATGCGCTTTTAAAATTAATTTTAATTTGACGGAGTGTATTAAAATGACTTGTATGAATAATCAGTCCATGTCATGTCAAATCAATCTGTTTTTGAATGCAAAAACAGGGATTGTTGATATTTAAGTCTATTTTTAACATATCTCGGTTTTCTTGATTTGTTTTATAATGTTAATATGTTAAAGAGGACATGTAATTGGGCTTGTCCTCTAACATATTTTAACTCCTCCCTGATTTTGACAGCAGGAATTCTGCATTGTTTTTGTGTTCCACAAATAGTTTGTGAAGGATGCATCTGTCAAGGAAGCTGTTACGCAGTAACTTTTCAGCACTTTTTGCCTTTTCACAGGAAACCCTGTGGCTTTTGTGGATCAGAGGCAGTCGAGGGGTTCACAGCATGTAGCAGAGTTTGACAATTGTTTAATGCATTCTGTCATAGTCTTTGTGTGACTTTGATCCCCTTATACCATAACATTTTCAGCAAAAAGCAAGCCTGTGATTAGTGCAAAACAATATTCTTTTACCATACAAACATTTTGTTATGCTTTCCCTGGCGGCCTGTAGTTTTGAGGTGGATTTTCCCTTAGAAAGTACAGCTGAGTGTAGTTGCTGTTACTTTTTTGAAATGTCAGATTTCAAAGAGTGTCCCTTACAGTGCTCTTGTGTTGTGTCAGGCCTTTTCTGTTCAGGTCTCTGTGGTTTCTCCTGCTGCTGCCCACTAATGTCAACAGAATAAGGGGCTTCCCAGAGTTTGTGTAGATTCACTTTTTGTTTTGTTTTATTGTTTTGGTGAAGGTTTTGGGGGGGGGGGGTTACCCATTGATGCACTTCAAAAATATCACAGAAATCATATTTGAAAGAAACTGTTATGTGGAATGTTTGTTTGTGTGTTTGTTACCATAGCTACTTCTGAGCAGAGAGCTGGGGTTGGATTATCTGTTTAACCAATCTCCTGTAGAGAAAGCTTTTCAAATGACCATGCACTGACTCACACTTAGACAGGATACACCCCACACCATTGGCTCTTTGCCTGAGGCAAAGCTCAGATTCCCTGGGAGTTCCCTCTTACTTTCCATAATGACGTCAGTTACAGTTCTTGAGTTAGTACCCTTTTTTAATTTACTGGCTGCAGTCTTTCTCAATTTAGCATTGTGTATACCTATGGAATGAAACCATTCAGTAATATTCTTAGACATGTTTTTATAATAATTTATGACAAACTTTTGTTGATTGAAGAGAGAATTTAGACCTATTGTTGCTGAATAAATCAATCTCCGGTGGCACATATTCTTGCAATGAGACTGGAAACCAACGTTTGCATCATGCTTCATCCATGTCAATAGGTGTCAGTATACAGTCTGAGATCTCTGTCTTGTCGGCCAGAGAAACTTAACTGCTTAGTGCACTTTGAAGATGTGGAGATAAAGGGCTGGGTAAGCCTTGTGACAGTGGCTGATAAAGAGCCACACTCTTGGTCTTGTACACTTGGTGTTAAGGCTGTGTGTGGATTATTTAGCAAAAGCAGTAATCCTAGAATTACCCTTAAAGCTCTTGCTGTGGTATAACTGAGTGACCTTGCAAATTCACCAACCAATGCAGTGAGAAGAATAGCATATATATATATATATATATATATATATATATATAGTTTGGGGTAAGATTTTTTTCAGCAAGGGTGCATTAAATTGATCAGAAGTTACAGTACAGACATGTATAATGTTACAAAAGATTTATCTTTCAAATAAAGTTATTCTGAACTTTCTATTTGTCAAAGAATCATGAAAAGATTTATCATGGTTTCCACAAAAATATTAAGCAGCACAACTGTTTTCAACATTGATGATAATAAGAAATGTTTCTTGAGCACCAAATCAGCATATTAGTATGATTTCTGAAGGATCATGTGACACTGAAGACTAGCGTAATGGCTCCTGAAAGTTCAGCTTTGCCATCATAAGCATAAAGTACACTTTAAAATATATTCAAATAGAGGATATGTATGTATATATATAAAATAGAAGAATGTCTGATAATGATACAAGGACCAGAATATTCAGTCCTTCTTCCCTCTTTATCTGTAGACATGCAGAGTCCCTCAAGGCTCAATTCTTGCGCCCCTATTTAACCTGTATGTGCTCCCACTGAGCCAAATAATGAGAAAGAACCAAATCGCTTACCACAGCCATGCAGACGACACACAGCTCTACTTAGCCCTATCGCCTAACGATTACAGCCCCAGTGACTCCATGTGCCAGTGCATTGATGTGGTCAACAATTGGATGTGCCAAAACTTACTTCAGTTAAACAAAGACAAAACTGAAGTCATTGCGTTTGGAAACAACCAGCCGCAGCTGGAACCAGCTTCCAGAAGAGATCAGATGTGCTCCTACAGTATCACATTCAAATCCAGACTCAAAACACATCTGTTTAGCTGTGCATTTAATGAATGAGCACTGTGCCACTGTTTGTCCGACTGTTTGCACTGTATTTTATTTCCTTTTTTTCCCTAAACTTTTAATTATTCTTATTTCTTTTGATTATTTTCTCTTCTATGTAAAGCACTTTGAATTACTATTGTGTATGAAATGTGCTATATAAATAAACTTGCCTTGCTTTGCAGAGCTCAGTTCAGGAGATCGGAGAGGAAGTCGAGGACGGAGCCATCTATACCATCACGCTCCGAAAGGTGCAACTCCACCAGACGGCCAGTAAGGGGCAGCGATGGCTGGGCGTGGAGACAGACTCCGCTCTCAGTTTGTACGAGACGTGCAAGGGTCGGACCATTAAGGCTGGCACAATGGAGAAACTGGTGGAGTACATGGTTTTGGCCTTCAAAGGGAAGGACTATACATATGTCACTATTTTCCTCTGCACATACCGAGCTTTCGCCACCACCAAACAAGTGCTGGACCTGCTGCTTAACAGGTAAATGTGTCATCAATCCCTAGCTCTTTTGGGAATATTAAATCACACTACAATATTACCTAAAATGCATTGTTATCTATCTTAGGTATGCAAAACTGCATGATCAGCCAGTCTCAGGCAAGCCAAAACTCTCCTCAGAGGACCACACAGAACTTAAAAAGTAAGTCTTTATGTTGTTTAACTGAACCCATTTTTAGCATATCTGGTATCAGTCGATATTTATCTGTCATATTACATGAAAATAATATAATTGGCTTATCTGTATTTTAATATGGGTGCAACTTTAATTTGATGTGCTCGGCAGTACTGTCTCATCTATCCTGGGTGCATGGTTGGATCAGTATTCTGAGGATTTCTGGAGCCCTCCTGACCATGGATGCCTGCAAAGCCTCATATCCTACTTGAAACTCAACTTCTCTGGATCGGACCTGGAGAGACGAGCCCATAACCTGTTGGAACACTTCCAGCAACGGCAACAGTCAGAGGTTGAGCTTGAAGGTACAATTTCACTAAATGATTGAATCTCTGAACAACTGAAAAATGGTCTTTCAAACTGACTCTGACAATTTCTTTTATTCTTTTTCAGGTGATCTGTGCACCTGCCCCTTTGCCACACCAGAGGAGAGCAGCTTGGAGGATGAGTTCTCCCCCTCACACTTTATGTCCTTCAGTCCTGCCCTAGTTGCTGAGCAGTTAACGGTCATGGATGCGGTAAGACATCAAGATTTTGTCAATCTGTCTTAATGGCAAAAGTAGGGAGCTGGTAGGGACAAGGTTAGAGGTTAAGTTGGTTGCAAAGGAGAAGGGAAACCGAAGAAAGAATAAGGACTGTACTGCACCACAACCTTTGAACTAGGGATGGGCATTCGATTAAATTTTCTTAGTCGATCGTCGGGAGAATTAACGATCGACTATCGATTAATCATTAATATTTTTATATTCAAATTCATTATTTATTTTTATATTATATACTTTTTATAAATTAAAAATGCAATGAAAATACACAAATACAGCGCGTTTTTTCCTCGATTAGATCTTTATTACAAGATGATCAACTTGTGGCAGTAAAACTGGACGTTCGGTTAGGCTAAACTTGAAGATATATGCGCTGCGGTGCTCGGAAGCAACGGAACCTGCAGCTGCGAGTTGGCGTTCTTAAACAGAGACCCTCGTTTGTTCCAAAATAATAAATAATAAAAAAAATCATGTTAAACAATAACTTAACCAAAAACATAATAATACTTAGATCTGACAGGGTTTGTCAAAATGTAACTCAGAACTATCCAAGAACGGAGTCGAGAAAGAGGGTGAGAGAGATTAGCCTACTTACTGTAACAATCAATTCGGCTAGGCTACTTAACAAAGCCTCATAAAAAATAACTAGTAACTCACATACAACTTCTACACCAGTCTACTGATTTTTGTTGAGAAAGATAAGCATGTTGATGACATGATCTGAGGTCAGACGCGACCGCAACTTGACCGTCAAGCCTCGTTTACACCTTCGCCTGGCTCTGCAGCGCGAGTCTCCACAGACTGCGCGCGCACCTCTCCAAACAGACGAGGCGTTTTTACTCGACGCGCTCGCCTGTGAAACACCGAATACCGCAATGACGTCATTTTTGCCGCGCTCACCTTCGCGCTCGAGCGGACGCGTCGAGTGTTAACAAGGCTTCAGTCCAGCCGCTGAAAACACCCGCTCTGAGGGGACTGACGTTGCGGGATGCACAGGTACCTCCGCGCTAACTTGACCAACCAGCCCGGGGAACACGTTCACTTTCCGCAGCAGCATTAGTTTAATGATAATCGATAACAAATTAACGTGATCGACGAAATTCTTAATGATCAATAATCGATCGTCGATTAATCATGCCCATCCCTACTTTGAACAACGTTCTTTACTTTTCTTTTCTATTTAAATACATTTCTGTATATACAAGTGTAAATAAAGTTGTCCTGCAAAACATTTTCATGGTTCAAATTGAATTAAACTGGTGAATACGACTAAACTCGTTGTTTTTCACAGGAGCTGTTTAAGAGAGTTGTTCCCTACCATTGTTTGGGTGGCATATGGTCCCAGCGGGATAAGAAGGGCAAAGAGCACCTGGCACCCACCATCCGTGCCACTGTTGCTCAGTTCAACAGCGTGACCAACTGTGTGATTGCCACCTGCTTGGATAACAGGTCTCTCAGACCCTTTCAAAGAGCGAAGCGCATTGAACTCTGGATAGAAGTGGCCAGGGTGAGGCACTCACACAAATTATGTTTACGGAGGCAGATTATCGATTAATAAAAGCTTATTTTCGCCTGGTTCCTTGCACAGTTATGATTATATATAATGCTATGACCTCAAAACACTTTTATAGTGCATGATTTGTAAATCAATACACTTTGACATTTTTATCACATAACCAGCTTCATATGAATGGCTTTTCTGATGTAGTAAACTTGTGGTTCATGAACATCTGTTTGTTTGTCTTCAGAAATGTCGTATCCTAAAGAGCTTCTCCTCTCTGAAAGCCATCTTGTCCGCCTTGCAGAGTAATGCCATCCATAGGCTGAGGAGGACCTGGGATGATGTGTCCCGGTAAGAGTCTGACTGGATTTCTGTCAGCAATGATTACCCAAAGTAAATGCTAACACTTTAGCATTAGCATTAGCCACTGATTAATAGTAGCATTCCTTGCTTTTTGTGTGTTTAGTCATACAGACTGCAGCTAAAACCGCTTTATGAAAGACTTGTTTTATAGCATTTGGAGATGGAGGAGCAGAGGGGATTTAATGCTAGTTATGTACAGTGTTTGGATTTCACATAGGTGTAATAGATTATGACTCAAGCTGTTTTCTTCTGCTTACAGGGAAAGCTATCGTACTTTCCAAGAGCTGTCTGAAATCTTCTCAGATGACAATAATTACTCCCTCAGCAGAGAGCTTCTCATTAAGGTGAGTAAAAAGGTTGTTGCTTTGCACATGTACTTTCTGCGGTCACAATGCTATAATTCCCACAAATGCATCTTAATTTACATTAGCACACCCGGATATGCATAAATTAAGACTTTACAATAAAGTCCTATTAGTTAACATTAGCTAATGCATTAACTAACAATGAGCAATACATTTTTACAGTATTTATTCATCTTTGTTTTCACTATTCTTATTCACTATTTATTGTTCTTGTTTGTTCAGTTAATTAAAGGGTTAGTTCACCCAAAAATGAAAATGATGTCATTAATGACTCACCCTCATGTCGCTCCAAGCCCGTAAGACCTCCGTTCATCTTCAGAACACAGTTTAAGATATTATAGATTTAGTCCGAGAGTTTTCTGTCCCTCCATTGAAAATCTATGTACGGTATACTGTCCTTGTCCAGAAAGGCAATAAAGACATCATCAAAGTAATCCACGTGACCTCAGGGGGTAAGTTAGAATTTTTTGAAGCATCGAAAATACATTTTATTCCAAAAATAACAAAAACGATGACTTTATTCAGCATTGTATTCTCTTCCGGTTCTGTTGTCAATCCGCGTTCACGAGGCCAGTGACGCTGCTGACGTAAGACGCTGCTGACGTGTTATCTGGTGCGTCCGTGTATTCGGGTTCAAATAAATATGTCTGGTTAAAAAAAAATGCAAGTCTTCCCCTGTGTGGAAATCCTTAGACATGTTTGCAAAGATTGTTTTGTTTACAGCGTGCGTCTCCCTCAGACTGTAAACGAAGCTCGGGCGCACCAGACACACGTCAGCTCGTCTTACGTCAGCAGCGTCACTGAACGCGGATCCACAACAGAACCGGAAGAGAATACAATGCTGAATAAAGTCGTCGTTTTGTTATTTTTGGAACAAAATGTATTTTCGATGCTTCAAAAAATTCTAACTAACCCCCTGAGGTCACGTGGACTACTTTGATGATGTCTTTATTTCCTTTCTGGACAAGGACAGTATACCGTACATAGATTTTCAATGGAGGGACAAAAAGCTCTCGGACTGAATCTAAAATATCTTAAACTGTGTTCTGAAGATGAACGGAGGTCTTACGGGCTTGGAACGACATGAGGGTGAGTCATTAATGACATAATTTTCATTTTTGGGTGAACTAACCCTTTAATATGAACAGAAACAACATTTGATTTTAATAATTAACTTAATTTAATTAACATTAACTAAGATTGATCAATTCTTTAGAATAATTTTTCATTGTTAATTCATGGTAACGAATGTAGTCAGTTAATGTTAACAAATAAAAAAAATTGTATTGCACTTTTTTAACAATTACATTTGCTCAAAATGAGCCCAAAATAATAAGCCTAATTAGGGATAATATAGATCAATTTCCAAAAGAACAAGCATAAAATAACATTTGAAAAGTTGTAATTACTGTATAAAGTATATTTACAGTTTGTGAATTAGAAAATTATTTTTTTCAGTTTTTAATTTGTTTTGTAAAATCATCAATTTGTTAAAATATAATACTGTTTTGATCCGTTTTCTATTTGCAATGGTTACTATTTACTATTTTTCATAATGTGATATTTGATGACCCGCAAACATCATAATAATAATTATTAATAATAATGATAGTATTTGGAACTACCCACAATTTTTAATTTTTTATTTTATGGAAAATAACAATTCAAATTTCAATGATATTTTGACCACTGAACTAGGACATGTCCTCAGTTTCCTTTTCAAAAATCTAGTCACCTTACGTTAGCAGTCACATGTTCAAACACCAAGCATTTTTCAAATTTCTAAAAGTGCACTGTAAACCACCAACGTTTGCTGTATCTGTTGCTGGTGGAAGACAGGATGTGGTTACATCAGACTGTCAACTTACCAGTCCTTTCAGCGCCTGTAAAGCTACGTTTCTATAGCAGCTACAGGGTAAACAGAAAAGCCATATTCAATTTCACAATATATGCAACCTGCTGGCTCATCGCTCAGCTCTCTGTGGCCTGCTGAGTTTTGAGTACAGCATCACTTTTCACCAGTGGGCATGCTTCATGCATTTGATAGACATCTTGAAAAGAATCCATTAGTGTTAAATGCATTATGAAACTTTGAAAAGAGAGAATTTTGAACAGTAATTTTGTCTTCAGAAAGAAAATTTATCATCATGTATTGTCCTGAAGAAAATGTATCAGACACCAAATCATCGTATTAGAATGATTTCTGAAGGATCATGTCGTGACTCTGAAGACTGGTGTAATGATGCTTTACCATCACAGGAATAAATAAACTTTTTAAAAACATTAAAATTGAAAACAGTTATTTTAAATTGTAATAATATTTCACAATATTGCGGTTTATATTTTTATCTAACACAATTGTACGTCTCAAGTTAATGTATCTTGTTTCAAGGATGTTTTATTTAACTTAACAGAACAGATGAATACTGTTCAAATTCATCACAACCTTGTTGTGGCAACCTGACGTTCCATGACACACAAATGTGACTCAGTAAGTGTGGGGGTTAAAAATAGTTTGAGTTGTGTTGATGTTATCTAGATATCTCCACCGCAGAAGCAACTTTCGGAACTTGCCTTGAAAATAGCTGACCTCAATAGAAAGAAACCAAGCATGATGAAAGCTTTCCTTTCCGTACATTCAACAATATCCTTGGTATGTGTGCTGGGGCCGAGAAACTAGCAGTTGCTGCTGTTCATTATGAGGGAATTCCTGGGATGAGGTCATAGGCCTTATGTATGCCCAGATAAACGGCCCTCCTTAATGTCAAAGGGCTTCCCCAGGGTGTATCTCTAAACACCATACAGTTAAACTCCCCGTCCATTCCACGTCATGGTATATCATGGCAGTGCAGTCTTAAGATTCCACTTTGACATCCTTATCTGCCTTCAGGGGGTTACTGCTAGCTAATATTGCGTCAATGCAAATGCTTTCCCTTTTGAAACTCAAAATGATGACGAGAAACTAATATTTTTCAGGAGGGCACCTCCAAATCTGCAATCATCGAGATTAACCACAAAGGAGCACAGAGAAGACACCAGCAGCAAAGAGACATGGTATGTACAGGTATAAATGTCACATAATGGCAGTTGAAATTTATATTTACTAAGCTACAGCGCCCTCTTATGGTTAAAACGGGTCAGATATTCAGTTTGGAGAGATCACAGGAATCTGTCCTGAATAGAATGTAAACTATGTTTTTTTCATTTATTTAGTGTATCTCTTCTTCTCACTGCTGTTTAGGGTGTTGTGCAAGGAACTATTCCATACCTTGGCACTTTTCTGACCGACCTAGTTATGTTGGATACTGCTATGAAAGACCATCTTGAGGTGAGAGCCAGGGACAGAGATCAGTGTAAAATTCTTGTAATTGGAAAAGATTCTGTTTTATAATTTCTGGTGGTTTTTGTTTGTTTGTTTTTCAGGTTGGGCTTATCAACTTTGAGAAGAGAAGGAAGGTGAGTCTTTGTGCACAGGAATTATATTTTATGAAATGCATAATTCTATCCCTGGATGCTGATTGGTCAATACAATTTTCCAACCATGCTGACTAACCTGTTGTAATAATAGCTAAGATGTGAATCACCTAGGCACTGTGTTATCATCACTGCACCAATAGAATAACATTTTATTGTTTAAATACGAGGGACTATATCTTATTGCGGAAGGATGAATTTGCTATAATATATTCTATGAAAATGTATGTCTTCAATATTTTAAATGTTTTTAAAAACAGTGTATTGTAAATAAAGGCATAGCTAAAGGCCATTGTTATATCCACGGTATTGCATGGCCTCTTAAACTTTATTTGTTAAGTAAAGGCTGGACTAAAGGCCCATTCACACCAAAGACGATAACTATGCCAATAATGTTTTTTATATTAGAATAATATAAAAGTTGTATAGTTATAGTCCACACTACAACTATAAGGATAACGACACAGAAGAACGATATTGTTGGAGTTACTTTCAGAATGAATTTTACTAGCTGATCAATGATAAAAACATTGACAGCCAATCAGAATCCACCTGACTTTAACAATCTTGGTGATTTAAAGCAGCAGACAACATAACTGCACCACACGCTAATAATAAACTCTTATCATCTGTTAGTGTGGACAATAATATAGTTAGTTATACTTATCGTTGTTGGTGTTAACAGGTCTTATGCGGTGCCGGGTGTAATGCATTACTGAGTAATTAATTACTGTAATTTAATTACTTTTCCCTTGAAGAGTAAAGTAAGGGATTACTCTTATTTTTTCTGTAACTTAATTACAGTTACTTCTGATGTAATTGTATTGAATACTGTATGGACTATAGAACAATTCTATAGTAGATTTAATAAAAAAATTACGTCTACTGGTAAAATGTATATAATGTAACCTTCTCCCTTTAAATACTTTAGAATTAAATTAAAATAGCAGTTTTGTGTCTATCCTAACCTATTGTTCAACTGATCGAGGTTGATGTGGGATTTAGAAAGTATTACTTATTACTAAGCAATGCAAACACTGTTGAAGATGTAATTAGTAACTAGTAATTAATTACTTTTGTAGAGTAACTTGCCTAACACTGCATAAATGAATGCACAACTAAAATGCATTCATAATTAAATCAAATGAATAAAAATAAACAAAGTACATTATTTTGTTTATTCCTTTAGGAATTTGAAGTGATCGCTCAGATCAAGTTGCTGCAGCTGACCTGCAATTATTACAGCTTCGCCAGAAACCAGCGCTTCACTGACTGGTTCAAGAGAGTAGAAAAACTTACAGAGACTGAGAGGTGAGAAAGAAAAAAAGTGAACGTGAAGGATATGAAAACAAAAGATTTGAGAGATATTTGAGAGAAATAATAACTTAGGATATTTCATATATTTAATATCTATGGTGTCTTTTCTTTTTCAGCTACTCTATGTCCTGTGATATTGAGCCGCCTTCTGAGTCAGTGTGCAAAAAGAACGGGGGCATCATCAAACGCATGAGCGAGGAGTCGGGTTACAGCAGCGCAGGGACGCCACACTCAAAGTCTTATGAGCAACCTCGCTTAAGCCAGTTCAAAGAGAGCTTCAAAGATGGAGCAGATTCCCTCAGCCTCACCTCAGTGGGATCCAGCGGCTCAGACGCAGAGGAGACAAGTCTCAGTCTGCTGAACTCCCCAGAATCAGGGAGTCAGAGAGTAAGGCCATATTAGTGTTTAGTGTTTACTAAACAGTTTACTAAATAGTGTTTACTTACAGTCCCCATGGTATGCTAAGCTAACATTGTTTAGATATTGATTTAGATATAGAAAATTCTGCAATTGTTGGCAATAATGTTGCATGATATAGCAGTACCAAAACATTCGAGATTTTTTTAATTTATAGGTATCGTCTGATGTTGAATAGCGAATTGCGAATGCTAATTTCTCTTATTTTTACATTTTCCATCAAAAACTATATAGTTATAAAACAGTCACATGTGAAATAGTTAATACTCAGGCATTCATATTTAAAAACACTAATAATTTACATAAAACACTGTTTAGTGTAATCTCTTGCAAATCTCAAAACGAATATCTGTTCAAAATCTTTTTAATCATACTGTACATTGTAATAATCCCTAAATCCACTTGAATTCAGCATTTAAAAGGACGGATTTTAGCTTTTAGTGTTTTATTTTTAACCTATTTAGACAAAATAGAATGGAATTTTTTACCAGCCATTACATTTTTTATAAATGAATTAAATAATTATTAACCTGACTATTGATTCTTTCTGCAGACATCAACACCAACTGTGAAACATTCTACATCAACCTCAGATACAGGGGAGCTTACGTCTGATTCCTCTTCCAAGGTATTTGCATTTTCTTGGACGTATTTTAGTATTATATTTGTTTTTATGAGGTTTAAACTGATTCACTTATTCACTATTTTCAAGCTCTGGGAGTCGTCCACCCCTTCATCTTTGGATGCTTCTGTATCAGGCTTGGGTTTGGAGTCTGGCTGCAGCAGCTCCACCTCCTCTTCCTCTTCCTCATCCTCAGTGTCCGCCTCCACTGGACAGGCCTTCCACTTCCACAAACGGTCGGTCTCTGGTGTCTCTGACTACTCGTCTCTCTCCCTGCCGCTGTACAACCAGCAGGTGAACGACTGCTGCATCATCAGAGTCAGCCTTGACACGGACAACGGCAACATGTACAAGAGCATCCTGGTGAGTCAGAGATGTTACGGGAGATTGACAGAGATAAGTAATGAAGGATTGTTGGGGATGTAATAGTAAAGTTAATCTCAATGATCATGTTTTTCAGGTGACTAGCCAGGACAAAACCCCTGGTGTCATTAGGAAAGCCATGGTCAAGCACAACCTGGACAATGACAAGTCAGAAGACTATGAACTATTTCAGAGGGTCTCAAAGCATAAAGGTAAAAACTTGAAACAGGGAAGTTGGGACGGGTAATATCACAGGGCTTGTTTTTTTTTAGGGATAAATTGGTATATTATTATGTAAAAAACATTTTTTAATGTATCAGTGTCTGATGATTTTCATATATATTTAATTATACAAGCTAATTTTCCTTATTAATATATTTAAATGACTTTAGCCATCATCTAACGCTCTCTTAAAGAAACAACAATAATTTAGTAACAAATCTCAAAATGAATATCCATTTTTCACACTATACATTATAATGTTATGATGCTCTAAATTCACCTGTAGTTATTAAAATGATTAACTTTTACTATTTAAAATAAAATATTTAAAACGATTTTATATTTCAAAATTAAAATTATTATATAATTATGTATTTTATATTTATTTTATATACAATTGTTTTAAAATAAATGTTTTAAATTGTAATATTAGCCATTTATTGGTTATGAGACACAAAACCGAAATTGAACGCACATTGACTGAAAGCTGCAAAACTCTGATTCTGATGGGATTTTCAATGTCCAAATTGAGCATGTAGACATGTCTAACCATATTTTTTCTTACCCCACAGAACTCAGAATCCCAGATAATGGAAACGTTTTCTACGCCATGAACTCAACTGCCAACTACGACTTCTTGTTGAGGAAGTGCGGTGCCCCCAAAACCTGCCGCTCGAAGAGCTCCCCGAGCCTGACTCTACCACGCATAAAGCAGAAAGGCTTCAAAATACCCAAGGGCTTCTTCTGAAAGCACTCTTCTGAGTTCAGCAAGCCTGAAACTGTTGAATATTATCAAGAGTCACTTTAACCCGCCACAGTATTATCTGGATCTTTTATCCAATGGATTTGTTGCGTTATTGAGCAGCTTGTTTCTTACAGGAAGCTATGCCTGTGTTTCCTGTCCCTATGGACAATGCGACAGGCACGGGAGGAACACTGTGGTTCTTACAAGGTTTGCCTTAAGACTGCACATGAGAGACACACTGTGGGAAGCATTTACCAAATGCAGTCATTCATGCATGAGCACACTAAACTAAAACATTTCAAGCACTTTAGAACGGTCCTTAAAGCAAGAGATTTGTGGGGAGCTGATGTGGTCCTTGGTCCTTTTCAAATACAAAGTGGGGTTTCTTTTTGATTCCCCTTTAAACAGGTTCTCCCTTCGGACAAAATTTTCGGACAAAATTTGCTATCACAGTCTCTCAGAAATTAGGACTGCTCATGGCAAGATTACAGTATTACATGTACAGTGCAAACCATGTAAAGTGTACAGTCTTTTGTTTGCTTTTTGTTCTTTTACATGACTGTTTTGACTGTTGCTGCTGCCAGTTTAGCTTGCCTGTTTTCCCACAACTGATTACAACCCGAAATGTACCTCTCCGGCAATAATCGAGACTGAAGGATTCTCTATTGACTGCCTAGTGACTTGGTTACCTTCATGAGGAGGCTGTCACATAGTCACAATTGAGCATGAGGAGAGGATATGTCTAAGGTGCAGGATTTACGCTGTTATTTATGGTTATTTAATAACCACAAATAATATTATTAATGCATATAAAGTGCAAATGTTGTCATCCGTGTCTTAGAAAGATATCAATGCCAAAGCCGTTCTCCTTTATTTGCAGCTGGCCTCTCTCTGTGTTTCACATAATAGAACGCTGTATATTTACAGAAAAGCTTTTTTGTACCAAACACTGTGAGTGGCTTCAGCCTGCTAAGCCGTTTTGCATTGTGAACTATATCCATGAGTGCTTTCTTACCATGTGGTCTAGTATGATGAGCAGACAATTTGAGGGGATTTTGTTCCCATCAGGAGAGATTTAAAGATGTGTTTGCTCGGCTAGAAGTTAGTGTGAGTGTTTGCGTTTTGAGAGATATGATATAGAGGAATTTATATTGTAATATGATGAAATAAGTTCACCAAGTGTTGGTGCTTTTCTGCTAATATGCCAACTATATAACTGAACTGGAACAAAATATAGATTGTGCTTTATTTATGATTTATGACAAGATCAAAATGCATGGAGAAAGTATATGCCAATAGTGATCAATCCACTGTTATAAATATCTCCTTTGTCAAAACATGCTGTCAGGACGCTACGAACATGAATTAAAATGTTACTGCCTGCAGCTTGTCACTCAACACATGTGCCATATCCAGACTTGATTTTGCATTTGGTTTTGTCCCCTTTTTTACCCTTTTGTATGTCTGAATCTAACTCTGAATGTTAATGTCAAAGTTTGAATGTTGAACTCCAGTTTGTGCCATTGCCCCATTTTTATTTATTTATATGTTTTATAATTGTTTTATTTATAATTTAACTGTTGTGAAGATAAATTAATAAATGCACCTTTGTATGTACAAATGAGCACTACATTTTTTAAAAACTTACAAATAAATGTGGAGGTGCTGAGAGCCCAGAACTTGATGTCTCCGTGTTTTTTGATTTCCCCTACATAAGCCACATGTCTCATATACAGACATAATCCAATCTGTGGGATCCAAAGTCTGAGACCGCAAAGTAAAAAAATTTTTTTTTAAATCATTACAAGGAATATTCTTAATTTTGCAATATTGTTCTCCAGCATGATTTAAGTATTCTGTATGTTCCAAAGAGAATCTTGAAAGTAAAAAACAACTAATCTTTTGTACAAAGATAGCTTGTATGATCAATATTACAAATTTGCTTCTTTGATTAGTGTCCTATAAATTGTGCAGGATAACAACCTTGCTGTAAAAAAAAACTTTTCCTATGAAATTTATAAAATATTTCAGACTGCCAAATATGGCATCAATATCAATAAAGGAATACAATAAAATGTCAATAAAGATATGAATTACTTATAAATTAATGTCATTCATTCATTTTTAAGCCAAAATGGTAAATCGCATAATAAATTTAAATGAAATAAAATAAAATGTAATAGACTGAAAGGTGTAAATAGTGATAAATACATTTTTCTATGAATATTTTGAATTTGGCTTCGTATTTCTCTACGGTTGTGGTCTTTTTAAACCTTTAAATGTCATAAAAGCTTGTGGTCTCGCTAGATCTTTAAATATAACAAAAGCTTTAAATGACATTTTGAAGATAATGATCGTATAAACATCATAATAAGTGTACAATTTGGTATAAAATATCAAATAAATAATTTGTGGAGCTCACAAACTTTTAAAGTCTTTATAGCATTTTACTCAAAGAGTCTTTAATTGCCTATACGGTCAATGTACAGTTAAACCATAAACTGTTTTTTTTTTTCTTTCTTTTTTTTCTTTTTTTCTTGCATTCATGAATCTGAAATGTGCCCAAAAATATAGCTAAATTAATTCAATAACAGCACTTTTCACCCACTTTAGGATATTCAGGTACATTTTCCAATAAAAACGAGAGAGGTCTTAAACACTAAATATTTGAATTGATAAAATGTATAGCTGCGTCCCAATGTTCATACTATCCATCCTAAATAGTATGTGACATTAGTAATTGTCAATACTATTTAGGGGCATAGTATGCACATTGGGACGCAGCTTATGTCTCTCGCACTGAATGTTCTGCTGTGTTTCTAAACTAGTATGTTGAGAGTCCGCATACGTCATTTTCATGCGCAAAACAGGTCGGCTCTCAATACTCATGTTTAGCGGAACGAGTCGCGCTAGCGATCAACATGGCTTTAAGCAAAACATACGGACAGAAACCTATTAAATTCCAACTGGAAGAGGATGGGGAGTTTTACATGATTGGATCAGAGGTTTGTAATTAAACACACTTATCATTTTAACGAGGATTTATGTTTATGAACCGTATATTGTTTAGCATTGGGTGCTAATACGTCAGCTAGCTAGCTAGCTAGCTAGCTAAGATTGTTGTTGTTTGTGATTAGATCAATAACTGCTGAAATTATTGACGATTCCTTGAATTGAATAGGTCCCAGACATTTTACACATCAAGTACCGATGCATTATTTGCGGTGTAGTTGTATTATAACTTACACAATACTGTATTACCAGAGACTAGAGATAAACCGTACAGTTACTGACAGAACAGGTTATGGGTATTTTTTTAGTCAATCGTAAATAATTTTCCGTTATGTGTCTGTATTTAGGTTGGAAATTACCTGCGTATGTTCAGAGGGTCTTTATATAAGCGTTACCCATCACTCTCAAGAAGACTTGCGTCAGTAGAGGAGAGAAAGAAGATAGTAGCATCATCTCACGGTAAGTGTTGAATTCACTATGAACATTTGATAAGAGATCTGAGGACTGGGGGTTAAAAGTAAGCTGGAAATGGCACTTTCTATCTTAAAGTATAAGCAATGTTTTGTGTTAGATCACGGTTACACCACTTTAGCCACCAGTGTGACGCTGCTGAAGGCCTCAGAAGTAGAAGAGATATTTGATGGACATGATGAGAAGTACAAGGCTGTGTCAATCAGCACTGAACCTCCAGCCTATCTCAGGTAAAGCATTTCTCATCTTATGAAATGCAGTCACACTTGCTTCAATTTCAAACATGCCCATTTCAGAGGTTTCTTCTTCATAATTCAAATTACAAAAAGGTGGAATTATTCATTCATTAAAGGTGTAATTCACCTAGGCTGTAATTCACCCATACTTAAATGAAAAATTTGTCATCAATTTCTCACTCTCATGTCGTTCCTAACCCATAAGACGTTTGTATTTCTTCAAAACACAAATGAAGATATTTTTAATGAAATCTGAGCGATTTCTGTCCCATTGAAACTGTATACTCACCCAAAACTTGAGATCGACTTGGATTAAACCACTCGATTCAATGTATAAAATATTTTAATAGAATGTCTATTTTAAATTATTTTAGACAACTTTTTTTATCAGAAAATATATTAATGGACATTTTTTAGGTTTCTCCTAGAATAATTTTTGAATTTCTATCACATATTAAATTAAAAGATTCTGTATAATTGTTATTATTACTATTGTTGTTCTTGTTATACATGTAGATTTTAGATTGTTTTGTGAAGACAAAATTGCTAAATTATTGTAAACGATGTATTGAAATGATATTCCAATCATATTTATCTTTTTAAATTGAAATAATGTTGATTTGTCCATTAATATAGCCATTGCTGCTATGGCGTTACAGAGACCTGTGACTATTTTTGTGTGATGATGAAATTAGTCTAATGATGCACTCTTTATTTGGTAACCTAAGTCTACTAAATAGTGTATTAAATCATCATGGTAATTTTGTCACCCACAAATAAAACAAATTTTTGTCCCGCCCTATAAAAAGCACATCTGCCCTTTTTAACCTATGGTTTTCTTCACAGGGAACAGAAAGCCAAGCGAAACAGTCAGTGGGTTCCCACTCTGCCCAATAGTTCCCATCACTTAGATGCTGTGCCTTGTTCCACCACAATTAACCGCAACCGAATGGGCCGTGACAAAAAGAGGACCTTCCCCCTCTGGTGAGACCTTTTTTTATAATTTTTTGTTTGTTTTTATAAATCTTTCAATCTCACATTGTGGAGCGGAGCAGTGCATCACAGTTCATTAAGTGACACAAGTTGTGCATGGATAAATTGTTTATAATAAATATTGCAATATTCCATAAAAATTAAAAATGTCAAAAAGGTAATTGAGGTTAATTAAACCAATAAAGCGGAATCCAGAAAATGTTTTAAATGGAAAACATTTGGGGAACATAAAACAGAATCTGAAATAATATGAACAGATTTCACAAAGTCTGCTTACTCGTGTATATAATTTCACTGTTTTCATTTTCTTACTGTGTTTGTCTTCTGGATATGTGCTGTTACAGCTTTGATGATCATGACCCTGCTGTCATTCATGAGAATGCCACCCAGCCTGAGATCCTTGTGCCCATCCGACTGGACATGGAGATTGACGGGCAGAAACTGCGTGATGCTTTCACATGGAACATGAATGGTAGACTGTCCCTAACAAAGTTTCTGAGCAGCATTCATTGAATTTAATCATTTTTTTGCTTTTCACGCTTTACGCAATATCCTGAACTCTCTCTTTTTTTTTTTTTTTTTCTGACACGATAGAAAAGCTAATGACTCCAGAGATGTTTGCTGAAATCCTTTGCGACGACCTGGACCTGAGCCCACTGACCTTTGTTCCAGCCATTGCCTCGGCCATCAGACAGCAGATAGAGTCCTACCCCACAGACAGCATACTGGATGAGCAGATGGACCAGAGAGTCATCATCAAGGTACATGCGTCATTCTGCCAAGTCCCCTTGATTTCAGTAATCTCATCTTTTAATATCAGATCTCATTAAGCTGGAGCCACACTAAAAGATTTTCAAAATGTGAGCGCCTACAAACATGATGATAAGATGTCATAAATGTAACAGTTTTTGTTTCTATAGTGAGTAGAGTGTTGTGGTGTGACCACTAACAGATTCCATCCACAAAACACGGGAAATCAGTAGGATAACCGTATTCATCCGTGCAGTCACGCAGAGTCGAAGTACAAACAAAACAACGTTTTCTGCAAAATGCGTACAGTTTTGTTTTTTAACTGCTGGAGGGCCAAAAGTTACATTAGTGTACACATAAAAAAATATAAAAAACTGTCTGTGTAAAATGTAATTAATTCCTGATCCTTCAGCAATCATTCTGATATGCTGATTTGTTGCTCAAGAAACATTTATTATTATTTTCAGTGTTGGAAACTGTTTAATAGGCCTAACTGTTTTAGTAACCACTTAATATTTTTTGGAAACTGATCAAAAAAATTCAGGATTCTTTGATGAATACAAAATTCAAAAGAATAATATTTATTTGAATTAAAGAAATTAAAAAAAGTAAAAAAATATATAATAATAATCCCTAAATTGGTATGTATATAAAGTATTATTATGATTATTATTATTCAATTGCATAAAAATAGAATATGTGGTTGGTTATTTATTTGCTGTTATTGTTATCTCTGTAGTTAAACATTCATGTTGGGAACATATCTCTGGTGGACCAGTTTGAATGGGACATGTCTGAGAAGGAGAACTCTCCGGAGAAGTTTGCTCTGAAGCTGTGCTCTGAGTTGGGCCTGGGCGGAGAGTTTGTCACGACCATCGCATACAGCATACGTGGACAGCTCAGCTGGCATCAGAGGACCTACGCTTTCAGGTTCAGACTTGCACACAAATCCACTTCATCACAGTCCTGGCTGAGCTTGAATACTTTTAAAGCTTTTTCACTGCATAAGATAAAATGTGGTAAAAAGTGAAGTGTTAGTGTGTTATTAAAACGCCTCCAAACATCATCACAAACATCCCCATATTGTTACAGAGAATTTTTTTTTTATAGCTTGACTATTTAAAATGTTGCTCCATTTATATGATAAAGAGCATAGGAGAGAGTTCAGAATTTGCCAATGTGAACTTTTTACCAAGTTGGACATCTTTTCAGACTGTGTCTAATGTCCGTTATTACAAAACTCATTAGAAGGGTCATGCTTTTCCTCTGGGAGGAAGACCTAATGTCTTTAACTAATAATTTTAAGGTTCTGGTTTTTATTTTTTATTTTTATCGTTCAGCACAGTTTTGTGAACTTACATACTGGGCAAAAGTTTGGAAACATTACAGATTTAAAAAAAAAAAAAAAGTGAAAATAAGTCTCTTAATCTCACCAAGTCTACATTATTTGATCAAAAATACAGTAAAAACAGTAATACTGTGAAATATTATTACTATTTAAAATAACTGTTTTCTATTTTAATATAATTTAAAATGTAATTTATTTCTGTGATGCCAAAGCTGGATTTTCAGCAGCTATTACTTTAGTCTTCAGAGTCACATGATCCTCCAGAAATCATTCTAAGATCACTTCTTATTATTATCAATGTTGAAAACAGATTTAGCTGCTTAATTATATATATACACAGTGCTGGTCAGAATTATTTGCTCCCTTGGTAATAAATATGATCAAAGATGGCTGTAAAAAATAAATCTGCATTGTTATTCCTTTTGATATTTTATTAAAAACATTAGCAAAAATCTAACCTTTCATTGAAGTAAAAGAATTGAAAGTTGGGGGGAAATCACATTATGAAATAAATGTTTTTCTCCAAAACACGTTGGGAACTATTATTTGCCCCCTTTTATTAAATACTTTTTGCAACCACCATTTTACAAGATAACAGCTCTGAGTTTTCTCTTATAATACCTGATGAGTTTGGAGAACACCTGACAAGAGGTCAGAGACCATTCCTCCATACAGAATCTCTCCAGATCCTTCAGATTCCCAGATCCATGTTGGCGCTTCTTCTCTTCAGTTCAGCCCACTCATTTTCTTCAGGGTTCAGTTCAGGGACTGGGATGGCCATTGCAGATGCTTGGTTTTGTGCTCAGTGACCCATTTTTGTTTTGATGTTTGTTTTTGGATCACTGTCCTGTTGGAAGATCCAAACATGGCCCGTTGAAGATTTCTATCACAGGCTGTCAGGTTTTGATTTTTTTTATCTGTTGGTATTTGACCAAATCCATGATGCCATGGATCTGAACAAGATGTCCAGGACCTCTGGCAGAAATTTAGGCACACAGCATTAAAGATACAGCAGAGTATTTCATTTTACACATGAGGTACTTTTTTATCCCTGTGTGCACCAAACCCATCTTAAGTGTTTGCTGGCAAAAAAGCTATTTTTTTTTTTGTTTTATATGACCATTGATCAAAAAAACAGTAAAAACATTTATGAAATTGAATACATATTAAAAAGTTCTATTTACAATAAATGCTGTTTTTTTGAACTGTTAAGTAATCAAAGTATCCTGGAAAAAAGTCAGTTAACACAAAAATATTAAGCAGCACAACTGTTTAACATTAATGATAATAAGAAATGTTTCTTTTGCACCAAAGATCATGTGACTGACGACCGAAGACTGGCTTCTGAAAATTCAGCTTTGCATCAAAGGAATAAATTACATTTTAAAATATATTACAACAAAAACCAGTTAATATAAATTGTATTAATATTTAACAGTATTATTGTTTTTTTTAATCAAATAAATGCAGCCTTGGTGAGATTAAGAGACTACTTTAAAATAAAAACTTAATGTTTTCAAACTTTTATCATGTACTGTATTCAGATGGAAAATATCTGACTCAAAAGAACAAGTTGTCCCTGAACTTTAGATTTAAGTTGCTGTTTTTTCTCTTTTTGTAGCGAGAACCCTCTCCCCACAGTGGAGATTGCTATCCGAAACACAGGTGATGCTGACCAGTGGTGTCCACTGCTGGAGACGCTGACAGATGCCGAGATGGAGAAGAAGATCAGGGACCAGGACAGAAACACAAGGTAAGAGAATGAACTGCCTTACTTAAAAATACCGTTTTGCTCAAAGATTTGAGAGGTGATTGTGACCATTCCAGTACTCATTTCAAACTTTTTCCTGTGTATTTCAGGCGGATGAGACGACTTGCAAACACAGCCCCAGCATGGTGAAGATAAAAGCCCTCTCCCACAACTATGTAAATCTGAAGAGGAAATACAATAGAGCTACAACCCAGCATTACTGAAATAAAAACATAGAGACATTCCATTGGCCAGTCCAGATCAAGTCCCTCCTGATCAGAGTAACTTAATGTAAAGCAACATCTGCTTCAGTCTGGCCTAGTCAAAGCCTGTGTCATGACCTTCCCCCGTGCCCAATATCTGTCTGATCAGAGACAGATGGTCTAAATGTTAAAAGTATTTTATGGTATCTTTGTCTTGTTTTGTGTATAGATGCCATTTTGTAAACAATGTGCTTTTAAATAAAATTATTAAGATAAAAAAAACTATCGTTTGTTCCAAAAAGCTTCCAATTAACATTGCTTGCTAAAGGAGTGAAATTAAATTAGTCTTTGTTGTGTGCTGAACTAGCAAACTAGTCACTCGAGTGCTTTAGATATGGATTTAAAAATATGAGCCACATTTTTATTTTTTTTAAAGCAGAAGCAGCCAACAAACAATCAGATGGGAAATATGAAATCTTTATTCATCAGACAAACAAGTGTGTTTGTATTTATATTTAAATAAAAAGTCTTCTCGCACATATATCCATGGTTTTTAAGAAGCGTCATTTTTTTTTATGGAGGACAAACTCTTTCGGACAATTTCAGTTTCACCACACAAAACCTTTTTGTATTTTTCAATGGTGCTGTGCTAACAAAGACCAAAGGCTTGAAAATGCATAGTCTGCAGTTCAATTTGGCATTTCAGATAGTCGGCACATTTGTGAATGTGTCCACCTCCATCGCCGCTGACTGTTGTGGGAAAAGAGTTATGCCACATTATTGTACCCAAAAAAATACCCTCTTGTGGCATCCGCACTCCCTCTAAAATGATGGATTATAGTTCGGGAGATTGAATGGTTTCTCTTTAAACTCCAATGCTGCCAGCCACCATTACTTTGTAATATTCATTAAACAGAAGTTGACGAGAATACGGCAATTGTTTCAAACCATGTGGTGTGAAGTAAAACACAAAGGCATTGTTCTTCCAGAACAAAATAACAAAGGAAAACTTGTTTTGTGATGTGCATGGCACTGAATGCAAAATTTGGATCCATTCATTTTGTACTCAAAAGGCACTACGATGACCATAGTGTCCGTCTTTCCTGGATCCACAGTGGACTGTATGCTAAAGCATTGTCCCTTTAACAAGGAGTGTCTTCAAAATATTCTGACTTACAGAACTTGACATGCAGATATAAACTTTCCCAACTAAAACAAGCAGGACTTAAAAAGCATGACAATGTTTATTGCAGTCTTAGTGGTATTGAATCCTTCAGTTTTCTTCTCATTGTGGATCCTCCTCATTTTGATCTTGGCCAGTATCTTCTACACCTTGTCCATTCCAGGATATCCCATCCTGATCTTCTGGAAGGGGAGCGTAACTCGGATCTTCTTGAGGTGCGTCAAACAAAACTCGACTGCAAAACATGACTGAATAGTTCTGATTTTGTTTGTTTCTTGTGTTAAAGCCAAACAAATGATAGAAGAAAAACTTCATAGTCATTTATAGTCATACTCACAAAATTCCAGGAGTGGCAAGAAGCTTTCTGCCTCCTGGCTGGTTAGGAAATACATCCTCCAGGAAGTAGTAGACGTGTCCTACACCAATCCCTACACCAATACACACACACACACATTTAAAGTTTACTATCCAAAGTTTGAGATAAGTCAGATTTTTTAATCTTTAAAATAATACTTTTATTCAGCATGTATACTTTAAATTGAATTCAAATTAAATGCTGTTCTTTTGAACTTTCAATTCAATAAAGAATAATTTTTCGATCAAATAAATGAAACCGTGGTGATCTTTTTTTTTTCTTTGGAAGAGACCAAAAAAAAAATAGATCCCAAACTTTTGAACAGCAATGTATACAGTATATATACACACATTTACTTCTGAAATCTATATACATTTCAACTTCAGCTACAAGTATTTCAAGTGAATTATTTAATCGTTTTGTTTATGCAAAATCGCATCAAAAGTCATCATGAGTATTTCAGGACAAAAGTTAACATACCCAAAAGATCAATGACAATGGAGTTGCCCAATAACAATGAGAATCCCATGAGCACCCAGGGAAGGAATGGGGCCTGGAAGTTGAGAAGGCCAAAGAAGTTCATGCGGATGTAAGGGTTCCTTCTACTCCAGACATAAACCAGCATGATAGTGAAAGCCTGTCCTAAAAAGAACAGGTTGGCAAACAGACCAAAGAGCTATAGATACCGAAGTTAAAGAAATTAGAAGGATGGAAGACTAAACTTAATTTGTTACTACAAATAAATAACATGAAAAGATTAAATGTTTCTTAAGGAAAAACTTTATATTGACATCTCTTCAAACTGTGGAAGTCTGTTCTCTCCAAACAAGAAAATAAGTGGTCATATTTATGACATAAAAGTCACAATCATGAGATAAAAAGTTTAAATTCTGAGATAAAAAGTCAAATTTATGAGATGAAAATCCATACTTTGAAACTGCATCATGACATCAAGTGTATTTTGTATGACTATTTGTAACAATTATGAATTTAAAATAAAAGCACCATAAAGCATCACAAAAGTTGTCCATAAAATTAATCTACTACTGTGTTTTACAGAGGGAAGAAATACACTTCAGTTCTAATGTTTGGGGTGGGTAAGATTTGTTTTTTGTTTTGTTTTTTAAAGAAATTAGTAGGCTACTTTTATTCCGCAAGGACACCTTAAATTGACAATAAATACAATTATAACATAAGGTTTCGATTTCAAATAAATATGTTCTATTTTAACTTTAAATTCATCAAATAATCCTGGGGGGGGGGGGGAGAGACATATCACGGTTTCCACAAGAAATTAGTAAATTGCACAAAAACTTTCAAAAATATTTTTAAAAAAATCTCACCAACCCCAAACTTTTTAATGGCAGCGTACTACATATAAGTTTCAATTTATTCAGCCAACATGATATATGTTTTGTTGAAGAGATGCATGCTTGACTGTTCTTAATGTGATGAATGTTGAAGGATACGGTCATAAGAACACCACCGAACAGGAACATGTAGACAAAGTCTGCTGTTCGTCCACGGAAGGAGCCTTCCTC
Organism: Siphateles boraxobius; assembly: GCF_051911475.1. Taxonomy (NCBI): domain Eukaryota; kingdom Metazoa; phylum Chordata; class Actinopteri; order Cypriniformes; family Leuciscidae; genus Siphateles; species Siphateles boraxobius. Next base: position 17,855,196 of record NW_027509219.1, read on the forward strand.
TAGCATTCGGCAGTACCGATATCTGCTCAGTCAAGGACAGAAACTCAGATGACCTACAGCTGCACAGGAGCCCAACGGCTGTTATGCAAAGCAAACACACTGTGAAACTCTGAATGTGTTTTTGTGTGCACTTCCTGAACATTTCACAGACAACCAACAAAGAGAAATATTCATTTTGATCAAAGAGGATACAGAAAAATCATGTTGAACAAGAAACTGAATCCAAGAGGTCCAAAAAATAAGAAGTTTGTGATCAGTCGCCATACCTACATTAAGCAAGAAACATGAATATCAAAACAAAAGACTACATATTGTTGTTAAAGTTGTTGTCATGAATGCAGCAATGTTTCAAAGACATTTGGGAACTAACCTGGTATTTCTTTAATATCAGGTCAGGGTTAAAATAGAGTTGAAACGGTGTGATGAACTCCAGTTGCTGCAATACACAAATTAATATCAAGCAAGTGATAACCCAGCAAACACTGAACTGATCCATTCTGATCCAACTGATCCATGGGCACAACGTACCCAACTTTCTAACAACGTTTTAACAACATTACTCAAAAATTTGCTATAACTACGTTGAGTGGTGAAGGTTGTTACAGTGTTGTCTATGATTGTCACAATGTTGACATTAAACCACCGTTCAGGGCCATGCGGCCTATTGTGTCTACTGGCAACTGGACCACACTATGTACTCGTGATTGCCCTGAAGCGCGAATCGGCCCTTTAAATTTCAACCGTTCGTTGGGTCGTCTCTTGTCTCATTCTTCATCGAGCAAGGAATGGATAACAGAGAATGAAATTTAATTTACATCAGCTAAATAAAATACGTAGTTCTTCAAACACAACCTAGATTACAACTTCATTTTCTAATGTGACTAATGTAACCTCTCGCACACCCGTTTAGTTTTTCCTATTATTTGTCTGCTATTTAGTCTAATTAACGTTAGTTTCTTTGCTCCCTATGGATTTGTGGAGTGGATGTTCCCTGGACTGATTTCGGTTTACCGACCTTCATCGCCCGACCCGGCTTTCGACTAGACTGTCTACCATGTAGCCTACAGAACCCGGTTGTGTTCATTACATGTTCTGATCTGCCTTTGCTTTGGATGTTAAAAGAAATGTGTATATTGGATTTTTTCTTTTTTCACAAATGTATGACTTTTGGAAGTGCTATTTAGTTTTAATAAAGTTGAATTAACGAAACCTTATGTCATTTTTACTCTTCAACGTGTACACATGCAGATGTTGATTATAATTAGGCTAATTTACTGATAGGCCCATTAAATAATAATAAGGATACACAATATTTAAAAAGTATATAATTATCTAATTAAAAATTAAACTCTAAACATAACAAGCTAAATTGGGGATATCTATATGTAACATAAAAAAAGAATTGTCAGAACGTCGTCTCTCAGAGTCTCGCAATGTCGAGAAATTGTGCTGAATGTCGCGCAACGTTGCTTGCTAGCCCTATCGCGTTGTTACAATGTTGTGAGCACGTAGACAGCGACATTGCCATAGTAGAAATGCAACGTGCCACAGACGCTGCCACAACGTAAATATATAGGTGGTTTTAAAAAAGGAGCCTTTGGTAGTTGACAGTGTGACAAGCAATCCTTTATATAAAAACACTAATTTCTAATTATTGTATATAATACATTACATTTTATGACCTCATTGTTGAGAGGCTATTTATAATATTAACACATTTAAACATTCAAAAAGTGAAGTTACAGCTTAAGTTAAATAGGCTATTTTTTTTTACAAGGATGTTGGTTCTTTAAGCATTTACACTGACATTGAATCTTTATGTGGGGGAAATAACAATTTTGAAGACATACTGACATATAGACTGAAATCATCAGCATGTGATGTTAGTTGTTCAGATATGTACACACGGGTTACTTACCACAGCTGCAGTTGTCAGGACGCATGCAGTGGTATATGCTCGCGTCACGGCAGGGATCTGCATGTACTCTTGAGTGACGCTGTTTGCCATGTTTCTCCAACGTATCTAAACTCTTTTGTACACTTTCACTGTGTATCCGTATAGTCAGCTATATCTCACATCATATTTCAATGCACTAACAAACAATCGATCGGCTCAGTGTGGATGGGCTATGTATCAATATGCATGTCCGCGTTTAGTGTTAGCGTCAACTATTTATTGTTAATGGTTCTTAATGTTTGTGTTAGGAAATGAGGGGCGGAGTGAGACATCCAGGCTTTATCAGTCGCTTCAGCACCTCCACGTGTTTATAAGCAAAATTCTCTTGTTCTTCCGTGGACCAATGAGATCGCGTGGTTTCGATGACGTGTCTAAAGAATATTGGCTTAAATGTAACTGATGAAAATAGTTTTTTATAAACTGAGAATGAATAGATTATACAAATTATGTTTTGTAAAATGTACAGGCCTATATTTTTTTTATATATGAATAAAACATAGGCTTTTTATATTGATTTCCATGACACTTTGGTTATAGCTTTTTCTTTTTCTGGTTGTAGCCTATTTGTTTCATTTTAAAGGAGTGAATGAATTAATGAATGGATGATCCATTATAAATAAATACATTTGGAAATAAAATTACAAATAAAACTATAAATATAATTATGAAGAAAACTACAATTATAAACGAGTGAATCACAGAAATGTTCGGACAAATAAGTGGTCTGGGAATATTTTAATTGTACCAAAATACAACACACATTTTATATAAAAGTATTTACACAGTAAATATGAAAAGTAAAAGAAAATAGTGTAAAAGCTAAAAAACTTGAGGAAATATAAAAGAAAAAATTTACACAGATGATGTGAAAAAAAATTCCAAGCTTGTATATTTAAAAAAGGAGATTTAAAACATTGTCAGTGTCCTGCACTGAAGAGTGCCAGTTTGTCTGTTGGTATATTAGTCTAACATACAGTCTCAACATCATAAACAAATGCTTATCTGTCAATAGTTAGTGTTCTTAAAAAAATATTACCAGACACAAAGCATCCTCGCCTTTCTATTTTCTCTCATTAAAAAAAAACAAAAAACATTTTGAGTGAGAGAAACTCTAAATAAGTGTGTGTGTGTGTGTGTGTGTGTGTGTGTGTGTGTGTGTGTGTGTGTGTGTGTGTGTGTGTGTGTGTGTGTGTGTGTGTGTGTGTTATTAATTAATACAAACTGCTCAGTTTAAGATACAGTACAACTTGCAAAGAATGTAAAAACTTCGAGATAAGAGTTACGGACATTGCAACTGGTGCAAAGATCCCTGACAAATGTGTAGCACCTTATTTAGCACCTTAACAACAGGGTATTTATGTCTTCTTACACAGTGGTTGCTTGATATACAAAAAATACAGACATAGCTGCTCGTGGTTCATAAAGCTCAGGGCCCGTATTCATAAAGATTCTAAGAATCCTCTCAGAAAACTCTTAATTTAGCTTAAAATCTTTTACGTAGGAGTCTTAGCTTAAGAGCGATTCGGGACCGATCTGAGAGCAACTCTGAGTAAGGAAAAGACAAAAGCTTTTATCTTAGTGAGGAGGCGGGGCTGACCCCGTTGCTATGTATGACACAATCTTTTGAAGACTGTGATTGGTTGGTTGTCCAAAAAGGAAAAAAAGAGTGATTTTAAGTATAGGGTCTATTCTAAGCCTTCACTTTGAAATTACATGCGTCATTTTTCCTATTTGACCATTCTCATACACACACACACATATTATATTTGTGTATATAAATCCTTTTTTTATTGACCATACTGTTAATTTCCTATAAGGTATTTGATTGGATTAGAATGATAAAAATTGTTCCACTGTCTATTTAAGTGGTGGTTTGAATGTTGGTTTTAATGTAGCAAACATGGAATAAAAAACAAGAAGGACAAGAAAGCTCAACTGGACAGAGGAGCAGTGTTTACTGTGAGCCCAGTTAGTGGATGAACGCAAGGCCATCGTTAAAGGAAATTCAGGCCGGGTGTCAGCACAGAAGCAGACGTGGGAGCTTATAGCGGTTAATAATAAATTATTTACGGTTCATTCCCCCTGCTTGTGAAGGGAGGGTGTTTATTTTAGCCTGCTATATTCATAAATGCATTTTTTTGAGCCTGCAATGTGGGAATGTCCAGTGGAAACTGAATGAACTGCGACACAATAAGAGGTTCTGAAAGTGCTGTAATTGTTTGTGATCACTCTGCTTACAGAAGGTTGTGACAGACCCAAATCATCACTGCTGCATTGATGCATTTTCCCAGATGCCAAATATCTTAATGTACAGTAGTGATTTAATTTCTGGCACTACGCCATTCCTGCGCTGTGTCGGAGATGTTATTGTGTCTCTAATAAAATCGGTCACAAACATGATCCCTGCACGATCTAGTCTATAGTGTCTTATTAACTCACTGTCATCTATTGTCTGCAATGCATTTCTTCTCCCTCTTCGTCTTTCTGCCATTTTCTCCTCTGCTAAAAAAACTCTTAAGCCTCTTAAAAGTCCTCGTCCGTGCTCCTAACAATTTTGACCTTAAGACCTCTTTTAAGGGTTAAGATGCTTTCTGAATTACTTTTTTCTTTACTAGGATTTTTTCTTTAATTTCAAGAGTAAACGCCCACATTTCTAAGAATTTTCTTAGAATTTTGTCACTAGGAGCTACTCTTTGCATTAAGATTCTTTATGAATACGGGCCCAGATGTGCAAGATTTCCTGAGAAGAAATTAGATTAATCAGACATTTTTGAGGTGAAGGGAAGAGAAATGCCCGGGGAACAAGAACTTAGGTTACATAGTACAGTTCGTCATCAAGAAAATGTTAGGAAATTTACACTGTATGCTTCAAACCAGAGTGTGAGAACATGGTGAAAGAGACAGAAATGTTTCCTGAGGGTTTATGGCATGTTACATCCAAAGAAGTCTGGACCAACGTAGCGCGGGTAACCTTCCAAAACCTTACGCTGAACTGGGTCAAACTTCCAGTACTGTTGGCTACTGATGAAGATGGCAAAGCCTGTAGAGTATAAAACAGTTTTACACAATATCATGCAAGAAAAACCATTAATGGGAAACGCTTTTGCACTCATAATCCAATGTATTTATACACTACAATTATAAATTGTAAAGTGAGTGTTTCCAGAAGTAGTATGTCATGAAACAAAACAACTTGATTCAAAACAACTTTCCCCGACTGCTGCTGCTGTAATATCGCCCTCTTCTGGCAGAGTTCTGTCACACTCACCAATTCAAAATGGCAGAGCAGTGACAAATAAAACGATGACGTTTCTTTCCAATACCCTCTCCTGGATTGAAGCACCATAATTTTGAAGCAAATCAATGTGAAGCTCACCAAAATAAGAAAATGACCACAGTGATATTGTAGTATACTGAATTAATAAGAAGCTATGAGTGCTTTTATTCTGTGAACGTGACTTGCTGCATCTTGAGTCACCCAAAAACATATTTTGAGGTTTATCCACTAAAAAAGTCTTAGCATAATGCAGAAAATGTTTTTTTCTGGGTCAAAGTGACTCAAAATAATTGAAGTCATTTCGTTCATACGTCACATACGTTCATGTGCAGCTTCAGTTACAAATAGATTTACATTCCATTTGACTGTTCTGAGATTAGAGATGTCCAATACTGACCAAAAAACGTTTTGTATACTTTTGGGGGGATTTTGTTGATAATGATCCATCATCTTTTATGTTAATTCTTCCATTTAATCAAATTACCAATCAAATCAGTATCAACATAATCCATCTTTGAATTGCAGAGGCGGCAAAGAATCTACGCCTGAAGTGGCATTTAGATGTATTAACATGTTTACTGTTTAATGCAGCTCAAAAAATCAGCATCCGCCTTTTACAGTTCCTTCTGAACTGCTGCGTTCAATCCATGTCATAACCGTAATTACGAGATGGCAACCCGTGACATACTACTCAGAGATGTTCACGTCTTCAGACTCGGATTTTTGCGTTTCTGTCAACACCATCAACGCCGAAATGAATCTGCAGCAGTCAGGTGGAACACGTCAGAACTCTGTAAGATGTTTATATTCATTATTATTGTAATGTTGTGCTTTCATTTAACCCTTTCACAAGTAAGTATAAAATATTCTAACTGACCCCCCAGCGTGAGTTTTTCAAGGCGACCGTTATTTAGAACTTGTCACTTTAATGTTTCCATGGTGACGCGTCATTGCTTGTCACATGACACAGCACAACCACAACACAGCGCTGAATGAATGATGATCTGCTTTTATGTAATTTTCCCTTTTTTATTAAAAATATTTACAAATGTATTAGCTATAGCATGAAACACTGATATTCCGATTGTCAAATATGTGCAAGTGGATGTGTTTTGATGTTAAAACACCTTTATAACGATCGCGTTAGTTTAGCTGTATGCCCGATGGGCGGCACCATGTTAGTTTGTTTCACAGTTCAGAGAATCGGATCTGTTGGATTTACACGTCAATTCCTCCACTTCTCACGAAATACAAGAAAGTAAGTGGCCGGTGAACTGGGAGAAGAATAGGGTCAAATGTAAAGCTACTTACACAATGTGTATCTGATATGAATAAAACGTGTCGTCTTTTATTATAATGTAAAGGATTATTATTGCCGCTTCCATAGACATCGGTGTGTATTTTACAAACTCAAAATCATTGTTTTGCTAGTACTTGTGTGTATTTAAATGTCAGAAACCTAAAATAAACATTATGTGGTTGAAAACACTCAATAGTTGTGATATATGACAGCACTGAGTGGGTCCTTCTCTGGCTCAGCGCCAGCAAACGCACAAAAGCACATTTGAATTTAGCAGTTGATCACGTGATGCACTGACCGCTCTAATCACACCGGTGAGATCGTACGCTCCAGGGACCAGCCAAGACTGATCACACCGGTGTGATCGTACGTGTGAAAGGGTTAACGCCGTCTCTCGTGATTTCATTTCTTTTGGAGGAGGCGTGGCTTTGGAGACGCTCAGAAGGGAGGGTGTTTATTTTACGCTTTCAAAGCTAGCTTTCTATTGCTTGCCTCTCTGAAATTGCCTACCCTACCATTAATTCAAAACGATTGGTTCAAAACGGCTGATTCATTCAGAGATGATGCAAGTGATTTATAAATGGGTTATTGAATCAGTCAGTCGATTAATTCAAAAACGCATAAACCTTCAACAAACTTTCTTAACTTATGAGACCTGATTTCTTTCATGTTAATATTAACATTCACTGATGTGTATTAAAAAGGCTTGGCTGGAAGTACCGTGAGCATCCTGGAAGGCAGCATCAATCTCATCAGGGATGCCCCACCAGTCCTGCTGAATGCTGCGTGGGAAGGATGTGTCCACTCTGTTCTCTTGTGGATCCAAACGCCAGTAGTTTCCTGACTTGAAGAAGTATGTATGGAGGCCGTGGTGCTCCTTTAAGCGCAGTGCAGCCTGAATGTGTATGACAGGGAGGCCTATAGTCTGCAGAGGGTCCGGTCCTGTTATCTTGTGCTCTGCATCAAACACCCAGTAGTTGGAACCTTACACAGGACACAAGGAAAAGAGTTTGTTATAAATATGACTGCATTAATGTATGATTTTCATTCAGTGATTTTAATTCAGTGTAAATACATACACAGGGGCAAACAAGCTTTACAAGATAAGAAGTAAACAGACTAACCTGGGGAAGACTAATCAACAGGAAAAACTACAAAACTACAAACATGGCCACAGGAACAGGACACAGGAATGAACACAGAAACAAAGAGAACTAAGAATACACTTCAATATAAAAGTCCTACAAAACACAAGACAAAGAATCGGAATCATGACTATTACATTATGTGATAAATAGTTATTACATTGGAAAATCGTTATCACATTATGAGCTCAAGATGTTATTACATTTTGACAAAATTATTACATTATAAAAAAAATTTTATTACATTAATAATGTAATACTATTGCATTATGCTTTGTTATTACATTATGCCTTGTTATTACATTATGCTTTGTTATTACATTATGAGTTGCTACACTGGGTGATAAAAAAATATAACAACAAAATCCTGATATGTTTAGCCTTTTGAATGATCAATATTTTAAGATGGCTTAAGAAGATGTTTTTGCATCAGAAGTTAGCATATAAATCAGTATAAAAATTTACTATGTAGCCTTCTAAATCTTTAAAAGTACAGAATCTCAACAGTATACAGACCACAATATGGCATGTTTAGACTTTATGGCATTAATTTATGAACAAGTGAATTTAAGACATTTTATCTATAAAATTGTCTTGAGTCAGTCACTGGTGCTCCCTCTAATGGTGAGAAAAATGAAGTACATTTACAGCATTACAATGTACCTCATGTTAGACTGACTGAACCTATGCTAGTCTAAATGCACTGAATTTCAACCAAATTCTCAATATTGTAAAGCTCAGTGAAATTCATTCAGAGAAGATACCATCTCAGCTACAGTAACAACCTACAGTGTACAATTCTGTTTAGATACTGCACTGCACAACACAAGTGTATTTATCTGTTGTTAGTAGCATTTGTTCTACATGGTCATGTTTTATCATGCCCTGCATAAGAGCCACAATTCAGGATGCTTCATATATGGGTCAAGGGGAAGTACCGCACCACCAGTTACCATAGATATGTAACCAGGCCTGTCTGATCCTGTCCTCCAACCACAAATCACCACAGTCAGCCACCGGTGTTGCACTCACCCACCTTCAAAGAACCAGATATTGCCCTTTTTGTCTTCATAGGCGGCGCCTATTTTCTCTGGAATGCCCCTCCAGTGTCGGGAGGCCAAGGCAGGGTATCCCGCCTGCAGACGGCCCTCCCTGAAGCGCCAGGCATAGCTGGCCTTGAAGAAGAACAATTCCCCACGGATGATAGAAACAGCATCGAACTCTGTGTGACAAGCGTCAGGCTACAATGACAGCGGGAGAAGAGGAGATGGAATAACGGGAGTTAGAATAAAGGGAGCATACAGATAAACTATATTTTAGGAATATTCTTGGTATAATACAATAACACAATTGTAATACAATAAAAATAATAACATTTATTACCACAAAAAAAATTATAATTATGAATTGTCCCTGGAAAAGGAAACGGAAAAATTGAGGTTATAGTGAAGCACTTACAATGGAGATTAATTATTAATGATATTAAGTCTGTTAAAATTTGTATTATTTGAGCTGTAGAGCTGTTTAAATCATAATTTTAGGACATTTTAGGATTTTAGGGTTTAAGTTATAAAATTGGATATAACTTCACACAGAAAAGGTTAGTAAATGTTTTTTCACACTAAAATGTGATATGTTAACACAAAAATTGTTTACATCCTATGTCTATACTAATGAAATAATGAGTATTTTAACATTAACGGATTGGCCCCCTTCACTTCTATTTTAAATGCCTCACCATAACTTCTATTCCGGATTTTTATTTTTCTTTATATATATTTATTTATTTTTGGTAATAAACATTATCCTATTGATGTTGCTGCTAACATTCATTTAATTCTTTTCAATGTTAATAATAATTTCTCAAGTGTAATTGACCGCAGATAAACTGTGAAGCGGGATGATGCGTTCAGTGACTCACTGCACTGGTGATAATCTCATTGGTTTCCATAGGGACTTGGGGCGGGGCTTGCGGTCGGGGGCCGTAGAGGTATTGGATCCCTTTCTTGTCATCCTCACTGAGCTGGAGAGGATAGGAGAAGCTGTAAAATGGGGACATGATGGCCCCAGGCTCCATAGAATGCTGTAGACCCAGGACATGGCCAAACTCATGTGCTGCCACCTGAAGAAGGTCTGTTCCTGTCGGATGACAAATGAAATTATGCTTTTTTTCCCCCCAAATAAATCTGATTTGGTTTTCAAATGTGATCTTAGGGAATGATTGTCATTTTGTTTTTCTAATCTCTTCTGATCCGTCAATATTTGGTGCTTCTACATCAGTTTAAGTAGTAATGATGTAAACGATAGCAGGATGCAGAGAGGCTTTCTTATCCAACAGCTGAGTGTTGCTCTCAGTGTGGAAAGAGAGACATAAAACTAGAAATTGTGCCCCTGCTTATGTCTGTCATGACATCTCACTGAGGTGCTGAACTCAAAATGTATTTCAAGCAACATTGCACATTAAAACAAACTTGTACGGTCACACACGTCAATACTCAAATGATTAAAAGAAATCTGATTTGAATCGGTCTGATTGGATTAATCAGTGAAATGTGGATCGTGTTTGAGATTTGGGTCAGATATGCAAAAAAATCAAAAAAAAAATTTCTGCTTATCTACACAAAGTCTTAAAGCGAATCAGAGATGAATCATAACTTAACGGTCATTTTTATAGGTGTGTTGAAAACATAATCTATGATACATTCACTGATTTACTGATCCCAAGAATGTGTGTTATCTGTATCAGGGATTTACAGTTTCCAAAAAAGCGGCAGGCAGTGAAGCAGTAAGATGAGGATTTTATCTTTACCACTTACCAAGTTCATTGCCCACCGTCCAGGACTCATCATAGTCAAAATGAATGTCTCCCTCCCGGTGTGTCCTTGGGAAAAAAGCATGAGCCAGGATCCCACCAGGGCCATCAAATGGCAAATTATCACCATGCCAGTACCTAATATAGAATATATAGTAATAATGCAAAGTGTTTCCATATATTCATTCTTTAGTTTTATACCTAAAGACATACATATGAAAACATGAAATGAAAATGAAAATCAGAGGTCAAGAAAAAGCTATTTTATTCTGCTATCTTGAGATTGCATGTCCAGCAGAATGCTACTGTACTATAGTATTGTACTTTACTACACCACTCTACCAGTTGGGTCGGTGAGATTTTTTTTTAACCAATACTTTTATACAGCAAGGATGCATTGATCACAAGTGACAGTAGAGACAATTATAAGTTTACTAAAGATTTCTATTTTGAATATATGCGGTCCTTTCCACAAAAATATTACGCAACTCTCTGCCACATTTATAATAAGAAGAAATGTTTCTTGAGCAGCAAATCAGCATAATATAATTATTTCTGATCATGTGACACTGAAGACTGAAGATCTGGAGTATGGACTATCGAGTCTTATTAGTGGTTCAGGAAGATAAAGATGAGCTAGAGACCTAAAGCAAAAATTACAAAATTCCCAATCTTTCACTTTGTTACATAGTGAAAGGTGTTTGTTTTTTTTACCTTGTGAAGTCAATGACTATGTCGGCCTCTTGGTTGATAACCTCAGTAAAGGTGAGAGGTGTGACATCAATCCAGACCTTGAGAGCTTCCTGTAAAACTCGCCTCACTTTATCCTCGCTCATCTGCCACGGGAAGCGATGGATTCTGAACACAGAATTTCAACAAATCAACAAAAAACATGTGATCACTTTTGCTACTGCATAAACACATTGTGTTTCGGACCACCAGTCCTTCACTGCTGGACCACCAACCGACACAAACCCACATCAGAGACCACCAGTGATTCATCACCATAGGCATCTGTCTGGTGAGCATGTCACATGACCTCATAATGAGCTCTGATTGGTTATTTTATGAGCATAATGAAACTGCGGTTGTAGTGGTATTATGTGTTCAGCTTTATGACCCAGTTCTCTGACAGGAGCAGAACTTACCAGGAATCATGTAACTTAAGACAACGTATCAGACTCTTCTCGATCTTCACTTACAATTTGGGCATGATTCACTTTTTATTATAGTCATGCACACAAATGTGAGCACTTAATTGAGCATTCTTCAAATTTTTGTGTTGAACAGCAGTAATAATTTGTGTAGCTCAAGTTAACAGGAACTTATTGAAGCTGTTTCTACTTTTATCAGAGATTATTTAGAAATGTGCATTTTAATAAAGGAAGCCACGCTTTATCAAAGGGCCCACACACCTGTCTGTGTCATGGAATGTGTCTCGATTCATTCAGTCCCTCCGGCTTAGAATTTCTGATACCATTTTTATGCTTGTGTTCTTGTGTTTATGCTTTTCTCATTTCTGGTTGTCTTAGAAGCGCAAGTCGTCATAGTTGGGTACACTTATAGCAGTGAGTGGAAACTACAACAAATATATTTTTGTGTTCTTATATGCTCCAATGGCAAAAGAAAAAATTCACAATAGCATTACTATGACTATATTGTAACATGTATATTCTGTTATGTTCAGTTTGAGTCTTGTTTTCTTTGTTTCTGTTTCCTGCCTGCCTGAGTTCTCATTAGTCTCCTTGATTAGTCATTGTTGACATTGCAGTCATTGTTCACAAACCATTATGTATATATATATATATATATATATATATACTATATTTTTATGTAAACATCTAGTTTATCTTATACTGTCCCCATCTAATCCACATTGTACACACCCTTGTACTATTCAGCCATAAAACTGTTACACAAAGAACAATCCAGAGCGACACGACCATAGAAAGAAAACAGTCCCAGCTAACAGGGAACGTTCCCATAACTTTCGCTAACGTTATGTAAAAGTTATGTAAATGTTAGTAAATAACCTTCCTGAAATAATGTTTTTGGAACGTTCTTATAATGTATAGTTAAAATACATTCTCGTAACGCTGAGAGAAAAACGTTCTTAGAACAAAGTTTTTAGAACGTCCTTGTGATGTTATTTGTTCTTGACTGATGTTCTCATACTGTTGAGTGAAAACATTCTTATAACAACGTTCACGGAACGTCCTTGTGATGTTCTTATAATGTTGAGTATAAACATTCTTATAACAACGTTCACTGAACGTTCTTGTGATGTTCTCATAATGTTGAGTGAAAACGTTCTTAGAACAAAGTTTTTAGAACGTGCTTGTGATGTTATTTGTTCTTGACTGATGTTCTCATACTGTTGAATGAAAACGTTCTTATAACAACGTTCACCGAACGTTCTTGTGATGTTCTCAAAATTTTTAGTCAAAACTTTCTTAGAACAACGTTCATGGAACGTCCTTTTGATGTTCTCATAATTTTGAGTGAAAACGTTCTTAGAACAACATTCATGGAATGTCCTTGTGATGTTCTCATAATGTTGAGTCAAAACGTTCTTAGAACAACGTTCATGGAACGTCCTTGTGATGTTCTCATAATTTTGAGTGAAAACGTTCTTAGAACAACGTTCATGGAACGTCCTTGTGATGTTCTCATAATGTTGAGTCAAAACGTTCTTAGAACAACGTTCATGGAATGTCCTTGTGATGTTCTCATAATTTTGAGTGAAAACGTTCTTAGAACAACGTTCATGGAACGTCCTTGTGATGTTCTCATAATTTTGAGTGAAAACGTTCTTAGAACAACGTTCATGAAACGTTCTTGTGAAGTTCTCATAATGTTGAGTGAAAACGTTCATAGAACAAGGTTTTTAGAACGTGCTTGTGATGTTATTTGTTCTTGACTGATGTTCTCATAAGGTTGAGTGAAAACATTCTTAGAACAATGTTCATGGAACGTCCTTGTGATGTTCTCATAACTTTGAGTGAAAACGTTCTTAGAACAACGTTCATGAAACGTCCTTGTGATGTTCTCATAATTTTGAGTGAAAACATTCTTAGAACAACGTTCATGGAACGTCCTTGTGATGTTCTCATAATTTTGAGTGAAAACGTTCTTAGAACAACATTCATGAAACGTTCTTGTGAAGTTCTCATAATGTTGAGTGAAAACGTTCTTATAACAACGTTCACTGAATGTTCTTGTGATGTTCTCATAATCTTGAGTGAAAACGTTCTTAGAACAAAGTTTTTAGAACGTGCTTGTGATGTTATTTGTTCTTGACTGATGTTCTCATAATGTTGAGTGAAAACATTCTTAGAACAACGTTCATGGAACGTCCTTGTGATGTTCTCATAATGTTGAGTGAAAACGTTCTTGTGATGTTCTCATAATCTTGAGTGAAAACGTTCTTAGAACAAAGTTTTTAGAACGTGCTTGTGATGTTATTTGTTCTAGACTGATGTTTTCATACTGTTGAGTGAAAACGTTCTTATAAGAACGTTCACTGAACGTTCGTGTGATGTTCTCATAATGTTGAGTGAAAACGTTCTTATAACAACGTTCACTGAATGTTCTTGTGATGTTCTCATAATATTGAGTGAAAACGTTCTTAGAACAAAGTTTTTAGAACGTCCTTGTGATGTTATTTGTTCTTGACTGATGTTCTCATAATGTTGAGTGAAAACATTCTTAGAACAACGTTCATGGAACGTCCTTGTGATGTTCTCATAATGTTGAGTGAAAACGTTCTTAGAACAACGTTCACTGAACGTTCTTGTGATGTTCTCATAATCTTGAGTGAAAACGTTCTTAGAACAAAGTTTTTAGAACGTGCTTGTGATGTTATTTGTTCTAGACTGATGTTTTCATACTGTTGAGTGAAAACGTTCTTATAAGAACGTTCACTGAACGTTCGTGTGATGTTCTCATAATGTTGAGTGAAAACGTTCTTAGAACAACGTTCATGGAACGTCCTTGTGATGTTCTCATAATGTTGAGTGAAAACGTTCTTAGAACAAAGTTTTTAGAACGTCCTTGTGATGTTCTCATAATGTTGAGTGAAAACATTCTTATAACAACGTTTACTGAACGTTCTTGTGATGTTCTCATAATGTTGAGTGAAAACGTTCTTAGAACAAAGTTTTTAGAACGTGCTTGTGATGTTATTTGTTCTTGACTGATGTTCTCATACTGTTGAATGAAAACGTTCTTATCACAACGTTCACCGAACGTTCTTGTGATGTTCTCATAATGTTGAGTCAAAACGTTCTTAGAACAACGTTCATGGAATGTCCTTGTGATGTTCTCATAATTTTGAGTGAAAACGTTCTTAGAACAACGTTCATGAAACGTTCTTGTGAAGTTCTCATAGTGAAAACGTTCTTATAACAACGTTCACTGAATGTTCTTGTGATGTTCTCATAATATTGAGTGAAAACGTTCTTAGAACAAAGTTTTTAGAACGTCCTTGTGATGTTATTTGTTCTTGACTGATGTTCTCATAATGTTGAGTGAAAACATTCTTAGAACAACGTTCATGGAACGTCCTTGTGATGTTCTCATAATGTTGAGTGAATACGTTCTTAGAACAACATTCACTGAACGTTCTTGTGATGTTCTCATAATGTTGAGTGAAAACATTCTTATAACAACGTTTACTGAACGTTCTTGTGATGTTCTCATAATGTTGAGTGAAAACGTTCTTAGAACAAAGTTTTTAGAACGTGCTTGTGATGTTATTTGTTCTTGACTGATGTTCTCATACTGTTGAATGAAAACGTTCTTATCACAACGTTCACCGAACGTTCTTGTGATGTTCTCATAATGTTGAGTCAAAACGTTCTTAGAACAACGTTCACCGAACGTTCTTGTGATGTTCTCATAATTTTGAGTGAAAACGTTCTTAGAACAACATTCATGAAACGTTCTTGTGAAGTTCTCATAATGTTGAGTGAAAACGTTCTTATAACAACGTTCACTGAATGTTCTTGTGATGTTCTCATAATATTGAGTGAAAACGTTCTTAGAACAAAGTTTTTAGAACGTCCTTGTGATGTTATTTGTTCTTGACTGATGTTCTCATAATGTTGAGTGAAAACATTCTTAGAACAAAGTTTTTAGAACGTCCTTGTGATGTTATTTGTTCTTGACTGATGTTCTCATAATGTTGAGTGAAAACATTCTTAGAACAACGTTCATGGAACGTCCTTGTGATGTTCTCATAATGTTGAGTGAAAACGTTCTTAGAACAACGTTCACTGAACGTTCTTGTGATGTTCTCATAATCTTGAGTGAAAACGTTCTTAGAACAAAGTTTTTAGAACGTGCTTGTGATGTTATTTGTTCTTGACTGATGTTCTCATAATGTTGAGTGAAAACGGTCTTAGAACAACGTTCATGGAATGTCCTTGTGATGTTCTCATAATGTTCTTGACTGATGTTCTAATACTATTGAGAGTTCTTAGAACTATTGATACTGTTGAGAACGTTCTTAGAACAACATTCTCAGACACAAAAGTATGTTCTTATAATGTTTTTCTAAACGTTCCAAGCATCCGTTTTTTGAAAGTATTAAGAACGTTTTATCATTTTGGAAATGTTATGAAAACGTAAATCTTTTAATGTTTTCTAAACATTCAAAACATCCAGTTTTTTTTAAAATTTTTAAGAACGTATTGTCTAAACATTTATACATAACTTTTAAAGAATGTTAGGGAACACTCTCTTAAGGTTATAAAAAACTTGCAGGGAACTGGAAAGCTTTCTTTATAATATACTGTAAAATAAAACCTAAAAAGAACCTGCAGGGAACGTTCTGGGAAGGTTTTCTTGGGTTATGAAATAAAACCAAAAAATAAAGGGAAAGATCTTGAAAGTTCTCTTTAGGTTATAAAAAAAGAACCTACAGAGAACGTTCCTAGAACGTTCTTATTTGGTTCCCAAAACAATAACCAAATGGGAACCATATGGGAACATTAAGGCTAATGCATTACACTAATACAATCAGGACTTTGAATTTCCATTCTGTAACAGCATTTCATCTGATTCTGAACTTAATTCTCTCATTGTCTTTCTATCACTCACAACTCGCATGCGCTCCATTCCATACCATCTTTACACCAAACATCCAGCATCTCCAGGCAGCCATTAAGCATTAATCCAGCTAACTAAAATAAGTTGTCAGAACGTTTTGCTAACATTCTCATTAGGTTAGGAAAACATTATTTCGGGATGTTTTTTAAACATTGAAAACGTCCAGTTTTTTTTATTGAGAACGTTCCCTGAGAACGTTTTTTTAACCAAAAGAGAGCGTGTTCTTTAAAAGTTATGTATAAATGTTTACACAAAATTTAACAATTCTTAAAACATTTTTAAAAAACTGGATGTTTTGAACATTTAGAAAACATTAAAAAATTATGTTTTCATAACGTTTCCAAAATGAGAAAACTTTAACATTATGAGAACATCACAAGGACGTTCCATGAACGTTGTTATAAGAACGTTTTCACTCAACATTATGAGAACATCACAAGGACATCCCATGAACGTTGTTATAAGAACGTTTTCACTCAACATTATGAGAACATCACAAGGACGTTCCATGAACGTTGTTCTAAGAACGTTTTGACTCAACATTATGAGAACATCACAAGGACATTCCATGAACGTTGTTATAAGAACGTTTTCACTCAACATTATGAGAACATCACAATCACGTTTCATGAACGTTGTTATAAGAACGTTTTCACTCAACATTATGAGAACATCCGTCAAGAACAAATAACATAACAAGGACGTTCCATGAACGTTGTTCTAAGAACGTTTTCACTTAATATTATGAGAACATCACAAGGACGTTCCATGAACGTTGTTCTAAGAACGTTTTCACTCAACATTATGAGAACATCAGTCAAGAACAAATAACATCACAAGGACGTTCCATGAACGTTGTTATAAGAACGTTTTCACTCAACATTATGAGAACATCACAATCACGTTTCATGAACGTTGTTATAAGAATGTTTTCACTCAACATTATGAGAACATCACAAGGACTTTCCATGAACGTTAAGATTGTTTTCACTCAACATTATGAGAACATCAGTCAACGTTACGAGAATGTAACATATTTTAACATATTTTATGCTTACATTTTATGAATTCATAGAAATAAAATAGAAAAAGGGCAGCACAGCAGCTCAGTGGGTAGCACTATCACCTCGCAGTAAGAAGGTCCCAGATTCGAGTCCCGGGTGAAACCAGGAGTTAGTAGGTTCTCTGTCATTTCCTTCAGGTAAGCTACAACAGTTTCCACCACAGTTCAAACCCATGCAGCATAGGTGAATTAGTGATACTCGAGTGTCTGTGTGTAAGCCTGGTGATGGATGGGCCAACCACATCAGGGTGATGTGAACATCCAAAAAACATTCCGAAATAACGTTTTTAAAATGAGTGAATGGAACGTTCCTGTAAGGTTCACATTAATCAAGAAAAAAACGTTCTTAATACATTAAAAAAACTGGACATTTTCAACGTTTAAAAAACATTCCGAAATAACGTTTTAATAACATTTTCAAAATGAGTGAATGGAATGTTCCTGTAACATTCATATTAACCAAGAAAAAAACGTTCTTAATAGCCTACATTAAAAAAACTGGACGTTTTTAACGTTTAAAAAACATTCAGAAATAATGCTTTAATGATATTTTCAGAATGAGTGAATGGAACGTTCCTTTAACGTTCACACTAACCAAGAATAAGTGTTCTTAATACATTAAAAAAACTGGACGTTTCCAACGTTTAAAAAACATTTGGAAATAACGGTTTATCAACATTTTCAAAATGAGTGAAAGGAATGTTCCTTTAACGTTCACACTAACCAAGAATAAGCGTTCTAAATACATTAAAAAAACTGGACGTTTTCAATGTTGAAAAACATTCCGAAATAACGTTTTCCTAACCTAATGGGAATGTTAGCAAAACGTTCTGACAACTTATTTTTGTTAGCTGGGGTGTATCCTATATATTCCACCGGATGCATCCACACTGTGCTGCCTGTGAATAGATTCTTGTACAAATGTGCCTAAATACTTTCTTTTTTAAAGACGGGCCTTTTCTCCCTCACAGGTCTGACTATAATGCCCCTGCATTCCTCCACATAAACTGTCTGTCTGTTTAGGTATGATCAGAACAGAGATAGACCACCATGTTTGTGCTATCAGCGCACAAACATTAGGCCTACTATTAATTCAGATATTGAAAAAACCGGGGAAATGACTCTTTTGTTAAAAAAAAAAGGCTCTGAGACACTCCCTATATCCCAATGTCCATACTATCCATCCTAAATAGTATGTGAGATTAGAATAAGTGTATCCCAAAGCATAGTATGTTAAAAAGAGTATGTAAAAAGTCCCCGGGTAGATTTGCGAAGTGTGGATCAGTGCTTACTCTAAAGGCTAATATTGGCCACAACAGATTGCGCTTTGGAGGAGGAACTACAAAAGTACAAAAACTACAAAGAATGGTGGATATGCACGGCCGACGTTGAGAGCTTTAGATAAAGGTTTGAGTGACTTTAACCTGATAAAAAAATATATATATTTAATGTTATACATGTTATATTTAATCTGTAATAACAATGTGGACTTTTATCAAGATCTGTTTTGCTATTAACTTTTAAATACATCATTATGCATTAATATGTGAAGAGTTCCCTGCATGAAAGACCCGTGACTGCAGATCAACGTGCTACTGCATTTCTCTCTG
The DNA here is from genome assembly GCF_051911475.1 of Siphateles boraxobius. Classification (NCBI taxonomy): domain Eukaryota; kingdom Metazoa; phylum Chordata; class Actinopteri; order Cypriniformes; family Leuciscidae; genus Siphateles; species Siphateles boraxobius. The sequence goes on from NW_027509219.1 coordinate 17,874,471, forward strand.
ATACGGTAGGAAATAATAAATAAATGAACTGTGACAAGATGATTGACAGGCCAGTTTACTGTGAGAGGATGCAACAGAGAGCAACTGTTAAAGACGCAATTGACAAGGAAATTGACGTGATAGTATTGACGTGATAGTATGTCCCAAAGCTTGTGCACTCTTTTGCTACACACTCACTTTTTCTTCACAAGGTTTAAACAAGGTCCAGATCTTTTCAGTTGTTGCGTCTCAATTCGCCTACTTATACTACGCCTTAAGTATATAAGTATGCGAATTGAGACGCAGCAACTGAAAAGATCTGGACCTTGTTAAAGAACGTAAAAGTGTTAGACAACAATCATCAAAACAATAAAAAAGATCTTGGTATAAAATGTGTGATTATAATAATAATTAAATATTGTTATATTAATAATAACAATAACAATTGTGTGTTTTATATAATAATAAGTATTATTATTATTATTTTATATTTGGCAAACACTTTTATCCAAAGCGACAGGAACAAAAGCAATTTCTCACAGAGACAACAATATTCATTGTATACAATTTTAGAAAGCTATCAGGATTATTATGATGATGATTATTATTGTTAAATAAAAAATTATAAAACATAAAAATAATAAAGATCACATAATAAATATTTTTAGGGGATTTCAACCAATATGGGATCACTCTTATTATAGTATCACTGACTGAGATACTTTTATTTCATTTTCATTTTAGGTAAAGTTTTCGTAATTTTGTTGTTATTGTCATTTTTTGAATATTTTTTTTGGTTCTGTTTTCTAAAAAATATGTCAATACAGTTTAATTTCACTAAAACTTGTTGCCATTAAAGGTTTATAGATTTTATTCCCATTAACATGTATTTTAGTTAACTATAATAAACTATAATAATCCTGGATGCAACATGCACTCACACACTTTTAATCACTTGCTATTTTTTAGCTATTATTGATATTATTATGGAGTGAATGGAATAACAGGTAGATACTGATAGATAATTCAGCACCTACTGAATATGAATGAAATTCATACCCCCTCCCTCCCTCCCCCCTCTCCTAAATACTTGTAGTTTTCTTGTACACCTTACTTGTAAGTGAGGCCAGTTTTTGGCCAGCGTCCTCCAAATATCACAAAGCGTTTCTGTCGGGGGTGCCTGCTGAGATGCACCTCTCTCTGGTCGGGGTAGTCTGGGACGCCACAGCGCAGTGGACCTACACCCCCAGAGCTGTTCCTGAGCGGCTCACCCTTTGTTTGAGGTTTAAAGATGTCCTGAGGGTGGTGGAGGTGGACCCTGTCTCTCCTCTTCTCAGAGAGCGAATGAGGAATCTGTGGCAAACTCTGTTATGGAAAGATGGAAGACCTGCATGAACTTATTGATAATGGACAACAATGGACAGTCTGTTGTAATGCTCTTGTGAGTGCAAGTGAAGTTTAACGCAAGCTCAATGAATTGAATAAAGTTGACCCTACTGTTAAAAAAATGTGGGTTAGTAAGATTTTCTTTTATTTTTTTAAAGAAATTAATACTTTCATTCAGCAAGGATGCATTAAATCGATCAAAAGTGACTTTATGTAGTTTATGTCAGTATGTTAAAAAAACCAATATATATGTATATATATATATATATATTGTTTTTTTTTTAACATACTGACTTAAAGTATGTTAAGGAACATTAAATAAAAACAAACAAGCCAAGCCGACCTAATCTGATACAAAAAGAAAAATCGTTTTTGTCCCATGGTTGATGCTGTTTACTAACTGTGAGATATGATTACGGATGGACTGCTTAGTGTCCCTGAACATACTTTGGAGGAAATGGCTGTTCATTAACATGGGCGTTAAAGACAGAAAAGAATGCCTTGGGCAGCACTGTGGTGCTTTTAGACAGAATTTTTGAAGCATTTATAGAGGTTTTAAACTTCAGGATGTTTCAGCTTTCATTTGCAGTCTTGCCTTTTACCCACTTTTACCAACCCCAGATGTCTAAGTACTTACATAAAATCATAAGCACCAAAATGTATTTCAAAAAGTGAAAATTTTGAAGATTTTAAATTTTCACAATGTGACTTTTACTAGTCTTCCTTTAGACTAGAAGAAATAAGCACAGTCCTGACAAAATTGTTGGCGCCCTTGTTTTTTTCGCCCGACTGGTTTACAACATATTATAAAATGTTTAGGACTTTTGCAAAGAAACGGCAAACAGGCTAAACGTTTTCCCCACTGACCCTGTGTCTCTCTCCCAGGGACAGAGGCTCAGCGGTGACTCCTCATGCGTGAGACAGAGCTGCTATATTGGAGACAATGCCCAGCAGGAACTATGGAATGTACCCTGGTCTCTGAGCGAGACTTTCTACCAGCACACCGATTTCAAACATGTGCAAAGACAGTTCAGGTTTATTATGCTCTTTGTGTTTTGGATTAAGTTGCAGGTATTGCTTACTTCTATCTAAATATTCTTCTTCTAATAATATTCACAAAGTGTATGGCATCATCTTTTTTCATTTAAGATATTTTCGATTAAGATATTTATCTCATCATAACATCTGACAGCATCATGACTCCTGACCTATCAGTGGGAGAGATCAGCCATTATCCTGGAATAACACACACATTCCACATCTGGCACACACAAAGATGAGGTGCTTTCTGCATTGTTCATTTACAATGCATGTTTTTAGAACTCCAGTTCAAAGTTGATGAGCATGACCCATTTCTTAAAAATGGAGGGCAAGTTAGGACACATTATACTATGCAGGGGGGAATGAAGTTAACACAATAGGTCGCTTTTTCATGTGTGTGAGTGTGTGTGTGTAATCTAAAAAGAGAACATTGCCCAAGGTGCCTTGATGTTCTGCCAAAACACAATCGCCAATGTTTAAGCAGTTTATTTCATTAAATGTCTCAAGAGATTAAAGCAACAAAATTGCACTTTATATACACAAAATGGAAACCAAGCGGCCATAGAAAGGAAGGGTATTGGTACTGCAGTTAATGGAATTAAGATCAGAGTGAATTTTGAAATATGTGTGAGAATGTAGCTGTCCACTTTTATCAACACTGTTTAAATGAACCGTCTGACCCTAGAGCTACTGAAAATACCTTTTAGAGTAGGATCAAAATTCTGGGTCAGTGGTTAATGGGTTCACAGACATCAGACAGGGATAGAAAAACTTTCTCTCTCATTGAGTTTGAAAGCTAGCCAACAATGCTTTCTGATTCATTTTTTAATGCTGGAAATATTTAGAGTCAGCGTTTTGCTTGTATAGTTCGACTTAATACATGTTTCAGATACGCCTCCCAGACAAAGCCAAGTTATAAATGCTGCTGTCTCCTTTCATGTGTGTTTAGATTTGCCAGTGGAAGCCTGTGCTTGAGCCTCACTTCCATAGAACACAGCCTGTCTCTGCCTAGAGCTCCCACGTCCCCCCATCTCCCATGTGTTCACATGTGCTTTCAGCACAGGGGAAATCCTGATAAGAGGACCTGACATGGGGCATCTGAGTGCATCTTGTTTGCCCCTATGTGCTGTTTTCTAGAACTATGCCCTAGATTACTGCAAAACACCAGCAGAGATCCAGAAACACCAAATTCAGGTTAATGATATCTGAACTGTTCAGAAACCTTTGTTGAGGAAGATTGATAAGAAAGAGTGATACTGAGTGAATATGGGACCATTATGTTGCAAAAAAAATTCAGGTTCTTGTGTTGCAAAATGGATGAATTGTTAGGATTTTTCTCATTGCTTTCAACTAACTGAGAGTACAAAACACTTTCAGCAGCAAAACAGTGATTTAAAGCTAATATTTAAAGTGATTTAATCCTTTCACATTTCCCATACGACAATACAGTGTAGTCGACTGTAAGTAAACCAATTTGCAGGTTGATATTTCAGAAAAGTATAAATGGTAGTTCTGTGGTGCTATATCTGTTTGCTGGAATATTCTATATATATATATATATGCAACTAATGGAAGACATAGGACTGTTAGGGAAACATGTTTGGAAACAAATATTATTTGTATCAGTTTGATGACTAGTAAAGCAAAAATCCCACAATACACATTTAACTCATAAAACAAGATTATTTCAGGAACAATTGAGTCGGTCTCCTTAAAATATTACTACTTTAAGTAAAAATTGAGGTAAAAGGATCATGGTGTATGTTGGAATATGTATGATTTAGTATATTTACACATTTATCAAAAGTACTTAAATGAGCCTTTTGACCCTATAAATACTTTTTGGATGGTTAGCGAGTGCAGGATCAAAGATCTGGGTTACTGTCCAATCTGGTTTACAGACATCAGACAGGGAGAGAAAAAGAAAAGCTAATCCTTACACCAACCATATCACAACTCTTCATGGCAAGATAAATGAAGCTTTAAAGGATTACCATGTGAACAAATATTCACAGGTAAATCCCCTAGAAGCTGCAGCTGACTTTGGGAGTGATGAGCGGTCCAGTGCAGGACTAAAAGAGACTTTCAAGTAGCTTTCAGTGATAAGCTCACAGATACTGTTTAAGCACCAGTGCTCATGTTAAACTTTATCCCCTGGAGCTCAGTCCTCTATATCTACTAGCTGTATGAAATGCTTCAAAGTTCAAAGCTTGAAGGATTTTGGCACCTGGTTTACTCACATAAACCTATTTTCTCCCTCTCTCACACACACATATTCCTGCTCTGGCACATTCAGGAAGTCATGAAACTGATATCATGCTTTCCTTGAATGACCCCAGCAAAATCACAGCAGGGGCATTTTCCCAATAAATTAAGGTGAGTGAGCCTTATAATCTCGACTAATATAAGAGTGAAAGTCATTACATTACATTACGTTACATTGTGACATCAAAACTCCCCAGCTTTCTTCACAAAAAAACATCCAAAACATAAGTCTTTAAGCTACTACCACAAGTCTGCACAATACACGCATATAGGAGCCGGACCGGACAAACCTTTTCTTAATTTACGGACATGACGTTAGTACTCACTGACAAATAGCATAAGTATACAATTTCCCATGTAGTCTTAAGTTAAAATGGAATGATCTAAAAGAGATAATTTCAAGATGACAAAACAGATAAGGTTCTGAGTTACATTTCTGTTATACAGTATATAATTTGATCATACATCAAATTTATTAAAACTTAATAATATAAACCTTGCACCAAATTGAGGCTTTGTTTTTCAAAAAAAAAAATTAATTAACACAATATATTACTCGAGCATTTTGAATGCCATGGCTGACAAACTACACAATCTATTCTCTCCCAGAGACGTGCCTGGGAACATGGGGCCAAAATAATCGTAACAGGAACAAGGACAGTGCGGTTTCTCTGAGCAGCAAATCACATTCCCTAAATTCTCTCTACAGTAGGCTATGCATCCGTATGTGAGAGAGAGGGAGTGTGTGTCCCTCCAGATTGCACAGAAACAAAAACTTGCACATAGGCTACTGCACAATCCCTCGCTCTTTTGTCATCGCCAAGGGAACAAACTGACAGCATTATATATACATTTTACACCTGAATAATCATAAACACAACACTAAAAAGCCATTCTTCAATACTCAGAATATGATCACAGGTTGATTAGGTCATTTAATAAGCAAAAAAACACTTAAAATATGGGACATAAATAGAAATTAGGTCATTTTTATTGATTAGGTCATTTAAGCAAACAAACACTTCAAATGTGTGGCACAGTTAGGTTGTTAGTAAATTGATGGAAAATACAGTATTTGATGGCAGTTAAACAGTTAAATGAGATAAACTTGCTCTCATAAGCATTCTTTACTAATCCTGAATCATAAAACGTTAACAATCCCAGTCCCAGATGAAAATGGCAGGTTCTGGCTCGTAATTGTAGAGGCTTCAGACGACGTTTTGATTAATGATGATGTAGCTATAACCCATATGAGTCTGGTAACAAGCCAAAGCTCAACAATTTGAGCTTTGTTAATGTTGCCCTATTTGTCATGTTGCATGAAAATAAAATAAAAAGCATTGCATTAGACTTTATCAAGTAAAACTCAAACTTTCAAACTTTGTGGCAAGTTACAACGGTAAAACGAAAAATAACTAAACGGCAGCCTACCGGTTTTCAAGAGCTGGAACGAAACAATAGGCTACAACAAATGTATGAAATAAGAGTAATGGCATTAATAAACTCACCTGGGGCATTTTGTGCTTCATCAGTCCTCGCCCCCCATGCAAAGGCATGCATCTCACGGTCAGGAGCACATGCAGAGCGAAAGCGCCTGACAGAAGCCCGGAGACCCGCATCCTCCTCCTGTATCCTCGAGCTCCACTGCTGGAAGTGGAAATGCGATGGAAGGTAGCGGTGCAAACAACTCGCGCAGTGTCTGTGCGACTGCTGCTGCTGAGACTGCACTATTGTATATGCAATGATTTCTTTGTTCTCTTTCCTCAAATACACCGGCTTTTTTTCTTATGGGCCGGAGTGACAAATTGCCCTGTCTCACCCCGTGACTTTTAACTCTTTCCTCTGAAGAGAGCTCATCAAAAATAGCCTGTAGCCTAATCTATACAAAAACTCCATAATTTGGTCAGATTTGGATAACTTCCAAATGTGTCCACTAGATTTGCTTGTTCTCTGAATTTTTAAACTTTTAGGGAAAGACTAATATTTTTGATGTAGATATCTAAAATTTACAGGGGAAGAAGTAGAATATGCTAATCTATTTGGTTAGCGCTATATTGTAAAGGACATTTGTACTATACAAAATTTGATTTGATTCTCCTCTTAACCACTAGATGGCACAAAAACTTGCCGCAGCACTTTCCTAAAAACATCCGCGTTTTTACGATGCAAATGGAAATGTGGCTGATCCTTGACACAATCGCGGGCAGCGGAGCAAATTGATTCTATGTTAAATTTATCTAATTGTTATTGTTTAAAAAAATATAGATTTAAGTAGCACATGAGAAATGCTAAAATTAGTCAATAGGCAATGTAAAGACGACTATTTTCTATTTTGCGCTTGTAAACATTCTCAGCTCTACAGAGTCCTAGCCGTTATTTCATAATTGCAAGCAGTTATGCAGAATAAAATTATGAGAAGGGAATTAGGGTAAATCCCAATTCACTGTCTTCCCCGTTTAGCAAGTTCACGTAAGGGCTATACCAACTCTCGTTTTGATCGAGGGGTAGGGCTAAGGGGAAGTGGTAGATACCCTTAAAACCAAGCATTTTCTCGAGCTAACCCCTCGATCAAAACGAGAATTGGGATAGCCAGTGAATGTGCAAAACTAAGGGTAAGGGGTAAGACAGATAATTGGCATTCACCCTTAAGCTGTGGAAGGGCGATTCAGCGTGTGGCATCCTTTATATCAACATACAAACCCATGATGTTCACACACTCTAACCATAGGTTGAGTAGCTTAAAGAATGACACACTCCCAGTCTATAACAGGGCGAGGGTCTGACCCAATGGTAACACTCTCATAAAGCGAAAACACAATGAACTAGTAAAGCATATTATAACAGTATACACACACTTGTGTTTAACGCATTCAAGCACCAAACTAATGAATAAACAAGTGACATCTGTCTCTAATGTAAAGCGACAAAACAAACACACAAACAGCTCAACCATTTGCTAAGGCTAGGAATAAATGCTCCAATCAAAGCAGCCGAGCCAGTGCATCAGAACAGAGTACCCTAGGTCTAGAGTGGGTCTGGTCTACTCTAGGCAAAGTTGTTGTAAGAAGACCAACCTGCCACCGAACAAATGTCCTGAATCCACATCTCCTTATTCCAAGCCCATGAAGAGGCAAGTCTCATTTTTAGAAGCATATGCCAACGCTATAGCTTCCACAAACCAATGAGACAAGCGCTCTTTCGAAAGCAGCAGACCTTTACAGTAACCTCTGAAACAGACGAACAGCTGCTTTGACAGTCTAAAATGACTAGACCTGTCCCCATAAGCATGCAAAGCGCAAACAGGGCATAAAGGATGTGGGACAAACATGGTCTCCTGAGGAGCAAACACTTGAGCTTTATAAACTGTGCTCTAAACGGCGTAGACAACACTTTGAGCACATTTCCACGTCTGGGTGTAAGTCCATACAAGCCGTGTCAGTAGACAGAGCATGTAAATCACCCACTCTATTCCCACACATCAGAGCAAGTAGAAGAGCCATCTTGAATGAGAGCACTTTCAGCTCCATATGTAGCGGTTCAAAAAGTGACTCGGAAAGTGTGGTAGCACCAAAGACAAATCCAACCAGGTACCAGGTTAGGTAACAGCCGACAACAATGGGTGAGTGAAAACCTGAAATGGACGCCACATACACCCTTTAGAGTGGTTGGTGTGCCCCGATTATCCAAACAGTCCGGTAGAAACAACATAATAACAGACATAGCTGGTCGATGGTTCCTCTTTTTTCGCCTTACACCAGGATACGAAGACTTTCCATGTAAAGCATAAAGGCGTCTGGTCGACGGGGCTCTCGACCCTTTGTGGCACATTCAATGCCTACTCCTTGCACTGACCTGCCAGACATGCAGGTCCTATATCTCTGGTCTGGGGTGCTTTATAGTGCTCATCGATTGAGACAGCAGGTGCCTCCATAACAGTATCAGCCATGGGGGAGACACCAGAAGTTCCCCTAGTTCTGGAAACCATGGCTGGTTAGGCCAGTTTGGTGCAACCAGCGGAACAGTCTCCTTTTCCTCCCTGACCTTTTGCAGCACCAGTGGCATGATCTTGACTGAGGCAAATGCCTTGGCTGGCGGAACGTTTCCTTTTGTGGGTGGTCAGGAACTTCCTATTAATACGGGCAGTCCATGTTCCTGGCAGTCTGATTTGTGGCATGGAAATGCTGTCAGGGAGTGGCACATTTCACGGAGAATGGAGGCTACATCCTCAGACAGTCTAGATGATTTGGAGCCTGTGTAGAAAAGCGGTGATCGAATAGTTCACCTCTGTGAAGAACGCGATTTGCTCGCTGTTCTTTTCCCTGGTGAGTGCTCCCCTAAAAAGGGATGCTTTATCAGCTGACAAGGGAACAGGTGGGTGCAACACAGCAAGGTGAACTCTTTTTCTCGCCGGCTCACTGTCTACGTCGTAAGATGGTCTCCTCCTCTGACCCCTCCCATCAAGAATGCAGCTGAAGCTCAGGCACTAGCTTACTTGGGTGGAGCCCCTGCCTCTTAAGGCGCTTTTCCACTGGGTGGTACGACTCGGCTCGGCACGGCACGACTCGACTCAGCTCGCTTTACTTTGGCCCTGTTTTCTTTTCCACTGGCTGGACCCATGGCTGGTTCTGGGTCCTTCCTTGAGCCCAATGAAGCTGTAGTGGGTGATCTGTCCTGACGCTTAGATGGCACTGGAGGAGCTGCAGCCCTTTTAGGCAGGAAATGACTCAGCGCTTGGACTACTTTTGGGCTTCGAGGAACTTCGAACTCCAAAAAAGAACCCACAGTGTCACCAAAGAGGCCATGGGGGCTTATGAGCGTGTCCAGTAACTGCACTTTCTCCGAGTTCCTCATATCTGTCAGTGTCAGCCATAAGTTATGCTGAAGGACCACCAGGCTGCCCATACAGTGATCAATGGTGCTCAGCACAGTGCTCAGCGATGGAGATGACTTTTACCCACAAGCGGTCGGGCCCAGGTGAGCTGCCTGCTTGACTGGTGGCGGTTTGGTGTATCCCAAGCGGTTTGCTCTGTCGAAAGAAGAGAGGAGATGCAATCCCGCTGTCTGGGCTCGGACCGAGTAGGGGAAGTGCCAGGACTGTGAGATCTCATCCTGGACTTCTGGTAGAAGCATATACATCCTGCTCTTTGCTACTCCAGAGGTGACCAGTTGAGGCCCCGGTTCTTAACAGCCTCTGTGAGAATTTTCAACTGCTCCTCATCGATAGCCGATGTAGGCTTTTCAGTCACCTCACTACAAGGAGGCTTACTGCACGTGGCTGCCTCGGCCTTTCCTTCTGAGGCTCGATGGTAACTGAAGGTGGAGGCGACAAGGCAGCCTGTGCACAGTTCAGGATGGTAGAACTCCTTCCAGGGTTCTGACCATCATTTTCTCACAGAAAGATCAGTCAAGCCAATCCAGCACTGCCTCTGCATGAGCATAGCCCAAGCAGAAAATATATGCATCATGCGCGTCGGGGAGCTCAAAAGGTCCACTGCACGCACAACACTCCTTGATGGACATTGTGTCTCTGCTGGATCGCAGAAAGGGAATGGCAAGTGAATGCTGCGTCCTCTTAGAGTGTCGTCAACAGCAAGTAGCAATCCAAGGCTTGTTTCTTGAAGGAGAAATATTCTGAGGCAATGTCAATGATCAAACTCTGATTCCATTGATCATTTTTTTCTAACATACTTTATTGTACATTCAACACCCAATTTAAGTTAATGCAAAATCAGACCATGCATGACTACTAACTATAAAAAGAATTAAGCTCTTCTTTTAGTTAAATGGCTTTTTGAATTCTGTTTACAGAAGTGATGAAAGGACTACAGATCTTTGCACATTCTACATATGGTTTTTGTCTATGTCTGTAATGACTAAAATACCACAATTATTTTGTTAGCTTCTATGATCAAGAGGTTGAAGTACAACACAATAAACACAAATATGATTAAGAACATTTTCAGTCAATCATTCAAATCAGTCATTATAGATTAAAGGAATAGGAATAGTAAATCTTTTTTTTCCTATGGAAATCAATGGGTCCATCAACTGTCTGGTTACTGACATTCTTCAAAATATTTTCCTTTGTGTTCAACAGAAGATTGGAATTCATACAGGTTTGAAACAACTATAGGGTGAGTAAACGAAGACAGAATTTTCATTATTAAGTGAACTATTCCTTTAATTTGTTCCATTGTGGAATGTGCTTATGTATGTCCAAGTTAGTGTTTGAATTGCCTTTTTAACTCTGCATGTGGGTGTACCAAAGATGCAGGTGCAGGAGAGGACACAAATAAAACTAATGAGGCTTCACTTACTTTTAAAGCCCCGCCATGAGCCTCAGATGTTGTTTTTGCCTCCACTGGTAAGCCTCTTGGAAGGTTCATAGCTTTGTCACTGCATCAACCTACACTCTTAGAAGAGTTAGAACCTTTGGAGATCAATAAAGAGCTTCAAAGTGCAAATATGAACTTCTAACTATCAATAACAATCAACTATACAATGTTTATGTAATCTTTGTTAAAGAAAGAAAAACATATCCACTAACTCATATTCCCAGATGAATGATGTATCTCCTGCACGCACATAGATATACATGATATTATTTTACATGCAAATGTCATGGGTGTATGGGTTAACTCCTAGAAAGTTCACCTGCATAGATGGGGATGAGCTCATAGCAGAGAATTTCCCCAATGAGCCCAGGAGAGGAAAACAGGAAGCCCAGAGAGTCACAACTTGCATCCCATTATCTCACCTGATCAAAATCTGACCACAAGTTAATGTAAAACCAATGGGATGATGGGCTGGAAGTTTTAAACAATTAGATTAGCATCAGTAAACATCAATTGTTTTGTCTAAACACAAACGATAAATAACATTGACAAAGACTAACAAATACTGTAACAAATGTATTGCTAATTTAATTCTATAGGCTAAACAATTCATTAGATGAATTATTAACTAATGTTAACTAACCTTATTGTAAGTCTGGCTGACTTATGTCACATGGAAGGGTTTATTTTTATTTATAATTAGAAAAATTCTGAGGCTCATTAAGATGAATGCACTATAACCACATTATAATTTTTCATTCAAATTACATCAAAATATTTAATTATAGCAAAATATTTTGAAGCAATGTATATGCTATTTATTTTCTTGCAATATCTTAATAAGAATTATAACAAACAAAAATTGCAAATTCTTCAAGGTAGAGACATAAAATTTGGCCTTCTTTGTGTTTTGTTACAAAATCATGTATTGTTACCAAATCTAGCACAAACATTGCTTGTCTCACAATAAATAGAAGTGAATATGTTAATACAGTCTTCTTTTAGTAGAACATGAAGAAACAATTTCAGCAAGACTTTTACATAGACCTTTTGGTTCTTATCTGTGTATCTGCTATAATCTGGGACCGCATGCCTCTTTAAATTCAAACCAGATTTTGAGTGAAGTCTTGCTGGGAGCCTCAGCAGGAAAAACCCACTGGCATCACTAGAACAATTATATTGGTTATTCCAAACCACAACCATGCATTGTTTACTTCTCTTTTGTGTTTGATGGGGCTGTGGTGGATGATCTAACACTTAAACAAATTGGGATACAAGTTAAATACAGTAATATAATATAATATAATAATAAATCTGCAGTGTAATATGATGTAAAGGTTTGTCAGTGAGTGTATCATTATCAAAGGGTTGTGTATGCATCTCATTATTGTACATTCCCTCTGAAATACAACACAGAACCAACAAGAACCCACCCTTTTAAAATCCAAACTAAACACTCAAACAACCTTACTGAGAAGGTCAACTCCAAAGCACACTTGAATGTATGAGGAGAGGACGTGCAACACATAGTCATTTCAGATCAATCTCTATAATTTTATAATCTCTACAATATAAAAATCCCTATAGTCCTCAACATGTAACATTCTTTAATGTTACTAGAGCAGGCCCGGGTCTATGGGGGTGCTTGAGGCTGCTACAAGCACCATCAAACGAAAGCAAGTGCACCCTCAGTTGATACTGTAATAATATATTGATGAAACAGATTTGGCAAACGCTCCAGCACATATTTGTGTTTGCAGCCTCTGGAGAACATTGTTTCTTTTTACAATGTGTTTTTGCAATGGTGTGCAATGTAGCAAATCACAGACATATTTGTTGATCTCTGAAACGTAATGGCCAATCAGAGATGTTTAATTTAGGCCTACCCACTACACGATTTTCAAATGTTAACCGATTTTAAAACTGTGGGAGTTTTAGAATATTATAAAAATATATATATATTCCAATTATTTGTAAAAGTAATGACTAATTTTTACTAATCTTAAATGTTTCACTAAATACTTTGCTATTCTAATCTTAAATGTTTCACTACTTTGCTATTCTTGTTATGGTGGAGCCATTTGCATTAACCTATACATCCACACTTTAAAGAGCAGCCTTAGAGAAGCACCCTCAGTGATTTGATTCTGGAGTCTGTTCTAGAGCTTGACAAATGTATATATAAATAGACTAAATATTAATCATAACTTTCTGTCCAAGGAGAAATAAAGTCATAAAGCGTTGGAACGATCCACTAATTCATTCTTTTGGGTCCATTTTTTAGAAGTGTTTTTGCGCCACCATGTGGCAACAATTTGAAACTTATAATCCGTTGACTTTCTGAATTGGCATTAAAGGTCCACATGCATAAATCATGACACTTGAGAGTATTTTTTTTTTTTTTTTATAAATTATACAAATTAAATGTCTAAAACTGAAAAAAAAATTAACTTATAGGCTATTCAAAACTGCTTTCAGCTGATGTCTGTAGGCCTAAATGTGTTCTATAGGCTACTCTTATGCTGGAAAGTAGCTTCTAAAAGAAAAAGAACACTAAGCATGAAAGGGCTGCATATGGATTTTGATCCGCTTTGCTGAAATTACAGTAATAGGAGAAAATTCATGCATTGGGGGTAAAAAGATGATTTAATTACTTGAGATTCTTGAGGAATGCATGCACAAAAAAAGAAATCTTAACAGGTTTTGCTTGTGAAATTGAGTCTAAATCTTATTTTTCAGCATTCAATAATAATACTTTTTAAATATGCAAATACAAATTTCAATTTGTAATAATTTTCAGTGATTAAGAATTAACTTATGAAACACCACACAAGGGAGGAAGAGTTGTTACATGGGGTGAATGTGATTGGACTTTGGCCTATTACAGCAATCTTTCTTGACACACCCCCCCCCCCCCCCAAACTCAAAAAAATCAAGTTAACCATTACTTTGAGGGGAAAGTGCATGAATTAGCAATATTTGAAGCTTCTGTTCACAATGTAAAAAAATGCTGCCTTAAATTTAAGTAGCCTAAAATCCACCTGACGGTTGAAGTTGAAAATTGCTTAACTTATTTTGATGTGTTAAAGTAAAACATATGCCGTCATGACTAATGACTTATTGATCATACCATTTTTTACAGTGCAGTTTCTTCACAGTGTTACATTATCTCTCTCTCGCTCTCATCCATTTACCATATCTCAGGCAAATTCCTCATGACATGCAAGTTTTACTCAGCTCCTGCCATTTGTCTCTGATTATGACATAAATAGCAGCACGCAATTTGATAAACGAAGCAGACAGCCACAACATGGTAACCTAATTTTAGGTGTCGCAAGAACATTGTATTACTGACCCCTGGGGGGCGGAGAATAAACACAGAACATATTAGGATTAGACGCGGACGAATCGCTCTTCTTGGACACTTCACAAAGCCAAAATGCCACTGGAGTTGTATCTCGATCTGCATTCCCAGCCATGCCGCTCAGTCTTCCTATTTGCCAAGATAAATAAAATTCCCTTTGAATTCAAATCCGTGGATTTATCTGCAGGTGATTTAAATTTTTGTTTTAATTTAGCTGTTTTATGGATTTGTGCACTGCTTAATGGAAGTTGTTTTACTTGATCTAACCATTATATGTTTTTGTTTTGTTTTAACATAATGTATTTAGGCCTAGGTTGAAAAAATAGGTCGTACAAGTGAATATTTTTGACTTATCAGCAAGACATTAATTTAGATGCTTTCACATGAAGCACGTTTTTAGGTTAATATTTTATCCCAGTTTGCATGCAAAAGTATTTGGATTCAGTGATATAGATTTGTATATGTTCTGCATTATATTGGCATCAATACAATATAGTGTTGTTTTTTTCTCTGTGCACAAAGGTGAACAATATGGAGATGAATTTGGCAAAGTCAGCATCATAAGGAAAGTTCCTGTTCTCAAAGACGGAGATTTTATTCTCACAGAGAGGTATGTTGTTACCTTGATTTTTAACATTTAATATATGTCTAGATTTGCCAGTACTAAGTAGCCTAAGCCTATATACTTTCTATATAGTATAGCTATACTGCAGTACTTGGCAGCGAATCATCACACTCCTGACCACTGGTATCCAGCTGATCTGCAGAAGCGTGCACGAGTCGACGAGTTTCTCTCCTGGCAGCACACAAACATAAGAACTCATGGGTCAAAGGTCTTCTGGTTCAAGGTAAGATTTGCTGTTTAAACATTAAATTACTTGTTGTGTCTGTGTGCAATGAGTAAACTGTGACTATGTATCCTCTCTTTTTGCTGATCTAGTTATCAAGTATGCAACTGTCTCTATGTGTAATATTTGACAAAATGCTTTTCTTAATCAGATGTTGGGCTGTAACTGACATTTTCCAATCATTCTAGGGGGTCATACCTGCGGTCACAGGCGCTCCAGTTCCCAAGGAGAAAATGGATGCTGCCGTGGAGGACCTCAGCGTGTCTCTGAAGACCTTTGAGGAGAAGTTTCTGCAGAGCAGACCCTTTATAGTTGGAGAGAAAATATCTCTGGCTGATCTTGTAGCCATTGTGGAGATGATGCAGGTACATCTGTACATTTGATTTCCTAATGCTTGACCATAACATGACATACTGACCAATTCTGTGTGTGTGTTTTGAAGCCGGTCGGTACAGGTCTAGATGTGTTTCAAGACAGACCTGCTCTGGCTGCCTGGAGAGACAGAGTGAAGAAGGAGATTGGTGTGGAAGTCTTTGATGAAGCCCATAAGATTATAATGAATGTTGATACATTGCCACAAACATTTGAAAACAAAGGCTTGCCTGAGTTTCTCAAACTAAAGCTACAGAAAATGTTTAACTAGGACTGTTTTGCATGGTCTATTATTCTGGTTTTATGTTTAAACTTTAATTTTTCATCAAGTTACTTTGTGGTAAAATGGTGGACTAGATCAATTATGGATTTGAAAATATTACTGTATTCAAAAACAAAATCAATAAATTCACTGTATTCAAAAATAAAAACACTATATTAAAATGATACATACATTTATGCATTTATACAATCGTTCATACATTTATCAGAGTGTGTTTCCTAGGAGTCAAACTCTTGACCTTTGGCAATGGTATAGTGCCATGCTAAAATCCCTGTCAAGGTAAGTAATTTCACACTATGGCCTTTTTTGCAACACCTCTGGGCCGCTATTTTGGGCATGCAAGAACAACTCGTATTTACTTAAATGTGGAAATACATAAATCTAAAAAACTTTGCCAAACTCACATTTAAATTTACACATTTCAAATCAGCAAAACATCTGACATGTACTGTCCCAAAAATGTTCTTACTTATGCTCAAATAGAATTAAAAAGCGTAGATTTCAGTCTGGTTAAGCAATGTGCATGTGCAATCCCAATCTTCTAACAGCAGTTGCAGTATGAATGAAATATGAGTTATATGAGTGAAACATGTCTGTACACAGTCTTTGGCCATGCTCTGTCTTTCATGATCAGTTTTCATCCATTCAATCCATAGACATTTTATTGGTATTTTTAGATCACCAAGACAAAAATAACTTTTTCATTACCCTACAAGAACAATTTATATGAATATTATATTAAATTAATACTAACTTGTTTCTAGTTATTACAACCCAGTTTCATGGGAAAATTTAAATATTTAACAAGGTTGTACAAATGCATATGAATTAAAGCACATTCACACCAAGGATGATATAGCAGTAACGCTAAAGATATATGCCAAGTTTTTGTTTTCAATTTTATATTTTTCTAGCAAAGTCCACACCACAACTAAAATGATGACACAGAGGAACAATATCGTTTGAATCACTTTAAAAAAAAAATCCAGCTGATGAAGGATCAAAACATTGACAGCCAATCAGAATTCATCTATAGCTTTAAAGAGGTTGAACATTTAAAGTGGCAGATAACAAAACTGCAGTGGCTGCTTATAATAAATAGAATGTTGTTGTGCGTTGGTGTTGACGCAAATATAGTTAATATGCTTTATCCAATGCGAGTTCATCTAAATTACAAAAATATTACAGTGAGTGCTAGTTGTCTATAAATCAAGTCACCTGGGAAACAGTACTTATCATATCAAACATCCCCTGTCTCAACTGTCTGGCTTTTGCTAGATTGTTCCCGTGCCTTCCTACAACAGAACAGACTCCACAGCTTGTCTTTTAGATGCCTGTTTGAAGCTGTCAAAAGTAAAGAAGTCATGCCACCGTAAAAACTAAAGGCACTGGCTAGAGTGTGGTAGGTGATAAATTCCCCGATTAACCTTATAATGATGAACAAAGACACAATAAATAGAGTGGTCAGATAAACTCCCACCAGGCAGATAGTGATTTTGCACACCAGGAGGTACGAGTCAGATCCTTGCACCTGGGTCTTGTTCTTCTGAAGTGCCAGTGTGTGGGCGCACAGATGGACGACCATTCGGACAGAGGTCGGCAGCATGATCATCAGAGGGATCGGGCAGAGGAGAAAAATGATAGCCGCTGCGTATGCATTTTCGTCAATATCTATAGTGAGAGAAGGCTGCGGACAGGTCGTGTTAGCAATGTCAGTCACGTTGTAATTTTCATCCTCCAATGAATTTTTAATGTCAAGTGAGAACACAGGAATGAACAACAAGAAGGAGAAAGAACAGCTCAGCAGCACAGCAGCGTTGATCACAGAAGAGATTTTCCTCTTCAGTGTCTGGAAGCACTCAGAGGAAAAACTCACGACTTTGATGCAGTAGAAGAGACTCAGCCATGCAATGGCCCAGAAGCTGTTGAAGCTGCAAGTCATCATAAGATATATTTCAATCCGGACTGATAAAGGATATGGTGTGATGCACCAAATTTGGGCATCCTGAAAAACACCCATCACCAATGAGAAGGTGGCGAGTACCAAGATAATGTTGCTGATGGAGATGACGTTTAGGATCAGACCCACTGTCTGAATGGTCCTGGTCTTCACTTGCTGTTGTATAGTGAAAATGAGGTTAAATAAGTTTCCAGAAACCCCGACAAGCGCAAGTCCAACAAAAAAAAAGAACGTGCCCAATTAAGGTTGCAATCATGATGTTCTCTTCAGAGAGCGAAGCAGAGTCAAACCTGAGTCCTGCACTGATATGAGATCTGGAGAGATGCGCATTGTCTTGTAGAGAAACAGGGAATGAATCTCATATGCAAAGTGGCTTTGCGTGAGTGAATCAGAGCAGGCTTTGTTCAAAGCTGGAAACACAAATTAGGTGAAATGAGAGAAATGCACCATGTTCATTACAGTTCAGCTTACACAAAACAAAATTATAAAACAAGAGAATTTGTGAATTTATTATATTGTCTTCGCTGATGGTAAATATACACTACTCATGGATGTCCTTTACACACTGAGGCTACATTTGTTTTCACAATACAATCAGTATTAAATGTTCATGTTATCAGTGTTCGAAATTTGCCTATTCAAATCCTTATTTGTTTGCTATTTAGATGTACTTGAAAATAAATAGGGTAAAATGCAGTCTGTAAAATTTTACTATTCAAATCTCCAAGATGTAGCCTAGGGGCTAGAGTTTTACACTGTCAAAGTCTCTTCATTGTCATAGTCATAGTCTCAATTGATTGATAGAGGAATAATTTTAACCTCATAGAGGTCTCTACGCAGGATGTTAAATAAGCTACATTGGATTTGATATGTACAGTGTCGTAGCAAGTTCAGTGACATTCATATAGGACTATACAGAACCGTTCGTTTTTTAAAAGGAGTTTTAAAACAAATTATTCAGCAAAGGCGCATTAAATTGATGTGACAGTAAAAAGTGACAGTAAAGACATCTATAATGTTATAAATGATTTCTATCTTCTTTCCACAAAAAATATTAAGTAGCACAAATATTTTAAACATTGATGATAAAAATAATAAATATTTCTTGAGCATCAAATTAGAATGATTTCTGAAGGATCATGTGACACTGAAATATTAACTGCTAACAATGTAGCTTTATCTTTACAGCTATGAATTAAAATTTTAAAATATATTCAAATAGAAAACAGTAATTAAATTTTTTTACAATATTACTTCTATATAATGGTATTTTTGTTCAGATAAATGCAGCATGCATAAGATGACTTCTTTTAAAAACATTAATCTTACCAACTCTGAACTTTTGAACGGTAGAGTTGTTGAGAATATTATTTCATTATTCAATATATTATTTATTTTTGTCCTTGTATTCATGATTCTTTATTTTTTTCTGGGCCACTGTGAATGGTAGAATGAGATGAAAAGGCAGTAAAAATATATTAAAATATAAATTAGATTTTAATACATTTTGTATCTTACAATTATTTAAGTTAAAATGTTCAGTTTGAATATGAAAATGAAATTGCATAGAAATTAAATATAAAATATATATATTTTTTGAGAATATATTTAAATTAACTTTAAAAACTGCGCATAGTTCCGAATGAAAATGGATATTCATGTAGTCATTTTGAATAGTCTACATTTGTCTCAGTGAAAAGTCTTTCAGCCTCCTCCTAAACTGTCTTTCAGAAGATCATGTGACCTTCTTCTGCGCGAGCTCATCCGCAGTCATTCTTCCCCTGTGTTTACCAAATCACCGCCATGCCTTGCATATTGCTGAACCTCTGTGAATATGACACACAAAAACTCGTCAAAATCAAGAGCGTCAGACTTGGGTCGCTGAAATGGACCTTAAACGGAGTGATCTTGATGTTCATTTGGTAAGTTTCTGAGCAGTTTGTCTCCGATGTTGTTCATGCTTGTCGCCCCCGCATCATTTAATAACAAGAGCTCATTCATGTACATTCTTTGACAGTGTGTGTCATTTACACGTGTTATGCTGTGTTTACATGTAACTTTACTAACGAAAATTAAATTATTCATTCGGAGAACCAAGTCATTCTTATGTCTTTACTTTCCAGTATCATGATGTTATGGAATAAGGAATATCAAGAGTATGATCTAGTAGTCAGTTCTGTCACCACAAAGGTTAAGGGAGTGGCCGAGATATCTATACCAGACATTGGAGAAGTCGTGTGGGATGTGGTAGACTACACTGGACCATCGCAGGTAACACTACCACCATTTATTATTATTTTTCATACCACTGTACCAGCCTGTGGTTTACTGAATGTTACTGTCTTTTCATCGTGGCAAAGTAATTTAATTCCAATTAAACTTTTATCTGACTCATTTGAATATTCTATTTAACTCTTTACTCTTATTATCCTCGTTCATTCGGTTGCCAAAGTCGCACAGGGTCCTCCGGCCGTTAATATTATGCGGGTCCACGATCACGAAATCGTCAGTTTTTGGTCACTAAACAGAGGTAATCTTAGGCGGTCGCATTCATGCTTACTCAAGCTAAGATATTTTGTGTAGCCCCCATGGATATGTATACACTTGAATTAAAGTAACATTTACTTCAGTCAGAGGTCATGGCCACTACTACAGATATAAGTCCGACCAATATTATTTCCCTAATAGTACCTTTGGATTGGTCACGCCATGGTTTAGTACACAACTGGAGTTGGCTAACATTACATTAAACAGAGGTAAGGCTCACCCTATTTAGGTTGGTCAGTAACATTTTGCGGTCCTAAACGAAAATTCCCTATTTGTCTTTACATCCCAAGTAGCCTACACTTGAATTAGTGCCAAATATTAGCCAGAACTCTAAAATCGCAGTTGGTGTGCCCTATGCTCCACTCAAAACTGGACGTTAATCCGTTACTAATCTGACGAAGATTTGCGGTAACAGATACAATGTAATCTATTAAAGTGAATAATTTCAGAGTAAGAATGAATCCAAATGAAAAAATTTAATATTAGTCAGGTAAATGTATCATGCCAATGACAAAATCAGTTCAAAGATAATAAATACAAAACATCAAATGCTCTGGAATAAAGATAAAAGATGCAAATTACATGAGGCTGAGTGTCTTGAGCACATTCAGCATCACTGGCTGATTTTAACTACAAATCGCACCGAGCCTCTTGTTGCATTTCTTTAAGTACTCAGACCGAGACAGAAACCTATTTCACATGGAAACATTTGCTAACAATGGGAATTTGCAGTCAGAGTTTACACCTTTTGAGGGCAGGATACAATTTGCCTGGAAGGCACACCCTCCTCTGTAAGAAAGATATCTTTAAACTTTTTAAAAACTTTATTACCTTTTGCTTTACTTCTTTGGGGATGAGATCACACTACCAGTAACACTAAGACATTCCAAATGATACCAAACATGTATAGTGTTGTATGATAATTGTTCACATTAAACCATATAGATGTTTGGGTGAATTTCAGGTGATCTCAGCATGAGAGAGAGACGAGATGGCAAAGGGAGAGAATTGTAAATTGGGAGGGGATCAACTCAAGTGTGATCGTGTCTCGAATGGGGATGTTAATATAGCAAGAGTTATATATATATTCAGATGTTAATTTCCTTTGTTTTCTCAGAGAGCTGCCCTCTCTTCCAGTTTTTCCAGTCTTACACCACAAAAAAAAAGTTCTTAAGCAGATTTAGGTTTGTAGTCCAATAACTCTTGAAAACAAGTGAAAAGTCATGAAATGTTGTTCTTGTTTTATTTCGGCAGGGAAAAAACTCATTTTTTGTTGCGACAAATGTCATAGTCACAAAGAACCAAAAACAAGGTAATTGCCCAGAGGTAAGTGCAGTTAATTTATATTTCAGTTGCAATACAGAGTATATCTCAAAGTCTTGAAGATTTATTTCCATTGTGACCCATTATATTTAGGGATGATTCAATCTCCATTGTCCTTATAAGCCAAATATAATCCATTCATCAGATGTTCATATGTTCTACTTCAGGTCCCACCACATGGAAAGCTGTGTCGAACAGACAAAGACTGTGAGAAAGGGTTGTCTGACCAACATAATCATGGTAATGATATGTGAAGATACATTTTGTGTCCTGGCTGCAGATTTGTTATGCGGAAACATTTCAATGCCAGACCAATCAATCATTTCTTTGAATATTTGAATAATACTACCCAAGCTGTATTTTTTATTTTTCAGTGAAAGACTAAACCATTATCTGAAGTCTTTCCATGATCTGAGGTCTGTTCCTGTGTTTGCCTCTAAGGTGTTCAAACAGGTGTTTGTGTGAAGTTGGACATACTGAGGAAAACATGTGAAGTTAGAACTTGGTGCCCCATTGAGAACAAGAAGAATCCCAGGTGCGGCTTTACAATAAACATACAGTGACCGCAAAGCTATTTGGCAATAGAGATTTGCTGCTAAAGGAGTGAACAGTTGAACTGAACTGCAGTTCAGACTCACAGTGCTTCCATAGAGACATTTGAGGAACCTGTTTGAGGAACATGCACTTTTTTAGCCACTTTTACATAAACTGAGATTCTGTATGCAGATGTTTTCTTATGTCAGGCTTTCATTTCTGTTTCCCCAGACCTGCTCTTTTAGCATCTGCAGAAAATTTCACTGTGATGATCAAGAATAACATCAGATTTCCAGCCTTTAATTACATAAGGTAGTACATAAGTTATACAGTAGCAAATGCTGTGACATGTACTGAACAAATTTGGTGCATTAACATTCTTTAATCATATGTGAACAGTTAGCAGTATTTGAAGTAAATGCTAGCGAGAAGGAAGCCCAGGGTAATATTCATTATTCAAAAACTTATTGATCTTAGAAGAAACATCCTCCCTGAAATGAAGGACACTGACCTTAAAGGTTGCATCTATAACCGCTACAAAAATCCATACTGCCCCATTTTCCGTTTGGGAGACATTGTGAGTGAGGCCAAGGAGAACTTTTCAGAGATGGCAGTGGAGGTAAATGCCTTTCATTCCAAGCACACTAAAATATACACAAATGTAAAATTAAAGGAAGTCTTTAATGCTGAGAAAGGCTGCATTTATCTGATCAAAACAGTAATATTGTAAAATATTTGTACAAGTTAAAATAACTATTTGCTATTTAAATATTTTAAAATGTAATTTATTCCTATGATGGCAAAGCTGGCTTTACTCCAGTCTTCAGTGTCACATGCAGTGTTATTTTAGTATCATTGATATACTATTATAGTTTTTGTTAATATTTTGAATTAGATATTGATTTTTTTATATTTTCACTTTAATTGTAGTTAAGTTTTATTAATATTGTTTTTAATTTACAAAAAAAAAAGGTTATATAGAATTATAATTTTTTTCGTTTTAGTTATTTTAGTACTGTGAGCTAAGTAAAAGAAAATATAAGGAAAATGTTGCTTCGGCAACTAGCTGAAATAAAGTAAGTTTAAGTTTTTTTATTTTACTTTAAAATTTTATTTTATTTCAGTTAATGTTAGTTAGTGATAGCAACCCTGGTCACATGAACTTTCAGAAATAATTCTAATATGCTGATTTTGTGCTCAAGAAACATTATATTATCGATGCTGAAAACAGTTGTCCTGCTTATTGATTTTGTGGAAACTGATACAATTTTTCAGATTTTCTAATGAATAAAAAGTTCAAAATAACAGCATTTATTTGATATAGAAATCTTTTGTTACATTATATAAGTCTTTACTGCCATTTTTGATCAATTTAATGCATCCTTACTGATTAAAAGTATTAATTTCTTTAAAAAAAAAAAAGTCTTACCAACCCCAAACTTATGAACGGTAGTGTATTTGTGTAATTTAGTTATAAAGCATGCCAGTATAGCATTGTCCATGTATCTGCTTCACAGGGTGGTGTAATTGGGATCCAGATCAACTGGGACTGTGACCTGAACCGCATTTTTCACAAGTGTCTGCCCAAATACTCGTTCCGTCGCTTGGATGAAAAAGAAAGCAACCGAACTGTGTACCCTGGGCTCAACTTCAGGTATGAACAACTGAAATTATACTGAAAAGTATGTGAACACTTAAACAGTCCTTTATTAAAGATATTATTTTCTGTAGGTTTGCGAGATACTCTACAGTGAATGGTGTGGAGCAGAGAACACTCTTTAAAATGTATGGCATTAGGTTTGATGTGATGGTGTTTGGGAAGGTGAGATCATATTATCCTATGTTGTAATAATTTTGCACGTTCGCTTTGGATTTTAGGACATACAAAAAGTGCTCTATATTTTTCACAGGCTGGGAAATTCAGCATCATTCAGCTAATCATCTACATTGGTTCCACGCTCTCGTATTATGCTCTCGTGAGTAAACCCTTTAATATTTCATTAAAGTAAATAATGAAATATTTACCATTGAGCTTTCTTTAGACAACAATATTCCTTGACTGGCTTATTGGTACCGGCTGTTATTCCAAAGATGCAAAGCAGACCTACATTGAGAGGAAGTTTGAGGCCATTCAGGACCGAGAAGAGGTGAACACACATTAAAAACACTGACTCAGTTTGTTGTGTCGCAGATTTTTTCACACTGTTAATGCTTTAAACAAGGTGAAACTGGGATTCTGTATGTATGAATTTAACTTGTTGTAATGTGTCTGTTGCAGTGCTTCCTTTGTGTGTCATTTGTGGATGAGGACAAGTTGAGGGTGGTGAAAAAATCCAGAAAGAAAAGACTACAGGACACGAAACCCCTTTCCTTACACCAGCGCAAAGTAAGATGCCCAAATTATAGTCACACTTGCCAGTAAATTAATGCTAGTTTTTAAATCTAAATAAAGCATTATTTTAGTTTTAAACCTGTACTAAAAGACAAGTTCATCCAAAAAAGAAAGTTCTGTCATCATCATTTACTCATCCTTACTGTATGCCATTACAAGCCTATATGACTTACTTTTTTCCCAGAAAACACAATGAATTCAATTCAGTGGCGGTACATTCTGACTCACTATAACACTAATAAAGGACCCAGACGTGTCAGCAAGCACTCCATTATTTCCCAAGTGCTGTTCCCAAGAGTTGTTTTTGGTGTAAAAGAACCTGTTATTTTAGCAATAATATTGTAAATGGCAAAATCCTGTGCACCATCAATGAATCCTTTACACTGGTTTGCCATTATTATTTTACTGCTAAAATTCAGAAAATTATGTTAAAATACTGTGAAAATGATCAGCAAGCAGCATGTACCATTTCACTGACAGTGTACTGTATGTACTGAAATTGTTTTGAATTAGTTCATGTATCTTGTTTTTTTTTGTTCAGAACAAGGTTAGGGTAAGTAAATGATGACTTTCATTTAAAAAAAAAAATTATATAAATTTTTTTTTTTTTTGGGTTGAACTATATTAATTTATTATATCACGAATTAAAGCTCCAGTCCGTAACTTTTTTGGGTTAAAAATTATCTCAAATAAATTTGAGCAAGTAGATAACCAGCCAGTGTTCAAAACTATCTGCTTGCTTTAGCTCGGTTCAAAACGGTAAGCTTGTAATAATGTTTTTAATTCCAGTGGTACTGGTGGATTTCCGCGGAACATTCGAGCATGTCTTTGGGTCATTACGTCACATCTGTACACATAAAGAAGGTGTCCCGGCTAGTAGGCTATATTGCGTGTGAGGATGTTGGAGGTGGAGATTTATAGCCTTTTCTCACAGCACTTGATATAAATTAAACTTATTAATTTGATGGTGGATCCAGAAAGGTTCAAACAACAATCACCAGTGACAACTGGAGATTCACCCGTTGTAAAATGCAAAAGACTTCGGAGTGGCTACAGAAAAAAAGAGACTGCGACCGGGCCCATGCGAAAACAAGGATAAATATCGGAAAGGCATTAAATGTAGTCACGCAATGCTGATGTTAACATTTACTATTGTTATTGAGAGGAAAGTATAATTTGCACGGTTTGACGTGATATAAGCAATCGTTAGATTTATTAATCAGCACGATTTACTGCAATACTTTTGTCCCCTTAGTTGGTCAGAACAAAAGTGGATACTTACTTGTTCAGATGACATTTTCCAGTGAAAATTCTTATGTTGGTCATACTTCCAAAAAGTAGAATTTGTGATTCTGAATGACAGTATCCACACCGCACGGTGTCTGACAGCCGCACATTCTCCTCAAAACATTGGATTCATCCGCGCTGTGCTGTGTTGAGGCACAACCCATGTAAAGTCTATAATACCGCGAATAACTGCAATTGCAGATTTCGAACAGAGATGGGGACAAAGAGTAAAAACTACGGACTGCAGCTTTAAATTATCAATCAGATACTGTTAGTTTTTATTAATATTTTGATTTAGTTCTTTATAAAAATTTTTAGAAAATTATTTTTTTTCCAATTTCATAAACATAATTGTATTTGAATTAGTTTTTGTAATGTCTATAAGTTTATATTAATTTTATCTTAGTTTTTTTTTGTATAACAAGTTAAACTAAATGAAAATGAGAAATGTTGCCTCACCAACTACTTAATATTTTCAATATTTTATTTCAGACAACGTTTATTTTGTTC
The DNA here is from genome assembly GCF_051911475.1 of Siphateles boraxobius. Taxonomy (NCBI): domain Eukaryota; kingdom Metazoa; phylum Chordata; class Actinopteri; order Cypriniformes; family Leuciscidae; genus Siphateles; species Siphateles boraxobius. The sequence continues at coordinate 17,900,897 of NW_027509219.1, forward strand.
AAGTTTTTTATTGTTTTAGTTTTAGGGGCTGTTTACACAATACCACTTTCAACTAAAATTGGAAAACTTTTTATGTGGTTTGGCCGTTCATTAACACGACAAAGGTGTTTTGGGGGCCTGAAATGCGTAATTTTGAAAACAGGTTTCACAGAGCAAGTTTTTTAAAACAATACCGTTATCATTTGTGTAAATTACAAAAACGCGAATTCGTTAAAAAAAGAGAGGTCATGTTTATGCATATTACGTGTTCATTCTATAGGGGTGGGGTTTTTCTTTACAAAGTTACATCGCCAACTACTGGCTTGGATGCACAATATAGCATTTTTAATCGTTTTCGCTGATCCATGTGAAAGGGGATCATTTTAACAACATTGTCGTCTATAAGCGAAAAACGCAAAGGAAAAACTTTTCTGTTTTTAGTACACTGTTGTTGTGTAAACGTACCCTTAGTTACTTATAATAGCCTTGGTTTGTTCTCTATCAGAATGATTTGGCGAGCATGAAGACTCTGATGAGTGTTCTGCAGTGTGACCAAAGCAGAAGTGAGCCAGTACAGAATGGCCAGGGTGGTGGACTTAAGGTAGACGAAAACCTTCCCAGAAGGCACAGCGGCGGACAGGGCACAGATACACCATTACTGGAGATGTCACAGTCTGGGCGTCCGGCCTGGTGTCAGTGTGGTTGCTGCCGGCTTTCAGACATCCTGCAGGAGCAGTTGTGCTGTCGATCAGGAAAAGGTCGCTGCATAACCTCCTCCCCACTCTTTTCAACACTGGTTGTCAGTCGCTCCGTACTGGAGACCGCTTTGTTCTATGTGGATCCCCTAGCAGAGCTGCAAGAGGAGGCTCTGCGTCATGGTGCCTATGCTCAATTCATTAGATGGCGGTTTGGTGACAGCACACCCAGAGATGCTATTCCAGTAATACCCAGTTGCTGCATATGGAGGATAAGAGCAGAATACCCAAGCCCAGACGGGAAATACAGTGGCCTTAGACTTTATCAGGCCGTACCATCTCAAGGAGAATTCAACAGATAACCGATTTCATTCATTTTATGACTAGATATTCAATCAGAATGGCAATGTCTTATGATTATGCATAAAAGGGAATGATAATACCTTCAATAATACAGAATATGATGGGTCATTTTTACAATTTTAACCTGCAAAGCAAACAAACTATGTATCATATTAACCACAAAAACATGATCATGTCATTAAGTTTTTACTAACACAGACGCCTTTGAAGTAAAAAAAAAAAAATGAATCCAGAGGTCAAGCATGTACAGCCAAACTGGTTTACTAATGATTTACACTGGTTCAAAAGTTTGGTCAGTTAGATGTTTTTTTTTCAATTGATCAAAATGTTGTGCTGCATAATATAGGCCTATCACAAAAATATTAAGCAAAACAACTGTTTACAACATTGATAATAATAAATAAATGTTTCTTGAGCAGCAAATCCGCATATTCTAATGATTTTTGAAGGATCATGTGACACCGAAGACTTGATTGATGATGCTGAAAATGCAGCTGCCATTACAGGATTTAAATTGTAATAATATTTTAGAATAATGTATTTTTTTCTGTATTTTTGATCAAAAAAATGCAGCATTATTGAGTTTAAGAGACTTCTTCCAAAAATATTAAAAAACCCTTACCAACCCCAAACTTTTGAATGGTAGCCTAGTGTATGAAAAAAATACAACAGCATATTTGATTCTGATGGTTTTAAGTGCAGTGAAAGTGTCCAGTCCATTCCATCATGGAGTCCCATACGAAGTGCTCTCCATGGAGCTCTATAACAGTAAAAAAAATAAGATATATATATATATATATATATATATATATATATATATATATATATATATATATATAATTTTGCAAAACATTAAATAAGTCATTTAGAAAAATTGAAGTGACTTTTACTCACCAGTGGCACACCGTCACTTTTTTTGTCCAGGTGAATAAATTTATGTTTGACATAGTCACGGTCCTTTATACAAGTAAGGATGAACCAGTCACAAACAGCAGTCACCTGCATGGGAGAAATTCAGGAACAATATGAAAATACTTGATTCAAAGCCATTTTACTCAAATAAGTGATAACATATTTTTTTTAATAATTAGTGCTTACCAAGCTAAGAAAGGAAAGAGTGGCCCCAAGATTCACAATAGTGGGCACAATATGGAATTTACCAGCCTAGAGACAAAACAAAACAGAGTAAGCAAATCTGAAAGTTGATTAAGATGCTTGTTATTATATCATGCTTTAGAGACAAACCTTCCCATACACCATCACATCAAAGCGGATTCCAAACCCCTTTATCAATGTCCGTGTTTCAACGCTTTCATTGTTTTTATAATATTTAGCATATCTGCAGGAAAGTACAAAATTGTTATCCAATAGAAATAAATATAGCTTTAGATACAAAATGTTACAATCAAAAATCTAAATTTTCAATGTACCGGAAATTATTGCCAGGGGCAACGTTATTTTCAGGATTTTTGTTGTCCAGTCTGCTGAAAGAATATCTTGGAATGCAGAAGCGTTCTGGGAAGTCCAAGTCACAACTCCAGTCAATGAAAATCCCTATAATACCACCCTTTAACATCAAAACAATGCCAATTACAAGTAAAATACAAGTTAAAAAAGTATAATACTAAAAACAAATACACTATTGTTCAAACGTTTGGGGTTGGTTTCTGAATGAAGTCTCTTATGCTCACCAAAACGGCATTTAGGATATATATATATATATATATATATATATATATATATATATATATATTAGGGGTGTAACGATACACACAATTGACGGTTCGGTTTCCCCACGGTTTTGACGTCTCGGTTCGGTTTAGAAAGCTAAAATTGCTTCTTTTTTTTTAAACAGTGGTTTAATGAAAAAATTGTCTTTGTCTTTAAATTAATTCAATAACAATTAAACGTTTCACAAGGATTAAAAAAAATCTGCTATATCTGTAAACTATGGGGAGCCGCACATTACTATAACATTAAAGGTTGTAGCCTAGACTTTTAATCTAAATTCAGATGCTATTTATTTTTTAGATATAATAATCAACACATAACACATTGTATGAAAACATGTAAACTACTCGGTTACTCACGTAACCTCAGTTCCCTGAGTTAGGGAACGAGTATTGCGTAGCTATACGCAGTGGGGAAACTCCTTTTCCTCGATTTACTGAAGCCTTTATGTAAAGCGCATTTGCAGCTGCACAGCTAGAACATGAGCGTCTGGCTCGCTCATAGGCTGCGCTGTGGCAACTGCACAGTCTATAATAGTCCCCGAATCTGCCATTATAGCAGGTTTAACGACTGAAGCGACAACTTGCCATGTTACTGTAGTGCGGCTGGCTACGCAATACTCGTTCCCTAACTCAGGGAACTGAGGTTATGTGAGTAACTGAGTATTTCCCTTTCGAACGGTCACTTCGTATTGCGTAGCTATACGCAGTGGGGACGCCATTAAAAACGCAGCACTGAGTAACTGGCTGCCTCTGCAACTCAGGCCCCTGAGCATACAGAACAAGCCATAACCGCATAATTATGTATAAATAGACCAGACACCGTCAGGTCTAAAATAGTACACATCAGTTAGAAATAACCCAACATACTACACCAATGAACCCAGACACTGTCGGGGTTATTAGTATATGAACATATAACCAGTCAAGTGGGTTTATATATGAAATTATAACCGGCCAAAGCGGGTTTTATATATGTATGGAATATAACCGGCAACAGCGGGTTTATGCATGAATACAACCGGCCAGCAGCGGGTTTTATATATATATATATATGTGAATGTGATAGTGCACAGTAATATATGACAAGACCAGCCACCAACGGGTCTTAATCATACCGAAAGCACCTTCGCCTGCAGGGAAGGCACTTCCCTATTATAGAAACTCATAAACGTGGAAGGCGAGGACCAGCCGGCCGCATCACAAATATCACTAATGTGAATGCCAGATGACGAAGCCCATGACGAGGCATACCTCTGGTCGTATGGGCCTTGATACCTCATGGTGCCAGTTCTGAGCCCGCCAGGGAATCAGGGTTCTTAAACAACTGTGATTCACCATAACGTGCAAGCTGGCTGACTGCCATGCATGAGTTGGCACACGGCGTTTCAGCCAATGCTGCATCGGGCGCATGCGCAGTAATCCCATTACGGAGTACTGGCGATGCTGCTGCCATGAGACCAAGCAGTTTCTGAAATTTCTTCAGTAGCGCGCGCTCGCGCAATCTGAAAGTGCCTGCAAGTGCTCGCACCGAGAGCACGCGCTCTGTGTGAGTCGCGCTGTCATAGCTGGAGTCTAAAACTAAAACATGCTCTGGCTGGGGGTTAGTTTGCTTTTTGAAACATTGATTGTGAAACCCAGGCATTTTAGATGGCCGAGAATCAAATCCCTGTGAACTGATAGCTCGATTCTCGACTGTGCCCTCACCAGCCACTCGTCGAGATAATTTACATTTACATTTATTCATTTAGCTGACGCTTTTATCCAAAGCGACTTACAATTGCTATATATGTCAGAGGTCGCACGCCTCTGGAGCAACTAGGGGTTAAGTGTCTTGCTCAGGGACACATTGGTGTCTCACAGTGGATTCCAACCCGGGTCTCTCACACCACAGGCATGTGTCTTATCCACTGCGCCATCACCACCCCTGACCAATTTAACACGCGCACTCCCTGAAATCTCAGAGGAGAAAGCGCTGCATCCACACACTTCGTGAATGTACGGGGTGCCAACGATAGACCGAACGGCAGAACGGTGTATTGATAAGCCCGGCCCTCGAAGGCGAATCTCAAGACTGGCCTGTGACGAGGATTTATTTGAATGTGAAAGTAAGCATTTTTCAGATCCATTGTGACAAACCAATCCCCCGGGTGCACTTGCACGAGGATATGTTTTATAGTTAACAATTTGAACGGCCGTCTCATGAGAACTTTGTTCAAATGTCTCAAATCTAGAACGGGTCTGAGACCACCGTCTTTTTTCGGAATCAGAAAATAGCGGCTGTAAAAACCCCTATTTTTTTAGCGCGGGGGGGACTAATTCTATCGCCCCTTTTGCTAATAGATTTTGTACTTCGGTGCGAAGCACGTGACCCAAGCTGCTTCTCACCGAAGTCTCGAGAACCGCCTGAAAATTTCGGGGGTCTGCGAGCGAATTGGAGCGAGTAACCTCGCTTTATAGTGTTTATGACCCAACTCGACACATCGGGGATAGCTTGCCAGGCTAGAACCCGTGTGGCTAGGGCTTGACACACTGATTGGGGCTGGTCGCCTAACGTAGGGGGACCTGATACCCTTATATTGTGATTTGTGCACACATTGAGTATCAGACTGACTGTACAAGCATTAGCGTGTGGGGAAGTCAGTGTTACAACGGGGGAGGGGCCGCCTAGTGAAGGGGGACCGTGAACCCATATATTGTGATTTGTGCACACATTGAATGTTGGACTGACTGCACAAGCATTTGCGTGTGGGGAAGTCAGTGTTACAACAGGGGAGGGGCCGCCTAGTGAAGGGGGACCGTGAACCCATATATTGTGATTTGTGCACACTTTGAGTGTTGGACTGACTGTACAAGCATTTGCGTGTGGGGAAGTCAGTGTTACAACATGGGAGGGGCCGCCTAGTGAAGGGGGACCGTGAACCCATGTGTTGTGCTCGTGTGCTTTATTTGGGTCGCCGCGCTCACTGACGCGGGCCTGTTTACAATAATAAAATCCCCAGCCGCCTGAACTGAACAGGGGGCTGTGGGAAGTTTTGCTGGCTTCTTTGAGGGTGGTCCGGCAAGCGCGGGACACGCGCCCTCTCTTTCCTTTGCGTGCTAGGACGGCTTTGGCGGGAAGCGTTCGGCATCAGTCGCAGGGCAGGGCTGAGAGGCCTGTTTCGCCGGCCTTGCTGGTCGGCGCCAGCTAGCACGGTTAGTTCCACTCGAGCTCAAGGTCCGCGACAGCCTGTGTTAGGATCCGAAGCACTTCAGCGTCGGAGTTAGTCCTGCCTCGCTGGGTCCGCCGAAGGAGACGAGGCCCGCCACGTGGGAGGGGGGGGGGCGCTGATCTCCCCCGAACGGGACCGGAGATGACTGAGCTGGAGTGAGTGAAGCACGCGGGGACGTGGCCGGCGTGCATTCACAAACGTCCGTGCTCTCTGGATGCCGTTGGCTGCGGCACTTCTTCTTCCTCGGCTGAAGTAGGGCCGGAGAAGAAAGCGCGGGTGACGCGGCGCCGCCGTCTCGAGAGAGAGCTAACGTTAGCCGAGTTCGCAGCACGGAGATAGGCATGCACGCGCAGGCCGCACATCCGCCGACAGAGAGTGCATTCTCTGCGTGGTAGAGTCCCAGGCATGAAATGCAGCTCGCGTGTAAGTAGGCCTCGCTTAACACGAGGCATATGGAACAACGCTGATACAGATATAAACACATAATAAACAGATATTGAAAAGGATATCGCCGGATAGCCACAGGAGAGACGGCGTCAGGAGAAACACGGTTGAGATGTGTAGTCTGCTGAACTGTAGCTCGCTCAGGCTGAAGGCTTCTTCGACGGCGAAGGCTCAATAAATGGTCAGAGACGTGAAGTTTGTTGCTGAAGGAGTAAAATCTGCTATAATGGCGAATTCGGGGACTATTATAGACTGAGGTCACGCCCCCTTGGCGGGCTCTGACGTGCGACCAATGAGATCACTCTGCGTCATACACGTCAGAGCCCGCCAAGGGGGCACCCGCGCCATTGGATGTGCAGTTGCCGCAGCGCAGCCTATGAGCGAGCCAGACGCTCATGTTCTAGCTGTGCAGCTGCAAATGCGCTTTACATAAAGGCTTCAGTAAATCAATAAATTCAGTAAATCGAGGAAAAGGAGTTTCCCCACTGCGTATAGCTACGCAATACGAAGTGACCGTTCGAAAGGGAACTGAACGTAAGGCAGTTTTTGCATTTAACTTGTGTTTTTACTCTAATTTGTTATTGAAATATAATACTTTACACAGTTGTCATTTTCATGAAAGATATTTTAAACATACATTAAATAATCAAGATATCATTAACAGGTTAAGTAAAATATAATATATAGGCTAATATGGTGCATTTATTTAGTGCAAGAGTTCATTTATAGGAACCAAAGTAGTGGACACTGAATCACTTGCCTGTTGAGGTAAATATAATGCTAGTGACAAGCTATGCTGTTTTATTGACGTCTTACCGCTGCTGAAACACTGATTGAGCGATTACACGAGTTATGATGCCTTTCAGTAAGTATACTGCATCTGTCAACATACCTTCAGGTGTACATTCTGTAACTGAGGAAGAGATGATCGCGTTTACCTGCGCGCCGCGCTGGCGCTTGAAATGAGGAGCTTAGTAGGCCTACAGCGATCTGTCACGCCACAGCAAAGAGCGCCAAAACGCCATTTATTGTTTGAATTTCGTGATCAAATAGACAGAATTTGAAAGATTACACCTTGCTTATTATCGAAAATAACAAAACACGGAGCTTGTTATTTGGTGTTAATGGTGGTTAGGCTACAAAACTGAATTCGTTGTGTACTGTACACATAAGAAATGAGGTCCATTGAGCCGGGCTGGGCGGGGCCGGGGTAGCAGGCGGCGGGGAGGGGCGTGTTCGGTACGCAATGAGAGTATCGCGATTCGAATCGTGTGTTCTGTATCGCGGTTTTTTGGTTCGGTTCGAATATCGTTACACCCCTAATATATATATATATATATATATATATATATATATATATATATATATATATATATATATATATGTATGTTAATGTCCGTGTAACTAATTTAACAACTTTTACTTGCACTTTTACTTGCAACTTTTACTTGCACTATAGCAAGACTTTTTATTTTAGTTGTCCTGCTACTTATGTAACACCTAAACTCCTAAACTCAGGTTCAAAGCCTGAATTGACAGAGAAAGTTGATAATCAGCATCATGGTACCAACAAAGCCTGGTTGGATTGGTTTGGTTTTTGTCAACTCAAAACTAATCCTGTAACCCTGAGTTAGTTCAACTACCATCATGGTACAGGCCATTGCAGATTTGTGCTGTTGTCAGGAATTCTATTCAGGGGGTTGAATAATTTTTAGACTGCAGAAGCCATTAAAAGTTGCATTTTTTTTCAGTTGAATTTGAAACCACTTTTGTTGTGTTGAGCTGTTTCAATTACTTTTATTTATAGACTGAATGCCAATAAACTGGATTTGCAATGGTGTTGAATAATTTTGATTACAACTGTATAGCATTATTGAAGATACAGACTTTTAGAGCAATGACGCTGAAGTCTTCTCCTGCCTCGGTTACAATGTCCCCCAGACGGAAAATAGGACAGTGTGGGTCTGTTTTACGATTAAATGTGCAGTTTTTTAAGTACGTGGAGTTGATGTGATGCAGAATGTTTCGCCTAGAAATAACACAAAACATGACATTGAAAGGATCAAATTCACATTGCTCAAATTTGAATTTATAATAATGTTTCTCTCTTTTAACCAGTCATCATTGAAGACCTTAGATTTAAATGATTACCATAATGTTACCATGATGTTTCTGTTCATCTATGAGTAAAGTGCATTAATGAACTTACTTTCTGAAACTGAACTTTGGATATTGGATGTTGTTTTTGATGAGCACTGTGAAGTCCTCCGCTGCACTTAGAAGAGCAGGTCTGTACGATCACAAACTATATTAATTTCCCCATTTTCAATTGTGCAAATGGCATCAAACTTGTGCACTTTTACTAAAGAAACTCACTTTGGAATGATGGTATCATTTTCAAGTGGACACCATGACATCACCTCACAGGTTTCGATTGTGTCCGAGTATTGTACACATCGGCCAGTCTGAACACCTGCGTGGAGGATCACAGAGATTGATTTGCGTCTTACGTCTCTAATATTGTGCAGCGTTATGCGGAACATGAAAACTCACCATTGCCATGGATTTCATTGAATCCCTCTTTACAATCACTGTCTGATTTACAATTAGTGAATTCACTTGGAATCTGTAAAAAGGAATCAATCATAATGCAACGTGCAAAGGTCCCGCCATGCGTGAGAGTGGACATATGCAAATCTGTTTTATCGTACCTCAGGACAGCTACTCTGGGTCTGGCCAGGAGTGACAATCATATTTGTTAACACAAAGAAAGAGTTTTCTCCCTACCAAAAAAAAAAAAAAGAATGCTTGAATGTGGAATTGATTTCTAAAAAATGCATATGTCTATTGGACAAACAAATTAACTGTATTTTTACAGAGAAACCACTGTATTTCCTCTGCAATGGGTTTCTGTCAAACAAATTAGATACCTGGGGTGGGATGACATATTCAGATACGTCCCAAACATGAACTCCCTCAATGGATGAATTGGTCAAAATGTTTCCTTTCACCTTGGTGCTGACTGAGCTGATCACTGAGTCTTGGTCCTGGTAACCGCGCTGATACCAGCAGACATATCTTTAAAAAGTATACAGATATGGAGTTACCCTGAACAGTCAAGACTGCATTGAATTTCACAGAGAACATCACACGCTTAAATTTGTAATTAATATACAGTACTATGCAAAAGCCTTAGGCACTTTAGTATTTTCGCCCCAAGAAAATGGTTTTAATTAATATATTTTTCTGTAGTGTGTCAGTAGGAAATATCAGTTTACATTTCCAAATTTAATTGTAAATAATCCAGTGAGATTTTTGTATGCACAAGGAGTCTGACAACAGCCGGTGCTCCACACGAAGATCTGATCTCACTATCATCGTGTCTGTCTGTGATCACATGAAAAAACTGAGACGAGACTAAATCTAGAATGACTGCGGCAACGTCCCGAATGCGGCTGAAGAAACCTTCCTGCAAAACTACCTAAAAAACGATGCGCATGTTTACCTAGGATAAAAACGGTTTTAAACGTAAAGGGTTGTTGATTTAGTTAATGGAAGGTAATTGATAAAAATCTATTTATGACATTATTTTTTGAAAGTATCCTCACTTTACAGCATTTTTTACCTTTTCACAGTACTGTAGCTTTGCAGGAAGATTTTTTCAAGTGTCTTGGAGTCGTTGCCGCAGTGCTTCTGGATTTAGTCTACGTTTTTTTTCCCCATGTGGTCACAGACAGACTTGATGGTGAGATCAGATCTCCATGTGAAGTACAGGCTGTTGTCAGACTCCATATGCATACAAAAATCTCACTGGATTATTACAATTATTGGCAAAATGAATGTTTGGAAATGTATACTGATATCTGCTACTGAACCACTACAGCCAAAGATAAAAATAACTGGCGTGAAACAATTTTTTGATGAAAATACTAATGTGCCTAAGACTTTTGCACAGTACTGTGCAACAATAGGCTTGTCAAGCTCTAATTCAGGGGTCCAAACCTGCTCCCGGAGGTAAGAGCTAAACTCTGCATGTTGCTGGCCCTCCTGGAGCAGGAATGGGCACCTCGTTCGAATTAAATCAAATTACACTCTTATTCAAAGTGACTTAAAATTAAATGAATACAAGTAGATGCAATCATTATTTCTTTTGAAGTACAATAAGGCTATGAATTATCTAAAAATATACACTCACATGACAACATAGGCGACGATCAATAACTCTATCAGTCTGAAGAGGACTCCAAGTCTTTTGCTCCTAATAACCAGCATTACAGGTGTTTGGTATTCAAAAAGACAGTGGAGACAGCTGCACTTAGAACCCATTGCTGAAGAAATGTCTACTATGAAACAACAGTACTTGATGTAAGGTCAGAACACTGTGCTTAATCCTGTAGCCTGATATCTACTTCACTTCTCAATAGGATTTACACATGCTTTGAATGTAATTTCTTTTCATACAGGAATAATGAATGTGTTAAGATAAGCACTGCTAGCCATCTGCATGTATTTGGTTAAACAGTACCAGTAGCATTTGCACTCAACACATTTACAAGCCAATGTTTGTAACTGTGCAAAACCCATGGAAATCAAGTGGTTGAATCCTCACAGCAATGACCAACAGCTCCTGAACACCTTACATGCTCTAATTAGAACAGAAAATGCACTAAAATGTGTCTTCACAAAATTATACACAAAATTATAAACGTTAACAAAAAATTCTGCCCCCTCCAAAAAAAACACAATCAATTGAAAAATAGCCCATTTATTTCTCCAAGTATAAAAGGAACATATTAAAATAGATCAAACCAAAATGCTGGTAAAATTATGAATAAAAATTCAGTAAAGTTTACAGTAAAAAAAACAAAAAAGGCATCAATATAAAACTAGCGTCTCTTTTGGAATATGTTCCCCCGTCCTGGTCCACCACGTCCACGTCCTCTGGCAGCCACTGCAAAAACATTAATGCAAACATAGCTTGATATCATCTTTACAACAAAAAATATAAATAATGTCACATTAATTCTCTGAAAAAATGAGATGTTTCATTTTGTTTCATTTTCAAAAAATGTTTCTGCTGTAAGATGTGTGGACTGGGTTCAAGAGGCTGTATATACCTTGGGCTTTGAGAATAGCAGCTTTTCCTCGACCAGCACCAGCTGCCTGATTTTTGTTCTTCATACTCTTTAACATGGGAGCATTTTTCAGCATGTCGGGGAGGATGAGGAACCTGATCTTACTGCCACGAATATACACCTGCTCCAGCTGAGATACACGGCCATCCCTGTATGTGACTGTGATGTTTGCCATCTGGAGGAAATTGAAGATGGAAAGTAAAGAATGAGGCAACCTTTCAGACTCAGAGGACTGTTTTTACTTGGTGCAAACCTTATTATGAATCCAAAGAATAATATCCAACACAAAGACTGATAAATCAACTAAAAACTCAACTTACAGATAAAATCTATAAGGGTAAAATAATGCATCTTTTAGATAAGCATTTATTTTCATGCCTTAAATTAGCTTTCAGTACATATGCCAAATATTAGTACCTGGCAGTTCATGTTGTCCTCAGCCTCGATGAGTTTGCCCCTGTAAACCTCCCCAGTGTTGGTTTCACAGGTGACTATGTGTCCCTCTGCTTCATGAAGAACTTTGATGGGCACTCCAATCGACATCTTATCAACAAGTTGTCTGTGAACTGTGAGAGAGAGAAAATGAGACCCTTCAGAACATTTGGCAGATGAGAAATAACTTCGACAGAAGGACAATCTTTGTATTCCGAGGTGAAAGCTAGTGGAAGTTGTACACTAAATGAATGGGTCAGCCACAATATATTGAGGTTGTTCGTAAACGAGCAAGAAAAAAACCCCACACAACTAGAGTTAATTATTTGAACACAAATCTACAAACAATTCCCGACAGACACGTTCCAATCTCACCCAAACGAGCACAGAACGTCCACAAACAGCTTTTCTTCGACGTTCTTTAGAATTTCCGGGGATTTTATTGTAATTTACTGGAGACACGCACTGCCACCTACTGGACTGAGTTAAAACATAATTTAATTCCACAAGTGCCATTTATAACCAAACTTTAATTTAATTTGTTTTGGGGGGGATACCAAAGATTGACATACATGAATTCACTCAGCTTTTGTTTAATTTAAAATGCTTATAAATCCCTTAAAATAGAATGTAATCATATAATTTAATTGAGATTTTCAATTTAGTTGAGACATTCTGTAAATATCCTGGTTCATCTTTTTATTTATGTTGAAATAAATAAATTCATACCTGTGTAGTATTCACTCAGTTTGAGAATAAATAAGTGATTAGATGTATTAATTTTGTTTCTAGGCTTCTCTCTGGGGGTTCATTTCAAAGGAGTTCCAAAATGTAGTGGATTTCCATCTTTTATCCACGTAAAAGCCTCGAAACAGGATTTTCTGCATGTTTTAAAATATAAAATACGTCCTCAACCAGAGTGCCCCCAGTGAATACCGGCCATTTCCCACCGCGGTATTAATATATAAGCCATTTATAGGCATAGAATATAAATTAGAGTTTATTTTGGAGGTGGCTTCCTACTGTAATTTCTTGTCTTTCCAGCAGAGGCCGCAGTTCCGCCTCTCCTCAATTCACCGACGCACACTTGTATTTGGTTGGACAGGAAGTGAAACATTCATCCCTGGGTCTGGGAATGACCACCACAAGGCGTGGACTAAACAAGTAGTTTGTAGCCGTTTCACCGCTTCTCAACCAACAGCCTCATCAGCATCAGCAAGATGGACAGATTGTAGCGTGTCTGATGTAGAAGACAGGAGGGCAACGGCTGTCCGGCTAACCCCGCTAGCAAACAGTCTTCATGAAACAAGCCCTGAAATTAATATCACTGCAACACAACAACACCGAGAGACACACACGCAGACTGCATCATGAACGGTGAGTTCGTGTTAAATGACATTCAAATGAAACATCATAGATGGCTTGTAACTGTTTAACCCAACTAGCATTATAATCAATCATGATCCTTCTCTGACATACAATACTGGACCAAACACACAACCCGGATATATTTATTTAAAATGAAGAAATCAACAGTTCATGTATTATCTTGAAGCTGCCTGTGTTTAATTTTAAGTTGTTATTCACTCTCATTTACATGTTCTACGTGAATAAAATGAGTGGCTTGATATAATTCAGTTCACAACCAAAACTAATTTGTCCACGATACAACATAATCAAAAGCTGCTCATTGTGGCACAATGACATTACCAGCTTCCTTTTTGACCTTGTTCTGCCAGATGATGTGATGCTAAACGTACCGGTCATCCGGCAGCTGTTCCACTGGGATTGTGGCTTGGCCTGTTCCAGAATGGTACTGGAGTAAGTATGAATCTTAAGTGATGTATCCTGCAACAATTACCTTAATGATAAATATTTAAACTTTTGTTTGCGTGTGCAGGTATTTACATCCAGTAAGTGAGGAGGAATTTCAGAGAGCGTGTTTGGACTTGGAGTTCACAGAGAGCGTGTGGACTATAGACCTGGCTTATCTCATGTGTAAGCTTGGGGTCAGACACTGCTTCTGCACACAGACTCTTGGTGTGGACAAGGGCTTCAGGAACCAGGTATATGAGCTACTGTCAGTGTCATGATCACTGATGATAGATAAGAGTACAAGCTTTGTGTCACATGCATATTTCCAAGAAAAAGACAATGTTAAAGCATTGGTTTTTATGGTTGTGGAGTAATTTTAGTTAAAGTATCAGTCCTGATGTTATAACTGTTCACCTTGGCATCTGAATAATTTTTCCGTTTCCTTTGTTGTCCTGGTTCAGTCTTTCTACAAAAAGCATTTTGAAACCGAGGAGGACAGGGTGAATGAACTCTTTATGAAGGCTGAGAGCAAAGGGGTCCTGGTGAAGAAATGGTAAGATTTGTTCTCATGTCTATTTTTTCTGTTCTGTGAAGCATGCTGACACTTTGTGCTTGATATACTGGTTTACCACCATCATGGAAACCCTAGAAATGTCAGGGGACTTTTTTCTAGACTTGAAATAATTGTGGAAATTAACAAAAATGTGGAAAATATTTAAATGCTCCGCTTTAAAATATTTAATTTAGGTGATCCAATCTTTATAATATGTATATAAAAAAGTGTTTATGCTTTAATCAAACATGACTGGAAAAGTCATGACAATTCATTGTTCAAAAATTAGCCATGCACAATATATGAGTTATTGGCCCGTATTGAACACCTTTTTAATTTATTGCTATCAATGATATTGTACATTTAATTATGCATTTAATCATGTCCATTTCTTTTATTTTTACGAAAGTGATTTACATTGCATTGAAGGCATTTTTTTCTCCGTTCATGCATTCCCTGGGAATCAAACCCATTCTGCGTTTGTCATGCTCTACAGATGGAGCTACAGGAATGCTTAAAATCAATCGAAAACAATTGATTTTGTTTATTTTAGACGAAGTAGTATCACATTTCAGACATTTATCCTTGTGTGTGTATATATAGTGTGTATATATATTTACCGTTCCATCATTTCTGAAATTTACCAGATTTTATAGGAATATGACTGAGGTGTCCTTGAGCAAGGCACCTAACCCCCAATCGCTCCCCGGGCGCCACTCAAGGCTGCCTGCTGCTCCGGGTGTGTGTGTATTCACTACTCACTACTCTGCTCCTAATGTGTGTGCACTTACTTGGATAGGTTAAATGCAGAGGTCAAATTCCAAGTATGGGTTACCATACTTGGCCATCACATGTCACTTTCACTTTCAGTCCATGAAGAAATCTGATGACATCTTTCTCTTGTAGCTCTGTTACAGTTCAGGAGATCCAGAGCCACCTGGAACAGGGTCATGTGGCCATCGTGCTGGTCAACGCAGTGGTGTTGGTGTGTGAGCTGTGCTCCACGCCTGTCAAATACTGCTGTTTCCTCCCTGTGGGTCAGAAGTGCTTCTGCAGGAAGCCAGATTACCAGGGCCACTTCGTGGTGGTGTGTGGATTTAACCGCAATACCGGCAGCGTCTTCTACAACAATCCCGCCTACTCAGACCGTATGTATTGAGAAGTTTGGATAAGTCTAAACACCAGTTTTGCTAAAATTAAATTAGATAATGAAATATCAAACCAAGTGGCATTATTTTTATATATATGTGTATATATACATACACATATGAGCCAAAACATTTTGACCCCCTGCCTAATATGCTATTGGTCCTGAAAGTGTCCTGTGGTATCTGGCACTAAGACGTTTTCAGCAGATCCTTCAAGTCCTGTAGGTTGCCAGGTGGAGCCACCGTAGATCGAACTTGTTGGTCCAGATCTGGGGAATTTGAAGGCCAGAGCAACACCTTCAACTCTTCATCATGTTCCTCAAACCATTCCTTAACAATGTGTGTGGCAGGGTGTGTAAAATTTGCTGAAAGCATTATCCACTTCCACCAGGGAACACCATTGTTATGAAGGGGTGTACCTGGTCTGCAATAATGTTTAGGTGCAGTGGGTAGCACGTGTCAAATTTACGTCCACATGAATGGTAAGACACAGGGTTTCCCACCAGAACATTGCATCACACTCCCTCCACCGATTCATTGTCCCAAAGTGCATCCAGGTGCCATCATTTCCCCTGGTAAACGGCAAACATGTATACTGCCGTGGACGTGAGTAAAAAGAAAAGGAGACTCATTGCAGAGTCCTGCACTGGTCCTGTTAGGTAAACCCGCACCTGCCCCACACCCACAATACTTAACAGAGCACTGACGCGTTATCCAACAGCAGCACTCATTTAATTCTGTACCCGACTCGACTGGTTTGACATAAGGGCCGCGAACCGAACTGTATTCGCATTAAATCTACATCATGTAGACAAAAATGAATTATTTAACACAAGCAATCAAACCAACACTAACCATTCTGAGTTGATGCATTTATGAAAAATAGACACGCAGGCCAACATGGTAATAATTAAAAGGGAAAAAAGATGAGAACTTGCATCCGTCGTGTAAACAATACAAAACTTTTGCCTGCATCATGTGAACAATCTGCCCATACAGGCTGATTTGAACAAATGTCCATAAATCACACACGCTTAGATGTCTCTATAAATTAAAAGATCATTTAACCAAATATGAGCCTTTACTGTCATATAGTATTTGGGATAATTTAGCAGATTCACTCTGCATGCAAATGCGGTTGTCTCTCCTGAAACACTGCAGTGTATATGTGGCCATCGATCCTCTTAGCAGCATGAAAGATAAAACTTTTATTCAAATTGCGAATAGATTATATATTGAAAGCGAGCAAAGAGCGCTCCCTTAAATGACTGAAGCTGTCAATCACTGTATGCAAACGCTGTGCTCAATGCTGCAAATCGCTTGTAATTAGAAACCTTTGACATTCTTTAGACTGTAGAACGTGAACACAAATAAGCACGGGACCGGTTGAAAGCAGCGGGCTATCAGTGGGTACTGAATTGAGTCGAAATAGAAAGTCTTTGCTATTGGACCTGCAGTCCGCCCGTGCCCTCAGCAAATGACCACGTAAATATGATTCCACCTGTAACATCAAATATTAGCATTGTGCGTGTAGGACTCTGACTCATTGGACCAGGCAACCTTCTTCCTCTGCTCCAAGGACCAGTTCCGACGCTCGCGTGCCCATTGTAGATGCTTTCGATGGTGGACAGGGGTTATCATAAGCACTCTGATTGGTCTGCAGCTACACAACCATTTGACAAATGCGCTGTTTGTTGTAACACATTCCTTCCATAACCATCATTAACATTTTGTGTTACTTGTGCCACAGTAGACCTTCTGTTGGCACCAGACGGGATAGCCTTCATTCCCCCTGTGCATCAATGAGCCTTGGGCGCCCATCCAATACGTTGATTATGAAAACTGATTGTTTACCCTCTGATCTAACCAGGCAGTAATATGATAGTAATGATCAATGATATTCACTTCACCTGTGACTGGTCATAATGTTTTGGCTCATATATATATATATATATATATGCAGATTGTCCAACCACCTTGGATTTGTTTGCATGTGCCTTTTTGATATGTTTGATACTTGATTATCTAATGCTTTTTTGAGGCCACTTACATCTTCGAAACATCCACCTCATTTATTATAGTTTATTATGGTTATTTGTTTATAACTGAGAATCTTTACACATTGCAGGAACATTAAAACTGTGTGTCTCATAATATGCCTATCACTTTGATTGACAGGTGTGTGCTGCACTAGCTTTAGCAATTTTGAGGAGGCCAGAAGGAGCTACGGAACGGACGAGGACATTCTGTTAATCTACAAAGATGATTGAGTCTTGACCGCTTTTGAACGAACACGCATATAACACACTTTTAGCATCCACTGTGGTTGGCTGGGTAGCATTTTTGCCAACAGGTAGCACGTACCAGTTCTGCTGGCCAATAGCGGGTAGTATGTGTCACCTCTGGCTATGGACCTCATAAGGGCTTTAGTGTCGCACAAAACATTACTATGGTGCTACATCGGCCACAGAATGAAATATTCACACAGAAAGGAAAGGGAGATGCTATGTATATGTAACTCATCATTATTGTAATGTAGACTTATATTTTTATCTACCACATTTGATTTATATAGTCTCTGCCACTGTAAGAGGTAGAGGAGTGTACATAATCTTTTTCATTCATGTAAAGATTTTGTGATTGTTCAGGGCAACCTTGCAAAATCACAGGGTTGTGATTCATTTTTTTTTCTTTCTTGGAAGCCACTTAATTGAGCATACAGTGAAAGATTTTAATTATTGTAAAAGAGGGAAGCTGTTTTTAAAAACTCAGGTAAGATATGATAAATCCAGTATGCTAAATTATGTCCCACTGTCGGGAAAGAAATGTTTCAGGGGTGCACTATGTGTGGATTCATTTACTCCAGGGGTTTCCTCAAGGACAAAATCACCTGGACGTCTGTCATAACCTCATGTAAAGTAGCAAGAGAGAGTCTGGCTGCTTTGTGGGCGACTCTAAGCTGTGAACCATACAGTACATTTCAAACTCACTCAGCACTAGTACAGTATTAGACCCATTTCTGTGTTAAAGACAATATTTTGTTGTTAAATTCTCATTATTATAATGTGTTGGTGTCATCAGAGAGAGAACAGGAACACTACGTTTGGAGTTTTACGTCAGTTGTTATGTGGAATCGAGTCGTGCACAGTTTGAAATGGTCTGAACCCAGTGTTGTGAATGCTTTGCTGTTTGCTTGTAAACACACTACGCCTGCTCAGTGGTTCAGATGGTTCAGTCGTGACAAAATGGAAGATGAATGAAATGCTTGCACAATGGTGCTCCACCAGCCATAATTCTGTTATTTAATCTTTGATCATTCATGTTAAAATGTTATTTTTGTGATTTGTTTTTTTTAAGACTGCATCAGGTGTCCGATTACATCAGCTTGTGCTTATTTTTTAAAAAACATAAGGAATGTTGATATGGCAAACTTTATTTTTATGAAATATATAGTTGCATTTAGGAAAAGAATAAAAGTTGGATTTGTATTTTAATCAAATGCATCATTTCCATTATTGACCTTACAAAATGAACTGATAAATTATATTAAGTTATTTTGTGGAATTCAAGTAGAGAGATAAGCACATATCTCTAATACATAATGTGGTTCTCCTGCATCTGCAGAGTTTGGCTTTCAGAAGAAAGCACAGTTCTTCTCAGGGGCTTTTGGCACTCACTCCTTAATGTTGGGTTTGAAGTCATGCTGGACGGCTTTTTTCAGCTCCTCTGCGTACATTTCGTACCTCCCAGTCATCTGTGGAGAGATTCACATGTGTGAAGAGCACACAGACACTACAATAGACTGTCCTGTTTTAATATCTATAGGATATGACTTGTCAAAGAGAATAAACCTCTCTGATGGTGATCATGATGAGAAATCTTCCTGAAAGAAATGTACTGTATAGATTTGTATCCCACCTTGAAGTTCCATTTGTCTGCAACTTGGCGATTTAGGTTCAAATCCAGCTCTGTCACCAGGAGGCCATCGCGGGTTCTGGATAATCCTGGGGATCTGCTGCCATCAGGAGCAGCTACGTAGCTGGAGCCATAAAAGTGGCCTAAGTCATGGTGCGCTACGGATAAGGCAAATCAGAAATCATATAATAAATGCACATCACCGTTCACAAGTTTGGATTCAGTAAAACATTTTTTTTTTTTGTGATTTAAAAAGTAGTCACTTATGCTCACCAAGGCTACATTTATTTGATCAAAAACACTTAAAAAAAGGAATATTGTGAAATATTGTTACAATTTAAAATAATAGTTTTCTATTTTAATGTGTGTTAAAATGTAATTTAGATATTATTTGCTGATTTGCTGCTCAAGAAACATTTCTTATTATTATCAATGTTGAAAACAGTTGTGCTTACTATTTTTGTAGAAATGGATAAACAATTTTTTTTTGTACTTTTTGATAAATATAAAAGTTCAAAAGAACAGCATTTAATTGAATTAGGAAAGTTTTTGCAATATTGTAAATGGCTTTGTCACTTTTGATTAATGTGTCCTTGCTAAATAAAAGTATTAATTATTAGCCTATATTACTGACCCCAAAACTAATGAATGGAAGCGTAAGTTCATTAACAACAAATCAACATTTGATCCCAAATGACCCATTTTGGCATTGTTTTTTCTGTTTTAACATTTTGTCAGTCAATTTTTATGTTCATTTTTATTAATTCAATAACACATCAGTTTAAACTATTTTCTCATGTCTAAAATTTTGCTAACAGGGTTGCAAAACATGCAAACCTCATAGAAAATGTATGAAAAATAATACAACAATACAGTGTCTAGTTTTATCTCCTGAGGCTGACTTTCAACATTTTCTGAAGGTTAAGCATCTCGTTTCACTGATCATGTTGGGACAAACTGCCCTTGTATATGTTTGTGGCGAATGTCTGTGTGACCCTGGTCATGTTACATGGAGGCTGTACATGCATGTAAAACAGCAGAGGGGGGTTTTGGGTTTTAGGTGAAAGGCTTACGCAACAGTAATGAGGGGCTGAAAGTGAGAACAGAGCCTGACAGACCAGAGCATTAGGAACACGACACCTTGGAACAAGGTCCCTTGTCCTCAGCCCGTCACCGACACGGATGCTAGATGGACAGACAGATATGCAAATCTTTTATGCGCCGACACAGCAACACTAAGCTATGGGAAAGAGCCAACTGTACTCACATTTGTATACTGACAGGAAGTTTATTTAGGTTTTTGACCCAAATTGAATTACTGGGCTGAGAGTGCCATCTATGAGTGACTTATGAGAAATGCACTTGATCTCACTAAATGTCTTCATTACACAGAAACCGTGCTACGTATGTATACACTATTGTTCAAAAAGTTTGGGGTCAGTCATTTTTTTAAATAAGTCTCTTATGCTCACCACGGCTGCATTTATTTGATCAAAAATACAATAAAAACTGTAATATTGTGAAAAATTATTACAATTTAAAATAACTTAATATGTGTTCAAATGTAATTTATTTTTGTGATGCCAAAGCTGAACTTTCAGCATCATAACTCCATTCTTCAGTGTCACATGATCCTTCAGAAATCATTCTAATATGCTGATTTGCAACTCAAGAAACATTTCTTATTATTATCAATGTTAAAAACAGTTGTGCTGCTTAACATTTTTTGTGGAAACCAATTTTTTCCAAATGTTTTAAGCAAAAAATACACAAATACACAAAATAAAAGAAACAAGCCCACATACGCAGATACATGCACATGCTCAAACTAAATGGATACCTTTCTTTCCATCTCCAGATGTGAACTCATTCTTGAAATATTCCTGGAAAAGAGAGATCTACGTCAAAACTCAAAGGCTTGGGTCACTTCTGCGCAGAAATCATCAGTAGAGGGCAGCAGAAAACACATATCTGAACATACAACGCTGTATGAGAGGCACTGCAGAACAGACTGTCCAAATAACTCCCATTTAAAACCAATTTAAAGATAATTGGTTTACTGTATCTAACTCTGAGAATAAAAGTCATCCCTCTAAGACATTATAACCACTAACAGAGACCAGACTCTACAGAGCCACAGAAAAAAAAGGCACCGCTCAACTTGTTTTTTCATCTGTGTAACGTTATTTGCAGTTTGGCTTATAATCCTGTTTGAATTATTAGCATGTGCTTATCTAATCTTATTAGAATATATATATAGTTTACTTCAGTTGTGGTTGTGATATTAATCACAGTATGCACATAGATAGGGTAAACAGGACATTTCCTGGCAATCTCTGTGTGTATTTTAGACAAACAATTTTTGGGACAGTTATAGGACAACAGGTGGCAGGCACATACCGTTCCCACCCGGTTGATGGCACAGGTGAAGCAGTGGTTTGCGATGGCTGCATTTCTGGCCTCAATCGACCACATTGGTTCACTGTAACACAAAACCTGCATCAGCATGAGGGAATACGGGCTCTGCGTCTTTCCCATGAGAAGACAGCTGTACAACACGATACCTGAGCAATCCAACTGTGGCCGAGGGATTAAAGATGATCTCAGCCCCATGTATGCTGTACATTAACCAGTTGAGAGGGTGGTGTCGGCCGTAACAGATGTTAACAGCGATTTTTCCAAACTGTGTCTGGAATACAGAGTGGCCGGTGTTGCCTTCCATGTAATATGTCGACTAGAGGAAGAATGAAAAGTCAGTTTAAAAGATGATTTATGGAAATGCAACATCAGTATCATAAAGAAAAGCAACACGTGTTAATATTTCTTTAACCCTTTGATGCATTATAATCAGCATGAAACTGAAGTTGGGATAGCCTTTTCTTCCCTGTGTGACTGTAGGCTATATTCGAGTGAAACGGCTTCTTGAACAGAAAAAAATTAGGTACTGGACTTGATTTTGTCCATCGGGAATTGATTGCATCGTTGGATTATTGTTGATTGCTATTGCTGTAAAAATATATATATTCAGAAGCAGACTGCCTTTATAAATATAGTAGCCTACACTGAATTGTTTGCGGGGGGGGGGGGGGGGGGGGGCTCACTATTTTTGATGACGGAGTAAAATGCATAAATTAACTTTAAATATTGTGTCTGAAAACAGTAAATTACGTCAATATTACGTCTAGTTTATTAAACTGTTGTATAAAGGCAATATCAGCAGGAATATCTACAGCATTCAGAAATGATCTGTTGTAATAAAATTGCCAATGCAAAGCCATTCTGATCTAGGTTTAGACTATAATTTCTACAATATATTTTTTTGTTACCGGCAGGACATTCTTTAAAATATTTGAACTATAGTTCCAACAGATCTGATGTTTGCTTAATACTATTTAGTGCAAGGGAGAATTACCAATATTTTTCTACTAAACGTTAATCTCTGTGTGACTGCTGTAATTTATTGTATGCGAATGTGAGAAATTCAGAGAATATTGTATGCGAATGTGAGAAATTTGTAAAGATAGCATGAAAGATAATCTTATGTGTTAACAGTATTGACAGTGCATGTGATATCTGTGCAGCCGCTTCTGAAAAGGCCATAGCTCACCAAAATATACTGTATGTTGTATTTTGAATTGTGGCCACCGTTCGTTTGTGATGCAAGCATAAATTCATGTAGGGTGATGCAGCATGAAAATTAATGCAGGCTTAAGCTGGACTTAACTGGAGTTCACTGTAAAAATTTATATATGATCAATAAGTTATGACAACATATGTTTTTACATTGCTTTAATCAAAATAAGTTGAGCAATACAACTTTTATATGTTATACAAGATTTCACAATTTTTTATAAGACAGTTTAATGTATTTTAAGTTGAAATGACTTAAACATCCAAGTTGATTGTACTTAAAAAAATTAAGGCAGCAATCTTTTTTTTACAGTGTTTAAAGGTTCAGTGTGTGATTTTTAGCGGCATCTAGTGGTGAGGTTACGAATTTCATCCAACAAAGGTTACGGTGGCCGACAGGAAAATTCGTCTGAGACAGCAGAGAGTAGCCAGTTCAGCAATGAGGTTTCTTTACAAGGATAAATTAAGAAGTTATGTTTACTTAATTATTCCGTAAAACTATGTTATTGCGAATATTATTGTTACTTGTTCATCATTGTGTCGGTGTTTTATTCGCTGAACTAAGCTTGCTTCCTTGCACGAAGAGCAATAGTTACGAAACGCATCTGTCCATTTAGGGCTACTGTAGAAACATGTCGGCGCATTTCAATGTAAGGGAACCCGCGGTGTATGTAGATAGAAACTGCTCATTCTAAGGTAATACAAATATATAATGGTTCATTAAGTAAGGTCTTTATACACCACTGAAAACTTATTTTTCAAGGTAGTGGCGAAACACGTCCTGTAGCGCTGTTTGTTCGCTGTCGGCTACGGTAGAAACATGACAACACAATGTGTCGACCTCCATAGAAGGGGGTGCCCGCAGTTATGGAGATATAAATGTCTCATTCTAAGGTAATAAAAACATAACGATTCATTATGCAAGGTCTTTATACACCACTGAAAACATAGTTATGGATCTTATACTGCATTTCTGTAAATAGATCCTCAGAAAAATTACACAATGCACACATATTTGATGCTAATCAGCATGCCATCAAAATTCTCCTTTATTTTACTGAAAACAACAGAATATAGCTGTCTCTGCCATCTGGTTCCTGCAGTTACACTTGTGTTCCAGGAAAAGAAAGTGGGCAAATTTCCTGTATTGAGCATTATCACAGTGTGGAATGGATCAAAAGAACAACTGATAAACAGCAAAGCAAGGGAGAAATCAACCACTTAAAGTGTCATGGATCATGTAGTGCAGATACACACACGCACACAAACTCGTTTAACCTGGAGGTGGAAAATGATACCCAACATGCTGGAACAAATCTCTGAAAAGAAGAATTTCTAAAGGGGCTGTACTGGACAACTTTTCAGTTACCCAATATGATTTAGACATACCCACGCAGCAGCACAAAATACTGATAACTATATGTACAGTAAAGGTTTGAAATTCGGAGTTTTTTTTAAATAATTTAAAACTGGAAATAAAAAGAAATCATGGGATTTCAAAAACATAAACATAAAACGAATAAGAGATTCTGTACTATTTCTGTCACTATTCAAATAAGTAATTTTGTGACACCTTTGTACAGATGACCAGATGTTCTTTTAATTGAATCTCAAGATGCTCTTAGGATCATTCTCGAGAATGTTGGAGAACATGGTCTTCAGGTTTTACACAAACTTATATTCAACAAGAATACATGGAGTGTGCCGCGGTCACAAATGTACCTTCTGACATTTCCCTTTTAATATAATATATTTGAATACAATAACAATTTGTAAATAATTTGTAATGTTTTTTTAATAAATAAAAAAAAAATTTGCAAAAATGCATTTTTACTAATGATCTCAGACTTTTGGACTGCACTGTATTAAAATTTAATTTATAGCTTACTTAACACTTAATGTAAATAGGTGATGACACTCTATTGATGTGAATACAGAGTGTTACTGTAGCTGTGTTGTGTCACACTGACAGTTGTTTGGCTGTTATGCAGAGGGTGACACCGACCTCATTGAAGTCTCCCACACGTGGAATGTGATTCTTCCGTGATTTGCCCAGAACATCACCATTATTGGACACCACCACTGCCGTGTTCCACAATGTTCCACCGTGGATCTCATCTCTCTCCAAAATGGGAGACACAACCACCAAGTTGTATTTTTTGGCCAGCTAGAAAAAATAAAAATCAAGCACAAATAGTTTCAGCATTAGCAGGAATGGATACTGGAAGTGGAACATAGCAGGGTGGTCGCACTACACGACATTTTTCCTCATTAAATCACTTTGGCTTGTCATAAAAATGCCAAATTCATCTCTGTGATCGAATTTCGTGTTTTATGTATTTTTATTCTGCATGTTTCTGCATGTTAGTCACAACACATGACTGATTTGGGTGACACTAGTTTTTCAAATACTAATAAGCAGTGAGGCAGTCTTTTTAAACATTAATAAAATGTTAAAATATTTAATATTTTAGAGACATTTCATATTAGCGCTTTTGGTATAAGAAAAGCACAATATAAATAAAATGCATTATTATATTACTTAATATATATCTTTATAATTTTATACTTTTATAATAGTTTAATATAGTTTTCTTTTAAAGAATTTCATTATTTTAATGAGGCTTTTTTTTCCATTATGATATCAGGACAGTTGTATCACCCTGACTTTTTTATGCTGACGAAAAAAGAAAGAAAAAACGCAATGAATTTTTATACGGAAATTTAAAAAACATACTCATCATAGTGTAGAACAGTTTTATTTTAGTATTGTTTATTTCATATTAATTTAATATTAATAAATTAATTAATTAGATTTTGATTCAGAAAACATTCTCATTGTAGAAGTCATTTTTATGAACATACTGTATTTTTGAATAAGTTAATAAACATGGACAAAAATATTCTTTTTTGCCATAATCTCTAGAGATCTTGAAGAACCCGCATGATGAAAAAATGCAATTCAACAATATTTAAAGGAAAGTGTACAAAAAAAATACTTATACTAACACAGCACAGATTGGTGCGAGAAATGTGATTTTGGGACATATTTGCAAAAGGATAGATGCGGTTCCTCTGTAAACAATCAAAGGCCACGTAATTCCTCAGAGCTCAGTGTCAGAAGATTCCACAATTACGTGCTGCAGTGCTCATCGTCTGTGGCTCTCGCCGTGGTCAGAACGTCCCTGTCCCCTCTGTGGGCTTAACCTCTTGCTACTTCCATTAACAAATCACCAGCCTCAAAGCAGCTGCACAGCACCGCACCAGTTAAACAAACATGCGCTATATCAAAACTAACTCCCTTCGCAATAGGCACAAGGGAATAAATCAATTCGGTCCATGCCTATAGAAATACAGCCTCGTCTTGAGTTTGAGGAGTGAACAAATAATTAATTTGAGGTTAAATATTTGAGTGTATAACTAAAGATCAAGATGATGCTTCATAGCAAAGGATGAGTGTAACGTTTACATGAAGACATCCATTTATTCAATTCTTACCTGAATACAAAAGCGCGTGGTGAGCCCGTCCTCGGCCGATTCGGCAAACTCTGTCCAGGGCTCCCTCTCTCGTGTGCAAAACGCAAAAGGCATTGCTAAGGGTGGAGGACATGAGAGGAGACAGGAGAGAAAATGATGCTTATTTTTTACCCCTAAAAGATTTCATTAGAACTGATTTTTATTTATGAGTGATTTAATCTGTCGAAATTGATACTCGTTGGTGTCCAATAAAGTGTTGTTTTTCTTGCTAAGAGGGAGGATGAGAAGTACAGTGGAAAGGTTTAAGGTCTTGTTTTTCATTAGCAGTTGTTTTGTTTAGAGCATGACGAAATGATTATGGTTTACATGGCATTTTTTAATGGCTACTAACAAAGCAAACATGCTTCATAGATTTGAATGGAAATACAGGAAATCAGAGCCAAGAGGTCAAAGGTTTACATGGCGTGATGGTTAAGGGGGTTCAAACCTGGGCAACAGGGCCTATTGGGACCCAAAGGGACTGAATGGCCTTTGGGATGCCTAGAGAGTTTATAATTGGAGCATGAGACTCCTTTTCTTCAGGAAGCATCCCTACAGCACGCCACGGCCAACACAAACAGACAAACTGTGAGCGCAGCTTAAACTTCGTCACTACGGCCCTGCTGCGCTCTGCTGATGTAAACCAGATTCTGCTGATGTCTTCACGGGCATCTTACATCACTGAAGGTCAAGAAGCCTTCCCATCCTATACGCTCAGTTCATAAATAAGCACATTAATTTCCTTGAGGAAAACAGGAAATGGTTTATAGATAAACATTGAATTAAACAAGTAATATTTCTGACTGAATATGGGTAGTTAGTCATGTGTCGAACAGTGTCTTGCAGAGTGACATGCTATATTTCATCTTTCATAAAATTATTTGTAAAATAGTTTTCATTTATAATTATATTTATAATTATCACACATGCAGATTTGACATGAATGATGTTTTAAAAACATTTTTGTCAACTATGAATGTCTTTCAGTATGTTTTTGAAATTACTGTAGAGCTGATTTTTTTAAAGAAGTGTATAATAAAATATATTTAAAAGTTATTTAACAAAAAAATATGCCATAAATTTCATGACACCCGAGAGCTGTATATATTTCAGATGCATCTTCGAAACAGTTGTGGGTTCAGCAGAAAGGGAGCCAGTTGTCCGTGCATGTGTGTGTGTGTGTGTGTGTGTGTGTGTGTGTGTGTGTGTGTGTGTGTGTGTGTGTGTGTGTGCGTGTGTGTACTCACTCCAGGCTTCCTGGAAGCATACGATATTGACCCCACTCATGGCCGCCACCTCTACCATCTCCCTCACACGCTTATGCAAAGCTGTGATCTGTCATAGCAAAATGACAATAGAATTCAAATTCAAATTAATAATGATAAATAGATGAAACTTGTTTTAGCACTTGGCCATTATATGTAGTGTGTACTTCTTTCTCTCACCTGTTCAAGCACAGGAGCATCAGTGGGTAGGACTATCTTGTTCTGAATCAGCCCCACGCGGACAGTTCTGGGAGGTCTGAGTTGTTCTGGAGAAGCCTCAAACACATAACCCTTCAGATCAAAATCTTGCTCCGCTGCAGCTTCTATTGCACCCTGGGGAAGGCTGAGCTTCCTGAAATGCATTTATTGCAATGATTAACTGCTACACATGATGAAAATTTAAACAAATAGGGAAGATCGAGATTATTGTAGCCCAATGGTCAATAAATGCATGATATATTTTAAACTGTCCTCTCTCCTTCAAAATATGTTTTTCTTTTCAGTGCGAATGGAATTGTTATGAAATTAATTGTTATATTTGTAATAGCCTAATCATTAAATGATGTTCAAGTGTGCATAATCTTTTTTTCTTTAAAAACATAATAATGCGAAAATTAAAACAATGAAAACGTTCAAATTAGTTTCACTTACATCTATTAGAGCGATATAGTAAAATAAATCGGTGCATGTCAGAGTTCATCTAAAATTCAACTCAATGACGTCATCGCTAAGCCCAGAGACCCCCTTTTTTTTGTGGCTAAAGTCCACCATGAATCATTTACTCAGTTTCAACCTTTACTGAATATCCACTTACTAACCAATTACACTGAAAAACTTCTAGCACATTTAGACAAATGCTGTGAGTTAATCTCTTAAAATGTTTCAGATGTAGGTTATAGTTTCATTATAGGCTAAAGTATATCCATTGAAATTAAAGTCAGCTGGCATCGCACTTCCATTCATGACTGAATTCTGGGGCGTGAACAGTCTGCGTTTAGTGAAAGTGCGTGTAGGACTCACTTCAGCTCTTTTCCGAACAGCAGTTTTCTGACGTTCCTGAGTTCTGCCTCGGGTACATGTGCCTCCAGAATCTTCTCTAGTGATTCAAAGTCATTTCCAGACATCTTGAGTTGTCGTCCTCGTGCTCAGTCTGCAGAGAGAGTGAATTCACCTCGATTTGCATTACTGTTTAACTAGCCCATTTCCAGATCTTATGCAATCGGTTCACGAACAGAGGGTCCAAGTGATCCCATATGGTTTGTTTACAATCTTCATATTTTACCATGTCACGACAGAACAGTTTTCAGTCCAAATCGTATGAGCTGTATTATTAAGTTAGTTTCAAGCAATTTCTGCAGCTGAGCTGACATGCTTTCAGGGGGGTAGTTTAAAATGAGCCACTGGGTGACCAACACCCACCCTTTATCTTGGCAACCATACACGTTTATTGTCATACATGTGACCATGTATTTTGAAACCACCCGTCATTTCCAACAGACTGTGAAAAGGAGATACATATGGGAAGAGTGGAAGAAACATTTACTTTAAAAACTGTTTTTGGCTTTTTAAAATAAAATTTTGGCATAACATAACAGTTGCATCAAAGCAAATTTGTCCAGGTCTAAAAAATATGTATGATCCATATTGGTGATTTAGCAATGTATAAAATCATGCAAATTATTTAGCTAAATATTAACCTGATTTGGTAAGCTAGCTAGTTTTGTCCAAAATGGCAACTACGGGGCAAAGTGAGCCAAATGATGTGGGGTAAATTGAGACAGCGTTTTAACTTACCCCACCATAAGGCACTGTAGTTAAATTAAATCTCTGAAGTTAAACCTGATATAATGTCAATGTAATTTTACGCAACTGGTTTAATTCATCTTTTTTTATTTTATTTTTATTTGATAGGAACAATGTACAAGTACACCAAATCCTTCTCTGTTAAGAACCAGAAGATGCTTAATCATGTATATCTTTCGACCTGTAATCCCTAATGGCCTAACATTGCGGAAAAACTACCATGCCAACTGAGAACCTTTTGACTAAAATGTTTATTAGTTTCAGTGATATTTATTCAATCTAATTCTAATTTAGTTTTTATTTAATTTTTCTCAACAAACTCTGTTTAGTCTGTTTTTGGGAAGGTAACAACTTTTGTGTTCAACATATTGTTTTAGAAATAGAAACAATTGAAGATATTGAAGTTTTATGTTGCTTATAGCTTTAAGAAAGAAAAAAAATATTTACAAAATAGTGAAATGTGAAATAATTCACATGGGATTGATTCAGATTTAGATGGTCAGTTTACACCCAGATGGTGCAACTTACCCTCTGACTCTGATCAACCTACCCCTGACGTGGGATAAATTGATCAACAAGAACATCTTTTTCATGAGAAGCTATTTTTAGAACCCTTCGCCATAGATCCTGAAATTAGTTTAAAATTTGTTAAATTTGTTCTGCCTAATTTTCTCTTATCTTTAGCACCACATAAGTAAAAATGGTTAATCTTACCCCACACTCCCCCGCCCTATCCATAATGCGTTAAAACTGGAAGAGAGGGCAACTCTCTGAGAAAACAAAGGAAATTAACATTTGAACTCTCCCTTGTGAAGTTAGCATCACCATTTGAGACACAAGTTTCACCTCAGTCAGAATACATCTCTTTCCCTCTTCCCCCACTCCATCTTTCTCATGCTGAGATCACCAAAATTCACCTCAAAATCTATTTGGTTTAATGTGAATAATCATCATACAGTGTTATACATGTTTGGTATCATTTGAAATGTCTTAGTGCGACTGGTACAAATGTCTCATTACCAAAGAAGAAAATTATATATTTAAAATGATTACATTAAGAATAAGATATTATGAGGAAATTGTATAGGCCTACTTTTAAAAAAATGTATTTGTCACATGACCATTTAAAATTAACAAAACAATGCTGAAAAAGAGTTTAAAAACAAAGTTTAAGACTAAATCCTAAATACTTTTCCTTACATTCATAAAACTCTTGTGTTGAGCAAAGACAAACGTTTAAGTTGTATCCCATTAAGTTATCTTATAAAAGAACAAATAGGCTACATTAAATGTAATGTATAAATTGAAGTGACTATATGATTTTTATATATATTTTAAAAAGTAGTAGATTCCTGTAATTACAAAGCTGAATTTTTGAGACGGGGATAGCTGCAAGTCGTAATGGGCGTGCCGGAAGGTAAACAAACTCGTAGGAAGACCGAGAGTGTTTACGGTGCCATTTGGGTCAGGACCAATGCTATAACATAGTATAGCAAATGTATAGTATAGCCTTCTCTGTCACCAATATAGGATTTACTTGTAATAAATGCAGGGAGACAGTCAGGCTGACGGAGAAGATTTCAGAACTAGAGACATGCATCCAAACTTTAATTGAGGATAGTAAGAGTGCAAGGGCTTTTAAACTTCAATATCTAGTGCTTTGGATGTGACTAGCTTAGTGAACTTGGTTCGGTTCTGACTGTAGAGCCCGTGCAGCAGGGTAACTGGATGACCGTGAGACGCTGTAGTCGCGGGACAAAACACCGCTCTTCTGTTCCGATTACAACATTAAACAGGTTCTCCCCGATCAGTGAAACACCCACTGAGAATCCTGTTGAATGTAACCTGGTTATTGGCGATTCTATTACACGGAACGTGAAAATAGAGACAGCAGCCACCATGGTCACATGTTTGCCGGGAGCCTGACATCAAAGCAAAATTAAAAGTGTTGACGAATGCTAATCGTAAATTCTTTAAAGATTATTGTTCATGTCGGCACTAATGATGTTCGACTTCGCCAGTCAGAAATCACTAAAATTAACGTTACAGAGGTGTGTGAACTCGCAAGTACGATGTCAGGACCTGTAATTTTCTCTGTCCCCCTTCCTGTTTGCCGGAGTGATGAGATACTTAGTAGACTGTCCTCACTCAATGTCTGGCTGTCTAAGTGGTGTCCGCAAACAAATATAGAATTCATAGACAATTGGAAAAGTTTTGGGGCAGACCTGACCTGTTCAAAAGAGATGGTATTCATCCCTCCCGGGATAGTGCTGCTCTTCTATCTAGTAATACGGCACATAGTCAGAGCTCAAACATGAATCCCCAATTATGGCCAGGAAGCAGACAGACTGACTAAACCGACCATCTGCTAGCTGTCTCACTTCACTGAGGTCAGATAAATCCCAACACATAGAGACCCTTTCACCTAGATATCATCATATAGAGATTGTGTCTGATCCCCTAAACCCATTTAAGGGTAAACATTTAATTAATGTTCGACAAATACAAATACAGATGAACAAATGATAAAGCTCGGGCTGCTAAATATTCGATCCCTTACTTCAAAAGCACTTATTGTTAATGATATGATTACATATTATAACCTAGATGTTATGTGTTTGATAGAAACCTGGCTAAAACCAGACGATTACATTACTTCAAATGAGTCCACCCCCCAAGATTACTGTTAAATACATTAGCCCCATCTGAAAGGCAAAGTGTTGCAAAAGTGTTGCTGTAATTTATAATGCATCTTCGGAACAACAGAGAAGTCTTGTTTTAAATAGAATTCTTTTGAATTGTTGGTGCTTAATGTAACATTATCTAGTGTAAATGATAAATCACGTTTGAGATTTGTGCATTGCTATTGGAGAGGAAGAATTTTCCAAACTTTTTAAATCATCTAAATCGACAACATGTGTGCTAGACCCTATACCAACTAAGTTATTGAAAGAGATGCTTCCAGAGGTCATAGATCCTCTTCTTAATATCATTATTTCATCTTTGTCATTAGGATATGTATCTCTCTATTAGTGCTACTTGATCTTAGTGCTGCATTTGATACTATTCACCACAACATTCTTTTAAATAGACTCGAAAATGATGTTGGCATTAGTGGAATTGCATTAGCATGGTTTAAATCATACTTATCTGACCGTTATCAGTTTGTAGCAATGAAGAGATGTCTTATCGATCAAAAAGTTCAGTATGGCGTACCACAAGGTTCAGTACTAGGAACGCTGCTGTTCACTCTGTACATGCTACCCTTAGAAGATATCATTAGGAAGCATGGCATTTATTTTTGATTACTGTTATGCTGACGATACTGAGCTCTATATTTCTTCATGCCTT
The DNA here is from genome assembly GCF_051911475.1 of Siphateles boraxobius. Lineage (NCBI taxonomy): Eukaryota > Metazoa > Chordata > Actinopteri > Cypriniformes > Leuciscidae > Siphateles > Siphateles boraxobius. The sequence goes on from NW_027509219.1 coordinate 17,933,883, forward strand.
GACAAAATTTACCAATTCACAAAATTAACGGAATGGATGGCTGATATAAAAAACTGGATGACTAGTAATTTCCTACTACTTAATTCTGAAAAAAAAGAGATCACATAATAACCTAGAATACTGTCTTAACACTTGATGGCTGCTCTGTCAAGTCTTCGTCATCGATTAGGAATCTGGTGTGCTCTTTGAAACCAATCTTTCATTTGAAAGTCACGTGTCTAGTATCTGTAAAACCGCATTTTTCCATCTTAAAAATATATCTATATTACGTCAAATGCTCTCAATGACTAATGCAGAACAATTAGTTAATGTGTTCATTACAGGCTAGATTATTGTAATGCTATTATGGGTGGTTGCCCTGCATGCTTAATAAACAAACTACAGCTGGTCCAAAACGCAGCAGCTAGAGTTCTTACCAGAACCAGGAAGTATGACCATATTAGCCCGGTTCTGTCAACACTGCATTGGCTCCCTACTAAACATTGTATACATTTTAAAATATTGCTGATCACTTACAAAGCACTTAATGGTTTAGCTCCCCAGTACTTGAGTGAGCTCTTAACGCATTATAGTCCTTCACGTCTATTGTAATCTCAAAATTCCGGCCAGTTGCTAATACCTATAATTTCAAAATAGACTGCTGGAGGTAGATCCTTTTGCTATTTAACAGTCTTCCTAACATTGTTCGGGAAGCAGACACGCTATGTCAGTTTAAATCTAGATTAAAAACACATCTCTTCAACCTGGCATACACATAGAACACTATACATTCCTACAATTCAAATCAATTGAATGATTATTAGGCTGCATAAATTAGGTCAGCCGGAACCGGGAACACTTCCTATAACACCTGATGTACTCGCTACATCATAAATAGAATGGCATCTACACAAATTTTAGTCTTTCTGTTTATTCCGAGGTTAACTGTAATCAGCCGGAACTGGGCCATATCCAGATCAGATGGTGGACTTGCGCCTAGACATGACCACAACGCATCCCTGAAGTGTCAGCAGAGCTTGTGTCAACTAGACTCTTCCCCTGTGAAGGCCTCATCGGCACTGATCCTCAACAAACTCGTCTCCATACGCGTGTGATGACTCTGTAATGCTGCCTGAATCATAATCATACACTGTTCGTTCGTTGGCCAGAGGAGAACTGGCCCCCCGACTGAGCCTGGTTTCTCCCAAGGCCTTTTTCTCCATTCTGTCACCTGATGGAGTTTTGGTTCCTTGCCACTGTCGCCTTTTTTGCCATTGGCTTTTGGCTTGCTTAGTTGGGGACATTTGATTTTAAATTTAACAATATTATTACAACATTATTTTCCTGTTATCTATGTAAAGCTGCTTTGAAACAATATGTATTGTAAAAAGCACTATATAAATAAAGGTGACTTGACAACAGAAATTAACCCTTAACACTACACATCCTAACAGGCAAGACCTTACGGCATGCCCATAACTCTGACCTGCAAATACTAGGGGGGTAACTGTTCTCGGTAAAACAATCTAACAGTACTGTTCTCCACCCACGGTTCAGCACGCACTTGCTAAACTAAACTAATGTAAGCATTGCCAATTTAACATTTAAGCACAAGAAGACCCGAAAGAGAACCCGCGCACGCTGTGAGAAGATTTGTGTGTGAAGCTTGCACACCGAAAGCCGGGTTGCAGACAGCACGAAAATATCTCGTTGTCATTCAAATCTTGCGCTTGAACGTAAACAGTTGAGAAAGACAACGCATGTGTGTCAGCAGTGTACTGGATCTGTGCATTGTTTTACAGTGACAGCAGCCTAAAATTCCTGCTGTCTGTGTTTTTAATCAAACAATAAAAGACAAGGAAATCACTCACTGCTCTTGACTAAATAAAAATAGATAGATAGATGATAGATACCTGAAAAACATGAAAAGCACTGTTTATTTTATTTATATTTGCTCTATTTTATTAATTTTCCCTGAATGTAGCAAATATCGAAACCTTATAAACCATGACCCTAAAACCGTTATAAAACCAAACAGTGAATTTTAAATCGTTTGAACCGTTACACCTTTAGCAGATACACACACTTGGACTTTAATTCAGTCTTTCGTGTGTCAAGTCATCCTCCAGAAATCATTCTAAAATGCTGATTTGTTGCTTAAGAAACATTTGTATTGTTTATTATCAACGTTGAAAACATTGCTTAATACTTTTGTTAAAACTGTGAGAATTTTTTTTCAGGATTCTTTGATGAATAGAAAGAGTCTGAAAGAACAGGATTTATTTGAAATAGAAAACTTTTCTAATGTTCTAAATGTCTCTAATGTCACGTTTTTATCAATTTAATGAATCCTTTTTTAAATTACAGTAATAATTTCTTTAAAAACGGTTTTGAATATGCTCAAACTAAATTTATTCTTCATATGATATAAATTATATAACAGACGAGTAACACAATGAATTCTATAAATAAAATTTTGACAACGGTGTTAAATACATGGAAAAAGCCAGTGTTTTCAGCTCCGAGGTGTTGTGATGGCTTTCTTAAAGTTGATAGCAGCTTTGTTGCGGTTTTGACTGACTCCTCCCCTTTTAGATGCTCCTCCCTTTCTATCCTTCTCCTTTGAAGGATTTGATAGTTTTCTCAGAATCTCTAAATTTAGCAGAAAGAAAGTTTACATTAAACAGAGAGCCAACAACTACAACAAAGACATTTAGTCTAATATCCATAACAAAAATGTACCATGTAAATAGTGATCACCAAAAGAAATATTTCTACACATTGTGAAAACTGCGGTGATTAGTTAACATGCCAATGAATTGGATTTTTCACAAAATCAGTTTAAATAACAAAACGAAGGAAAAAGGAAGCAATCACTGTTTTTCTTGACACTAATTTCTCTGTAAACTTGTACTGAATTAGATGAATGAGAGAAATATAGAAGCATTGCCTGCTAGCTCAGGGTAACTTGTGCCAAAGTCATACGCTGCAGAATACTTGGGACCTTCACTGCCTTCACCTCCTGCACAAGAGAACACAGTGCGTTTACTGATTTTCCTCCCAGTTGTTGTGGTATCTGTTGTTGAAGTGGATAAGTGGAAACTCACGTGACACCCGTAATGGAATATAGCTCTCTCTCTCCTTCAGCAAACTGCAGACGAGGTCTGTGCTCTGTGCTCTCTCTGCCAAGTTCACCAGCTCTCCCGTCCTGTCCATCAAGTCCACAGTCTCTACAGAGAACACTTCCTTTTTTTAGATCTCCTACACTAATGAGTCTGTTTAACTTCAAATTTAAAGTTTGTGAGCGAGTTTCTGATTTTTAGTGTTGCTTGGAGTTAAAACAAACCCCAAACTGGTAGTGGGATTTATACAGGCAGACACAACTTGTATGTACTTCAAAACATGTAAGAATCCAATTTAAGCTTTGAAATGATTCGTACAATAAACCTTTAGGTTACTGAATTCATCTTTCCTGTCAACCCATGTTTGAGTTGAAGCAAATTTTGATTTACCTTGGGGATCCAGATTGCATTTTTCTTTTATACAGTGGATAAAGTTTACAATCTTGCAATTTAGGTTCAGTATCTCTTCTCTTCCCTCTGTAAGAATATTTGAAAACATTGAAAACACAAAAACAAAAGGAACTTTGTATAATATAATATATAATATAAAATATGATGACATACACACACACACAGTTCAAAAGATATTTTTTTAAGAAATTAATTCCTTCATTCAGCATTAAATTGACATTTGTAAGGTTAGAAGGGATTTCTATTTTTTTTACATGCTCTTGAACTTTCTATTGATTAAAGAATCTGTAAAGAAAAAAATAACATGTTTTCCAAAATGTTAAGCAGCACAACTGTTTTCAACATTGATAAGAAGAAGAAGAAGAAATGTTCCTTGAGCACCAAATGGGCATATTATAATGATTTCTGAAGGATCATGTGACACTGAAGAAAATTCAGCTTTGCCATCACAGGAATAAATTACATTTTAAAAACATATTAAAATAGAAAACAGTTATTTTAAATGACAATACTGTTTCAAATGACTGTTTTCCTGTAATATTGAATAAATAAATGCAGCCTGTGTGAACATGAGACTCCTTTCAAAAATATAAAAAACAGACACCAAACAGATTAATGTAATATATAAATGCAGCATCCTGCACTTACCACCAAATATCACGGTAATGAACATCTCGGTCTTGAGATGCGAAGTTTTTAAGTGCTAAACTGCTCGGTACTCTTTGGGCAGCCTGCGGTAATGAACGACTCTGTTCACACAGTAGGAAAATAAAAGGCAGTTAAATGTTGTTGACTACAGCCATACCTAGAGACAAAGCCCTGGTTTATGAGGAATGTTGAAAAGTTCTGAAGTACTGAATATAATTGACTCAATGTAATCAGAATTCTATCCTGCTGTGCCACCACTGAACTATGAATGAACTCCCCTCCTGGACTAGAATCTGCATTACATAAACAGCACTATATTACACGGGTTACATTATTCACTCTCTCGCTCTCTTTTTCTGCCTCTCAATCTCTCTCTCTCACACCCTTGAAAGGAGAAGAGAGAAAGGGTTCTTTTTATGAAGCAAGACCAGTCTGATTTGTCTCCATGGAGTTAGTACACAGACAGACAGGTTCTTTGATACTTTGAAGTACTATTCCAGGACATGCAGCAGATCTATAGCCTTTTTCCCATGACAGTAACAGAACAGCAAGCTATTTCTTCAAGGTATTGACTTGAGAAAAAGTTATGCCATAAGAAATTAGTCTTGTAGGATCAATAGGTTAGCAAACTTCATTCATTTTAATGTCTGTTGCAATTTTGTCCCTGTAATAACTGCATGAACCTTGAGTGCAACTACTACTGCTAGATGTGAGATGATCCAAAAAAAAAAAAATGTTCTATTTTTATCAAATCAAATTATTTGATCTGTTTTTATGTGTGGTCATGACATTATTAAATAAGGGCAAATTAGTAACTGTGAGTTGAAGCTCTAATTTCTCATGGTTCATTTTTGAAAGTCAATTTCTGATACATGCCTTCACAAAAAAGACATTTATGATTATACTGAAGATTTGTGTTTCAATTAAGTGCTGTTCTTTTGAACAGTCTATTCATCAACGGATCCTGAAAAACTGAGGCTATCACGGTTTCCACCAAAATATTAAGTTTCTATAAAAATATTAGACTGTTTTCAATACTGAGATATATACGTTTCTTGAGCAATTCAGCATATTATCATGTAACACTGAAGACTGGAGTAATGATGCTGAAAAATTCAGCTTTGCATCACATTTAAAATATACTAATAAAGAAAACAGTTATTTTAAGTTGTAATAATATTTCACAATATTACATTTTTCGCTGTATATTTGTTCAAATAAATGCGCCACGACAATGATAAGTGACTTCTTTTTAAAACCTTTTAAAAATCGTACTGACCCCAAACCTTTGAACGGTTGTAGGCTACATTATAAAAAAACCCATTCAAGTTTTATTAGTTTACAAGACTTTTTTGTCCCTTTTCCATCATACTTTTAAAATTATTATTTTTTTCCCCCTTGGAAGATTGCTAATACACAACTTTGGCCAGAATATAAGCCGTTGAGACACTTCCCCATGACAACACAAGCTTAAGTCATAAGCCCTGATTCCAGTTATAGCCTACCTAACACTGCTTTTCAGGAATACATTTTTTTTTTTATCAGTGTGTAAACATTATTAGCTTCATCAACAGTTATTTTCCACAACTTTAAAATGTGATATGAAGCCCTCTACGAGCTTCATGTCAATGATGAAACCAATCAGCCTGTTTGCTTAGCTCAATAAAAGCTAAATGTATGCCAAAGGTTATAGGCCTACATCTACACATATCCTATTCACTCACGGTGCTCCCACAGTATGCCAATTGAGGCATATAGAGCAGATATAAATAGTTACTGCATCAAGAATACTGTATGTTTGAGGAACAATTTGCTATTGTTGAAGATCCAAAAGCTCTGCTGTCAGACATGAAGTTGAGCCCAGGAGTCATATTGGAGTTCATTAGGAGGAACGGTGTGAATAGCCTACTGCATTTTCAGACGCATTAACCTCCCTTTGTGTCAGCACTCAATGAGCCTTTGTTTGCAATAACTCGAGATGGATTAGGCCTACTGTAGCCTGTTTTTTTGATTCAAATCTGTCATGAATGCCAGATGAACCATACCGTGATTCAGTTCATATCAAATGAGTAAAACTGCCTGTAAACGATTCCATTTGAATCAGATGTGCTTAAAGTAAAGCTACCATTGATTTAATTTTTAAAACCTATAATCTATAAAACAATCTATATACCCTATATGTGATATCTACATGTACACCTATATCATATGTATAATATATACCCTAACATCTAGATATAGACATATCATGAGATAAAATATTTCAGTCTTTTAACCTGGAATCTTTTGGGATTGGGAAAAAGGCTGGGAAAAATACAATGTTAGGATTCATATAAGCCTTCAGCGGGTGATCGTGCACAACAACCCAAGAGAAGGAATCTCCTGGGATGAGCACTTCATGTCTTGAGACTCAGTCTTTGGAAGGAAATCCGCAATTCATTTCACAGCTTGCTCTTTAAGCTACATCACACATTCGACCAAATCGTTTTGGCATACTGATTACATTAACTTTTTAAATTTAACCGAATGTACCGTTTACATATTTAAGAATTATCAGACGAGCAAAGAGCACTAAACAACTGTTAAATTATACATGAAGTTAATATTGAATAATATCGCACTATTCGAGTCTGTTTTTGCACGCCAATGACCCTCATGGCAAATTATGATCAGATTTTATAGCAGCATCTTCATCTCTACAGACGCACATAATCAGGGAACTGTATATTCTCAAACAGGTTAGTTGACAACAGCCCTCCATATGCAACTAAGTAATAGTCTTTTATTCATGTGGTAGAGGAAAACCAAATGTGTCCACATTGCCGTTTCTGTGGCCTAATACTGCATGACCCGATACAGCAAGAATTAGCACAAAATGGGTTGATGTGAAATCACATTTTTCATGAACATTGCCAGGGCAGTACAATATCTTGTTGCAACAGAATGAAGGTAAAAAATCAGATGCATTTTTTTTTTACCTATATGGAGCTTTTCACAAACAGGAACAAAATAAGGCAGCAAAAGTCTTTTTGAGCACTCTATGATGATAAAGATAAGATCAGGATCAGCAGGGGCGTAAGACAGGGCTGTATTTTGTCCCCATTTCTTTTCAACCTCTACGCTGAGGTGGTCGTGTGAAATTTAGACCTGGACTCGTCGAATATTGAAGTTTGGATCGGGGGAACCATCAACAATTTGAGATATGTGGACGATTCAACCTTGCTGACTGAAAGGGAAGAGGACCTGATACATTTCATTTTGAAAATCAAGAAAGAAATTGGAAAATGGGTCTGCACCTTAACATAAAAAAAGCAAAGATCATGATGACAGCAGCTAGTGGAGAAGATCAATGACGAAGAAATTGATTCAGTTCAAGATTTAATTTTTTCTTAGATCAAAAATTGACCAAAGATCCACTCCTGAAATCAATGGTCTCAGGGTCGCACTGGGCCGTACTGCAATGGTTGGTATGAATAAGATATCACTCACACAAAAAGCGGATTAGTCAGAACCATCATCTTTCCCAAGACGTTGTATGGGCGTGAGGGTTGGACAGATATAAATAAGGCCGCCAGAAGGAAATTCAATGCATTTGAAATGTGGTGCTGGTGGAAACTGTTACAAATACCGTGGATAGCCAGGAAAACAAATAAAGAAGTATTATATCGCATAAAATCAGGGACGTCACTCTGAAATCACTATACTACAAGAGTTATTTTAGCCATGATATTCGAGCAAACTCGCTAAAGTCAGTAATGTGTGGAATGGTCAGTGGAATCAGAAGGGCACGACAAAGAACTCGCTGGCTCGACACTATTAAAATGGATACCAATATGAAAATTAAACAGTTGAAAGAAGCAGTGCTCGACAGGATAGCATGGAGAATGCATGTCTATAAGGTCGCCGATTGTCAGATACAAGTAAAAGGATTGACTATCTTCAAATTTATGTTAGATATCTAATTTTTCTATCAGTTCTCAACAAAAAGCATTGGATTTGTGTCCCTGATGATTTAAAAGCAAAAATAACAACACTCCAAAAATGTATAGGCGGAAAGTGTTTCATAGAAAACCAGTCAAAGAGCAATACTTAAAACCTTTCACAAAGCCTGCAAAACACATAGCCAAACATCACAGCTTGAGTTGCAAATGCAATGCTGCATAAATACATGTTCTAGCCTTATGGAATACAGTCTTGCTGACTAACATGCTTTCCCAGTTACAAATCAACGAAATCAATGGCCTGTGGGCATTTGTGCATGTAGAACTTTGAGTTCATGTTTGTGTTGCGGTGCAGATGCCGAGGTTGTGTTATGTCTGCTGGGTTCAGCTGTCAGCCGTCACAAGAAAACGCTCAGCGTGTTCTCCCTGTCTCGGGGGTGTTTGAACCATTGAGAACTAACTGAGACTGCCTTTTAAATTCTTGAATTTGATTTGAGGAAGCAAACAGGATGTCAAATCGTAATTCAAATCCGTCAAATCCAATTCATATCCATCCACAAAATAAAAATTAATGTATTAAAGGGATTCTATGCAGTTTTTTTTAGCTTAACAACAGCTTCAGAGTTATTGAAATGGTTATATGACTTCTTTCGGGTTGAATGGTGGTCGTCTCGCCCATGCCGTCACCCTCAATCCGCGCCTCAATCCGTTGCGGAGAGACTCTATATTTGTATACTAGCCTACTTGTACGGATTAGAACCCAGAACCTCTGACACACTTGGCAAAATAAATTTACAACAGTAACGTTAAATACAAGTACTCCACAGCGACTCTGGGGTCGCTGTTTGACAAAAACGGGATTCCTGCCTGGTGTCCCTTTAAATTTAATGATGGAAAAGTTTGGGTTAAATGTTGTTCCACCAGTCTTCCGCCATATTTATATATATATATATATATATATATACACATTTTTTTTTTTTTTACATTTTCATTAAAATCATTACAATATCAAACTGTACACACTTAGTTCTGAGCTGCTATGGGTCCACATCAATGTCAAGTCTTTAAATAAGCAAAAATATACTTTGTCTTTCATATATTAGCCCATCGTTATTTCGGGGCACCAAATAAATAATATATGGTGGAAGAATATTTAACACAAACTTTTCAAAATGCCAAGCATTAATGTACTATCAACAGATTGAAATGTATTTTGTAACATATGCAAGCAATATGATGGAGATTTTGTGGGACTGTATGACAAAATTTAAGTTGTTGTGTTAGTTGTTTTGACAATATAGAATTTAAGAGGTATCTCTCTAATCAGTTTTACTATTCTACCCAGCTGGGAATAAATATAAATCATCACTTATATATTTTTTTCAATTATTTATTTATGCTGTACTAAAGAAATTCCAATTCAACATCCTATAGCCGATTCAAATTCCAACTCATGAACTGAAACATTCTCAATGTTTTACCATCTTAAGTTTGACAATTATATCTGATATAAAGAATTGATATTCATTACGGATGCCCATTTCAGTCAGCCATGCCATGCTCTTTAATATATGTTTAAAATTTTTCATTAAAATCATTACAATGTCAAACTGTACACTCTCAGTTCTGAGCTGCTTCTGGGTCCACATCAATGTCAAGTCTTTAAAGAAGCAAAAATATACTTTGTCTTTCTTTCGAGGCAGCAAATAAATAATTTGAATCCATCATTCGGACAGCATTATTTATCAGGAAACCTCTGTGAGTTCAACACAGTTGGCTGTTTGCAGGTACAGGGCTGATTTAATGTGAAGTGGTGAGGACAGATCCTTCCCATCAGTAATGTCAAATACAGCATGCTTCCTGCACGCAACGCCCTCATTATTCCCAGTGAGCGGCGACTCTGGATGCCTCAGTGCCGGATGTCTGAGAGAATTAGTGAGTTCCATAGGCCGGTTGTCTAATATGGAGTTTTCCGTGGCAACAGTTCTGTGCGTGTGGCCGGGTTCGGCACTTTCACAGCTGCTGGTGGTGCTGCTCTGCTCGGTGTAGAGGTCCCGCACCAGGCCGTTGACTTTAATCCGAAGTGAATCTGCCATGCTCGTTCGAGTTGAGGTTCGGGTGCTCCCATTGCAAGAAAGAGGCTCCCGTCTGCCCAAGACGTGATATCGTACTATCTTCCGGAAGGTGTATCTGAACTCACGTATGCGGTAGGCGTAGATGAAAGGGTTGACGACCGAATTTGCATGCGAGAGGATTATAGCCAGGTACATGATAAGAACAGGAGGCCGTTCACACTGAGGGCAAAACAGAGTGAAACAGTTGATGATGTGCAGCGGCAACCAACACACAGCAAACAGGCCAACGATGATGGCCAGAGACTTGGCGGCATGAACCTCTTTCTGCAGGGTGGAGCGGGACTTTAGCTCACACGGCATGGCCTTGGACTCGATGCATTTGAGTTGGTGGCGCGCAGCCATGAAGATCCGCAGGTAAATGGCCAGCATGAGAAGCAAAGGCAGCAAAACGCAGGCGAAGAAGTTGAAGTAGACCATGTAGTCCATGACCACCACCTCCTCGAACAAACACTGCATCATGCCGGGCGGGCAGTCGGTGCTGTTGATGGGCTTTTCTGAGCGGGCTTTGTGCCAGCCAAGCATGGGCGTTAGACCGATGATAACCGACAGAACCCAGCAGATCGCTATGATGCCTTTGGCACGCTGCCCGGTTACTAGGCTGTTGTATCTGGAAGAGAGAGAAAATTATGTTTTGCAAATTCCCCAGCCATAAATGATTGTTCCAGATTGTCTGGACTGCACATCTAAAAGGTCCAAAGTACTAACAAAAGTAAGCAAATGACAGCATGGCTGTAAACCTAGACACCCCTTAAAAACTGTTTACATCATGCAGGAATTATGTAATTATTAGTTTCCCAAGAGTAAAATTCTTTCGTGTCTCATAATTGCGACTTTTCAGTTCTGACTTTATATCTTACAATTGCAATTTTATTTCTCATAATTGCGACTTTATTTCTCACAATTTCTATATTCTATATCTATCAGTTGTGATTTTATTTTTTCATAATTATGCCTAGGTCTCATAATTGCAACTTTATAAAACTTGCATCTCAATTGTGACTTCATATCTCACAATGCAACTCTATTTTGTTGTTTTAAACTTTATCTCATAATTGCATTTACTTTAAGTCTGAAACTTCCAATAATTCAAACAGCGTCAACTCATATTTCTGTCATTTTAATATAGCCAGTGTTACCTTGTTTGCTTTCTTTCTTCTTCTAGATTTGACAACAGAATACATTTGTGAAGGTAGGGATGGAGATTTTTTGTCTGTCATCGATAGCAATATCACACACAGATACATTTTTATCATAGAAATTAATATTAATATAGCTCAAAGTAAAATCTCGTAATTATGGTAATTATGACACGATGTGAACAGAGAATTAGAACAATCTTGAAGCAACCACAGTGCTAATGATCCTAGCATCCATTCGCAGTATTTTCAGCAAACTCTCCCATTGGAGCAATTAAGAAGAAAGAATGTGCTCAGAAATGTCAGCGTTTGGAACAAAAATCTATTTCCAGTCTTTTTTTGGGCCAGTGTGGGAGAACAGCTGAGTTCCTTGGCCTCTTTTGGTCTCATTCTCCAGATGTAGAAGTTCAGTGAGCCACACAGAGAAAACATCCCCATCCCCCGCCCAAAACCTGCTGACAGGACGTGGACACGCACGTGGGCATCTCATTGAAAACATTAGAACTGACCATTCCAAAAGAATAAGACACTATTATCCCAACATTTCCTTAATCTCCTTCAGCACGTTAGCTATACATCCTGAATAGAACTAATCGGCTCATCATGAGTTATAAAGAGTTCATGGAAAAATAATTGGCATCTGATAAAAGACTGACTGACAAAAGTGGATACTTGCTAAAGGAAATCTGTACAAACTATTAGCAAAAACATTCCAGAGTAAATCAGATTTAAGAGAGGTTATGCTCAAAAACAGCCTCAAAATCAAGAGTTTTCAGGTTTTGCCATGTTCTTAAATCATATTCACCCAAAAATAGCCAAGAATCTGATGTTTGTTGGAAAGACACATTGTGTGCTTGAATGGAACCCTACGTTTATTTCAAATTAGTAATTTGGCCCTATTTTAATGCATGGCTTGCCCCGACAAACGGGAACAGTGCCATGTTTGTTGTTCATTTCCTGAAAAAACCATCTTAATCCAGCATGAAGCTCCATTATGATCCAGGCTGGTTTCCCTGCTGAAAACCCATGATCTTAGCAGGCCAGCCTAAGTTGGTCTACTTGTCTTAGGCAGTCTCCCAGCCTGTTCAGGCTAGTTTAAGTCACGTTTCAGCTAGACCAGCTTAAACCAGCAAAGCCCAGCCAGCCACTCAGTAGGGTTATGCTGGTCTAGTTGCTTTGATGTCAGGTGATCACTTATATCAATGTTATATATATCATTATATCGTCAAGACTTAAAACTTGTATAGTTTTTTGTCAGTGTTTATTTAAAAATGTCAGATTATACAGAATATACAGTGGTAAATATTTGATTGATGAGTTGTCACTGGCTGCAATATATAACATTACAATATATAGAGAATGATTTTACCACTAAATTCAGCATATTGACACAAAAATGATAACTGCAAATCCACCTTTCGCTGCCTGGAGTCCAGTTGTTTCTATGAATTGCAGCGATCTATTTGCTTCTCTGTTCTGTAGCTTTAGGTAGTCTGTAAAAATATACCTCATATTTCTTGTCAAATCTAGTTGTACAGTCAGTCTCAAAGCCCTTTACCGTTTTAGAGTCGTTTTGTGTGTTTTTACGCAGCATTCACGCTGAAAACCAATGCTGCCGCTCAGTCTTTTTGCCACTTAGTGGGCGTAACCGCAGTCACTCCGGCCAACGGTGACGTCACGTGCTGCATACCCTCTATATTTTAGTCGCTGACAGCTTCTTTACCAGATCATCAAGTGACAGTGTCACTAATATTTGATTACGTACAGTAGTTGCTCTGCTGTAAATCGCTGAGCCATTTCAAGTTTTGTTGATGACACTTATGTATTATTTTGTTTTATGCCTGTGTGCATTATGAGTGAAACATCACGTCATCATTGTGTATCAGACACATTGAGGAATATTGGTGAATTGCATTTATTGAGTCATCAGAGATTCAATTACTGTTAAACAGAAAAACAAATATACAAACATTATTACATACCACGGGTCGCTATTGACCCAATACACTTTTTACAAAAAGATTATTAAAAAAAAACAGGCTTTTTTTTTTGCATTCAAAACACATGCTGGTTGGTATAACCAGTAGAAAACTTTTGAAGGCCAAAACTATTTAACATTGGTGGCATGTAATAATGGTCTACAAAATGTAATAATAAACAGATCCAGCTGACAATAGAAATAAAAAAAACCTCCCTGAAGAAAGAAGAATATCCAAACATGAATATTCTGAAAGCAACATTCTTCACTCACCTCAGAGGGATCTTGATGGCAATGTAGCGGTCAATGGCGATGGCCAGGAGACTAAATATGGAGCTCTGGGTCAGCACTAGGACGAAGCAGGCGATGAACAGACAACCATAGAATCTGGCACAGAACCCAGTGCTGATCACGATGGAGAAGGGGATGGCCAGCACACCCACTGCGATGTCCGCCACGGCCAGCGAAACAACAAAAAAGTTGGTGATGCTCTGGAGGTTGCTGTTGAGGGCCACTGCCCAGCAGACCAACACGTTGCCCAGGATGGAGAGCAGGGCAATCAGCAGCTCCAGAATCATGTACAACACGTCAAAGACATTGTTCAGCATGGTGAGGTCTCTGGGGAGAAAGGGCGATGCCTCGCCTCAATGTCCATAGCTGCAGCTCGAGGCAACAGCCAACTCACCGAGGCCTAGTGTCAACCTTACCAGAAGACTGAGATGCCTTTAGAAGATTAATCAAATGTTGCCTCAGTAAAAACGTTCAAGACTGTTGAATCGCTAGTTGAAAATGTGCAATAAAACTTTGTAAATCATTTTTAAAAGTATTTTTACACATTCGAATTTTACCTCAGATCTTACAAAAAAGACTTGGCATTAAATAAATACAACTAACTAACAAAAAAAAAAGAAATCTGTTTAAAATCCGTTATGATCCCACGTCACGATGTTAGACTTGATGGTCCAGTCCTCGTTCCATGTGTTGCTTGCCCTTCTTTCTATAACATTTAGTATTCCGATGCATTCCCTTGAGAAAGAAGAAATGAATTATGTCATCAACAGGAAAACAAGGCTCTGAAGAGAAGGACTGGACAAAAACATATAAAAGTAAAAATGATATTTTTTTTGGCATTGACAACAATATGGGATTTAAAAATAATACTGAGTGTTGGAGCAGCATGATAAGATTATCCCATTTCCTAAAGCCCAACAATGAAATTCTGACACTTTATCGGGACTTTTTCCAGAGTCAAAGCCCTTTCTTGTAAATACAAATGGCAAGCTTTAACACATTGCAAGATTAAGAAACATATGTGAGCACAAAAAATTCTTGGGGTGGATATTCTTTATCTCAGACTTTACATTTACTCACTCCACTAGTGATAGCCAGAAGCTTTCCTTTTGTTTTAGTGTTTATGGGAAGTCATTCTAAAGCTCTTAACTGAGAGTCTGAGCTATTTACCCCGAAGTGTTCCCACACTGCTGCAGAAGCGCTCCCTGAGGTTACTCACCTCTGAAAAACATGAGAAAACAGCTGCTCTGCTACATTTACAGCGCTTTTCAAACATACATTACAAACATTTAAAAACGTAAATATTCAAATCATATATATATATATATATATATATATATATATATGATTTGAATATTTACGGTTTTAAATGTTTGTAATGTTTGAATGTTTGTATGTTTGAAAAGCGCTGTAAATGTAGCAGAGCAGCTGTTTTCTGTATATATATATATGCGTTACAATCTCATTCTAGAGGGAATTCTATTGGTCCTCAATAGGTTTTTAATTTTTGGAAGCGAAAGAGATTTTTTTATCTTTGCATTTATTTTTTAAGTCAATTTTGTGAACTTTTAGGACTAAACTAGCATATAGACAACCTCAAAGCTTGTATACAGGGAATAATATTTGCAGCACAATGGCCTGGTTTCACAATGGTCAGGATTAGGCCTTAATTCAATTAGGACATTTAAGTAGCTTTTATAAACATGACTTAAAAAACAAACAATGGCACTGATATATTTTAAGTATGTGTCAGTGCAAGTTGCTTTTAGTTAAGACAACACAAACATTAATTTTATTCTGGGACTAGGCAAGACTTGTTCGTAAAACCGGGGGTAAGTCTCATGACATTTATTGACATCAAAAAAAGAACAAAAATGAATAGAATGTGAATAGGTGACTGTCATAAACAAGAACTGACGGTGGGTGAGGTGAAAATGATTGTAGTAACAGGTGAGAAAACATAATAAAGAAGAATATCCTGACGCCCAGCCTCACAGCCAATGATATGGATCTGGGAGAGTTTAGGGCTCCGAAACATTGAAATGAACCCTTTGATTATATTCCAAAAGAAGTCTTCTGGATTCAGTGCTTTGTGCTTACAAGACAACAATGTTTGAGCTATACTAGACAGATTGTGGGCCACAACCTGTGCCAACACCAGACTCAACAGTGGACCCTTGTGGATGGATGATGGAAAAGATCAGTCGACATCCATCCATCATCGAACAAAGTCACAAACACCATCTGGCTCAAAATCTGATTCATTCGTTACTAAACCAAATCCAAAATATCAGGGTTCGATAGCAAACCAATTCAAACATTTCAGATGAAACAGCAAGACCAGCTCAGAACAAACAGATGTACTTCAGCTATGTGCGAATGAAGGTTTTACAGCCGTTTTACTCTCATTTTACCTCAGCTTGATTGATAGGATCATAAAATAAAAAATGATCATAAAATGCTCCACTTCTCAGTTGAAAATCTGTTTTGATTCTTACATTCGAAGATTTATTTGCTGTTATGAAGTTAAAAGAAAAATCTGGGTCAAGTTAGATATAGAAATTATGTTCCAATACATCTAACATGCTGAAATCACTAACACTTAGAGAAAAGCTTTAAGGCACCTTCCAGTTCTCCATCAACAAGTAAACCACTTAAGGCATATCAGTAGAAACAGGTTGTGTGTGTGTTTGTGTGTGTATTATAACTCTGATCTAAAACAAAAACTCAGATATACACTCTACAGAAAAACTTTATAAATATAAAATAACTGGTATCTCTTGTCATGTTATTGTACCAATCAGTAATCATCAAATAATGACTAGTATCTTTTTTCTTTTCTCTAGTAGCCATGCATTAGAATAGACAGTAGTCTTGGTAGTCCCAAATGTTACAACAAACTGAAATTTAGTCACTGTCATACAAAGATCTTATATTTTTTAACTATTAACTTCTGACTCATATGACTAGTATTAAAATTGTTGATGGTACGTATTTGTAACGTATTACTAATAAAAATTGGGCTGTTTCATTAATTACGTATTTTGTAGTAATTAGAATCTATGCAAAAGTTAATAGCATAGGTTTACTAGTGCTTAATCTATTAGATACTAATGCCTATTTTGTGAGACACCAGTATTCAGCATCTATACCAGCAAACACACAATGTATAAAATAACTAAATAAATTATACTAGTAGCAACTGGAAGAAACAGAAGTGTTTTTTTTTTTGAAGTGGTAAATAAAACAAAAATTCCTGGATTACTTTGTACAAGAAAATACTGGTGGTTTAGGGTCTAATTCTTACTATTAACTTCTTATTAGCATGCATATTACTAGTTTTTTTTCCCGGCTGTTTATCAGTACTTACAAAGCACATGTCTTAATATTCTACATCCATTAATCCTACCCAATACCTAAACTTAACTACCTTACTAAATATTAATAAGCAGTAATTAGAAGTTTGAGGCAAATTTTATAATTAACAGTTAGTTAAAAGTGAGAGTTAAGATCCTAATCTAAAGTGTGACCAAAATACTATTTCAGGTTTAAGTTTAATTCAAAGTTTAAAACAGGTATGAGTTTAAAGAATAAGTACCTACTACTAAATTTGGTTTAGATACGAGTAACCAGTGACTAAACAAATGAAGTATGTAGTAATGAATGCTAGAGGGTAATTGAAAGTATAGGCTAGGCTATTAGTCGCTGTTGAAAAATACCAAGCGTTCATTGAATAGTTAGTGGTGAAATTGAAAAAGATGCTAATTCCTACAGGCAAAAATACAAGCACTAGTTTAAACAGTAGCTACTACCAACAAAATACACAATGGTTAATTTTAAGGAGTAAATGTTAAAATGGCTTAACATGAACTGCAGTTTCATTTACACTGCTAATTTGAGCCCAAACTCAATTCAGTTGTATATTAATCGTTTTCTTCAATAAGAATTAGTTAGCTGTTTTCCAAGGCTATTTGTAAATTACAGCATTAGTTGGGGTTGTTCCTGTATTATTTGTTTTGAAGCTAAAATATGTTGATGCCTGCAGAACTGAACAGGACACAGCATGAGTTTTAACTATTAGAAACAATCACACTTGAATAATTCCCTTTAATGTTAAAAATGCAGGCAAGCTGTGTACGAATTATTTAGTTCAAATGTATGCCAACAAATCCGATTCTTTCGAAACTCCGCGGGCTCTTATTAGGTAGTTAATGGTTTCAACTTACCATCAGAGTTGATAACTCCTGGAATGACTGAATAAGAAAGATAAAACAAGCAGTACACTCCATGAACAAAAGATAAAAAGGCAACCCTGCGAAAAAGAGTCCTCAGTGGTTCATGGTTCGTTAGTGATTCCGTCGGCGTTCATGCGTCAGCTGTGAGTCGCGCGCCCTCATATCAGCACTAAGAAAATGACAGACTATAGGAAGAACCCTATGAGAGCCTGTGCTTGACCAATCCGGAGCCGGGGGTCTGGACGAATGTTTAGATACTGATACTGCTCTTTCCTGTGATCAAGTATCAGTCAAACTGCGAGTGCCATTTCTCTTGTGAGATTATCTGAAAGGAAATTTACAAGGCAGGAGTACAGTATTCAAATTAGCTACTATTTTATATTGACCATGTAATAGGTTTTTATTGAGATTTACTAAACATCTAAAATGGAAATTTTCTGTCAATATATTTAAAAAAAATATATAAACAGACAGTTTCTCTGAGACTTTAGTCCCACAGTTAAACTAGACATACCGGTATTAAGGTCAATCTGGGTTTCATTGACACGTGACTGTGAAAGACAATAGGGATCTGTGCAGGAAAGCAGGCCAATTAATTGGTCTCATTCAGGACAAAATGCAACCTTTTTTCCCTATGTAATGACTGACGTCATATCTAATCTTAGAAATGCACTAATCATGCCGCACAACACCCATCCTTTACAACAATAAAGAGCAAAAACTTAAGTCATAAACATCCACCATCTCCTTTCCTCAGACCTTTTGGCGGTTTGTAAATGACCTGTTAAAAGCGTTTAAGACCAAGTTTTGAAAAGCCTTCCAGTCAAATGGGAGGGCGACCACAAGGCATTACAGTTACTTGAATGACCAGTCCGGAAAGGAAATTAAGACCTCGTTTTTGTTATTTCTATATATTATACAAGTTGTCACCTAGGTTCATAAAGACCAATTAATCCATCTCTGAAAAATTAAAGCCGAAAAGCAATTTCTCTATGCTGAGCTAAAGAACTCCTGAGAATTATAAAGCTAGCTAAATTAAATGAACAAAAATGCAAAGAAAAACGTAGCTAAATCATAAACATTTACACACCACAACTGATTCATTTAGGAGAAAAAGCATTTGGATTGCTCTTCACATTTATTTATAAAAAGGAAAACATTTACCCTTTTTTATTAAGATAATGCTCTCATAATTATAAAAGAAAAAAACCTAAACAAATGGCAGCAAAATAGTTCAAGAACAGAAAATAAACTGGCATAAAGTATAACAATCTAAAAGGCAACAGAGCTGGGGAAGCCTTTTGCTGTATTACATTCATATTAATGTGATGAAAGCTGGACGAAGCACATCACACAGACATATACTGAATGCAGGTCCATCTCAACATGTCTCTTCTTTTTTTATAGTAAATCAAGCTGATATGAGGCTCCCGAACAAAACATTTGTTCAGGTTCAAACAAAGATCAATCTGTCATTTACTTACAATGAATATGTGATGATGGTCCACAGGTCAAGTACAGTAACTTATACTGTTAAAACCAAAGATGCACGTAATGTAAAAACGACTAAACTGTGACATAGTTTGGAATAAATCTTAAACGCTTACCAGAGTAACTGCAAATTGGTCTTTCTCTCAGATGTTCGAGAGCTAAAAATAAACTGCTTCGTTAAACACACACTGGAATTTGAATTGGTATTATTTCAAACAATTCTAAATGCTCCTCAGGAATTGAAAAATTAAATACTCTATTAAAGGAATCAAAGGTTTAGAAAATAAGAGACATACCTCACATTTTTCATGAAAATTTTCATGAAAAATTCCTATGTTATCATTATTGTTTTTATTTGAATGTCTTGTATTAAGTGTTATTTGCAGACAGGTGGGAAACATACTTTCATACTTAAGAAAAGAGAGCGATGCCTGAATTCAGCACAGCTGGAAAACAGGATATATGTGACGATCAGGTTTTCTCTCACTCACTCATGCAGAAAATCTCTATAAATCAATTCTATTCATCCATATTAATGCACTGGAATGTAGCTTCATTTACATCTTCAATTAGTGCATGTAAGATGATTTTTGTGCTTTGCAAACTATAAAATGTGCAGGTATCGGTGCGAATAACATTATGAATCACATATGATTATTAGTTGTGATAAATATCGATAAGACTTTCTTATCCTGAGAAAGAACATACCATTTGATTAGTACTGAAGGAAGTTAGCTTAACTGCATCACAAACAAGATTTCATTTTTGGTATACTATTTCAGACTAATACACTGGACAGTACATGCACATGTGCTGCAAATCTGTTGTAGTGTTTTCTACAGTATCTTACTGTTGTTGAGCAGCACTAATGTCATATGAAATGGCTCAAAAGGTTACATAAGCTTATTGCTGACCTCCCTATTTAATATGTAGTATTTCAAGCCAAGATCGGTCACAGTCGTAACATAAAGGCGCCCACGCTGAGCTTTCAAAACAATCCTGTAAAAAGTTAAACCACTGACTGTGTGCTATAGTGAATAACTCCTATTAGTGTACAATTCTCCTCTACTGAAGTGCTTCTCCAATAAAGCGTTTCAATTAGGCACTGCTTTGAGCAATCCGCAAGTCTCGCTCTTTTAAAACAAGTTCAAATGTTGCAAGTTGTGAATTAAGGTGAAGAACTTGCTCCAAATGCCTGTCTGGACGCAAGAACTCGGGGTGGCAAAAGGCACGGGTTCACAAGCAGGTCCACGCTGTTCCTCGAGACTAATTTCAAATCATCCACACTAAGAATTAGTAACTGGATGTGAAGTCCGTAGTGTTTTAGGGTCTCCCGACAGTGAGCTGAAGCACTATTGCCAAGGCAAACTGATTCTGCATTAGTAGCCGAGTTCCACTGTAGAGGATTTCCTTGATATAATCAATGTATCACGGCATATCAGCATATGCTAATGCAATTGTCCTTGTGATGGATGCAATATGACTTTGTGCTAGGGTTGGGCCTGGATGATATGGTGGGGTGTTGCACGCAGGTTAGTTGCTGGAAATTTGTTGCATTGGTTTGACTATTTGTAAAAGGACATGTATTCAGGTCTCAAAATACTTGTAGATAGCCGTGACGTAAGTCATAACACTCTGCCAGTCTGGTCTTTCGGTATGGACCATGTCATTGATGTCCTAAAAGAGAAAAAGAGAGATAATTGTATTGATAATTGATAAGTGTATTCAAGAAAAGGCACATTATATCACATTTCAGCAGGAAGAAATCAGTGAAACTCCAAGAAGATTCCATGACGTTTATGATTTCAAAAAACAATTTGCAGAGATCTCCAGAGATGTTTTAACTATTACACTTATTATTACTAGTGCACAAATGTCTCTAATAATAAAAAAATTCCAGACAAAATATTTTAAAGCAGAACAAATGAGTAATTTACACCGCATTTATGCAATTAAAAATACAGTAAAAAGAGTATTTTTGTGACCTATTATTACAATTGAAAATATTGTTTTTCTATTTTAATACATTTTAAAATGTCATTTATTCCTGTGATGGCAAAGCTGAATTTTCAGATTTTCTCCAGTCTTCAGTCACACAATCAGTCAGTTCTTTTTTTTATCAATGTTGAAAACGGTAACACTTTACAATAAAGTTCCATTAGTTAATGGTAAATAATACACTTACTGACATTAACTAACAGAGAGCAATACATTTGTTACATGATGTATTAATCTTTATTAACGTTGGGTAACAAAAATACAACTGCTCATTGTTAGTTCATGATGTCCATTAAATAATATTAACACATAATGTACAACTTTTGATTTTAATAATGTATCAGTAAATGTTGCAAATAACATTGACTTAAATTACTAAATGCTTTAGAATGGTTTTTCATTTATAGTTCATGTTAACTAAATGTAGTTTGCTAATGTTAACATATGAAAACTTATTGTAAAGTGTTACCTTAAATATTTTTTAAGCTTAAAAATAGCTGCTTAATATTTTTGTGAAAACTGATGCACTTTTTTTCAGGATTCTTTGATGAATAGAACTTTTAAAGAACAGCATTCATTAGGAAATATCTTTTAACATTATAAAAGTCATTACTGTCACTTTTGATCAAATTGTGTTTTTGCTGAATAAAAATATTTTACTTAAAAAACAAAAACTTTTGAATAGTAGTCTATGTTCAGTATATACATTTGTATTACTTCTCCATGATTTTGAAAATTTGATTCATTTCTAGGACTTGCTTTAGCTGCAGTGCATGCTGAACATATTGTTTAAGTAGTTCACAATAAGGAAACATTTCTATATTGTGTGCTATAAGTAAACAGCGCTGGATGATAATTAAGTGTTTCCAGCTTTTCACCTGCTGTTAGCTTACAGGATGGGCGTGGATGATAAACAGAGTGCCTTAGATCTGCATTAGGTCTTTGTGTACATTGCTCCAGTAAAACTCTCCGACTACTGAACATGCCCATTTGGGTGCAAACTACAGGCTAACTTCATCAGCTGGCCTGAATGACCTGTTGTAATAAAGCTAATGCAAAAGACCTACTTACCAGAGTGGACTTGATGCCCACACTTTCTGCTGCTTGGAAGGCCAGAGTGAAATTTCGTCTCTGAAAACAAATAACTAGTTGTGAGATTAACAACAAATATTAAACCAAGATTAACCTAAAAAATAACAAAGATCTGTTCTCATAGGCTTAATAAATCTTTCAAATAAATGCTACTTGGTTAGATATTTGTATAAGTGTGTTTTAACACTTTTTTACAACACAGAACCAGCAGTGTTCTTGCCTTGTCCTGACTGTTGAGCTCTTGATAGGGAATATGAGCAGGCAGGTATGTGTGAAGGACAGCGCAGAAGGCCAGTCCATCATTCCAGCTGCTGCTGAAGTTGGTAATGTCGATGTTCTGTGGAACAAATAGACATGACAGACTAAGCCCCTGGGGACTTTGCATTAACATGAACTAAAAACGTGAGATTATGAAATTTAAGATGCAGTACATTTAAAACCAGATTATAGAGGGTTTCAATATGATTCGCAAGGTTAGAGTCATAAAATGTAAGAAATTCAGTGGAACGCATTCAATGGAACATTACCCCACAAACATTGCAAAATCTTCTCATCTTCCTGTGGTGTGAAGCAAATTTCCTGTTCATAGCTTCTCCTACAACCTAATTTGTGCTCGAAAGAGCAGAATAACATGTTTCGGATCCATTTCTATGAATGTCTTCTACACTGTCCTGAAGTCCACTTTTTACCTTAAAGTATGGCAGAAGAGCAGAGAGCCTTCATCCTCTCCAGCTCATATATTCACACATGTACTGTAAGAACTACTACTGATGCATCAGGAACATCAGTTACTGTGGCTGACATTTAATGCAGAATACTTATGCACTTCATTTTTTCAGAACAACCTTTCCTAGGGATAAATAGGGAGTTCTGAAAGGAATAAAACAGCTTCTTTTGTTCCTACATTATCTTATGCTAATTTCTAAAATAAAAGCTTCTTGCGATTCCTCTTCCGCTCCACTTTGATAGTCATCACATTTTTTATCACAGTTTTTATCAGCTGTGATCACGGCTAGTAGTTTCACATGTGGGTAAAGTCTTGGTGGTTAACACTGACTAACACAACCAGAAAAATGTTTACTCTACTTCTCTAAAATATCTGCAAAGAAGCGAGTTTACAGAAACAGTAAGCTTCATTTGTTTATGATGCGCTGACTTTCAAACTTAGAAAATGTGTAGTAGGAAACTGAAGATGAAATTTAAAACATCTGTTCACAAACCAATTAAATATTTATTTAAGGCTTTATGTTGCTACTTATTTAAAAACAAAAATGTCCAGATGCTGCACATTCAACGAGTTTGTTCTCAGAAGTGCTGCTGACGACCCTGTATTGCTTCAAGTGCCATTTAAAATGCCAGAGAAATTCAGCGAACTTCCTGGTGAGGATCTTGATAAACAGTGACTATGACAACCACACAAGCTTTTGTGGAAGAGAAAGACCTTGTTTAAGTAGGAAACAGTATTTCACTGAAATCTGACAAGAGGAAAAAAAAATGTAAATAACATGGCTATTATTCTGTGGACAAAGATGTCATCTGAGATTTGGCAAGATTTAAACTTCCAAGGATGCTCATAATTAATTGGTTAACCGACAGTAATAATTTTGACCGATTAATACCATCAGTTAAACGGTTTGAAAAGTAATTTTTCAAAATATTTAAAAATGTTTGCTGCATGGTTAAAACGATGCTACATATATTAAATTGCGAGAGAGAAAAAAACATGTTGCGTATAAGTCACATTTTATTATTACATTTAGAAATATATAAATAAACAGGCACAATCATTTTCAAAGTATATAAATATACATACATACACACACATACATATATATATATAGTGCTTCTATTTTACATGTCAGGGAACCAACCTGATAGCCCTCGGTTTTCTTCTGACACCATCTCAGCAGTGCATTTCTTTTAGAACCACCATATTCACGAGCCAAAGCAGACAGAGGGTCTTTTCGCTCCTCACTAGATGGATAAACAAAACAATAATGACTGTTTTAGCAACCTTGTTATTATTCAACTCAGAAAAAGCATTCCAGCAGTTTAGATTTATAGCACAGAATATTTTGAACAGGTCAAAATCATGTCCATTGATCGCCATCACATTTATATGAGAAGCGAAACAAAAGTGTGTATAATACAACATGTGTCAGTTCTAAGCAGGTGCGCACCGAAGGCGGCTGCGAGCTGTGGGATTGACGGAGGCAGTGGGGGAGGAGGAAGATGACAGGGAGAGAGGTGGTGCAGAAGAGCCCATGGCTATCAGAGAGGAAGATGGGCCACCATCAGGAGTACTGATATCTCTCTTCGCATCTTCGCTGCTTCTCCGAGACACTAAACAGTGGAGAAAGAAAAAGTTTGATCATCATTTGGGTAACAGTAGTCTCTACTCTTTTGGTTTATACTAGTGGTATAAAACTCATTGCTGTATTGCATGACACATACATCAATAATGGAATTGAATAACTGATTATATGTATTAATAATGTGATGTATTATGTGTTAATCAGCTCTTTTACTAAATATCCAATCTACTTCTTGCATGGATGCATTCATTTATACTCCAGACTTCAGAGTCACATGGTCCTTCAGAAATCATTATATTATCCTAATTTTGTACGCAAGGAATATTTCTTGATATCATATTTGTTTTCAGGATTCTTTAATGAATAGAAAGTTAAAA
Source organism: Siphateles boraxobius (assembly GCF_051911475.1). Taxonomy (NCBI): domain Eukaryota; kingdom Metazoa; phylum Chordata; class Actinopteri; order Cypriniformes; family Leuciscidae; genus Siphateles; species Siphateles boraxobius. The sequence continues at coordinate 17,959,032 of NW_027509219.1, forward strand.
AGAACAGCATTTATTTGAAATATAAATATTTTGTAACTTATGAACCATTTAATGCAACCTTGCTTATTATGGTCTCAAAACTTACTGATCTCAAACACTTTGGAATTTATGAACAAGACATTACAGCATGAGTGCATTAGTTGATGGTTTATTGATGGCATTGTGTTTGTATTCGTTTGATTTTAAATGGCTCTGAGCTTCACCTGTGATGGTCTTTGATGTGTCCATGCTCGAGACTCTCTGAAGAGCTGAAGTGGGACGACTGCCATTGGCTGATCTGAGTAGATGCTCAGCTGCACACAAAGAAAGACAGAGATATAATGTCATAATCATGATTTTAATATCTCTTATCAGTTCATCTGGGAGCTAAATAGAACTCTGGCAATTCTAGGGGAAAAAAACAATGAGAGAAAAGAATGAATGGTGCAGTCTACAAACACAATGCTAAATTGACATATCGACAATAAACTGTTATTGCACATTGAATCAATGACAATCAAATGCTATTACAAATATAATCAAAGAAATATATCTATAAAATTGAAAGGAACATTAGAGAGGAAAAAAATAAATAAAGCTGACAGCCAACAAATCTCAATAGCTGTAAAGGGTCAGAGAGGGAATCGATCGCCCCCACGTGAAAGTCATCCCACCAATCATAACACTGTCATTTCCCCAGAGGATGATAAGAGTTCCTGGTAAGCAGCCGGACGTCTCAAAAACAAGCATGACATAAAGGGCTCTAAGCCCTCTCTTGCACGTTCACAAACACACATTGCCGCTCTTTCCAGCATAAAAATGGTATAAATAAGTGGGGAGGGGGCATTAAAACCTGAGTATTTGTTCGTACTTGGTGTATTTTCACATGAGTTGTCACATATGAGGTCACTATGAGTTCAGTGCTGCTTTTGCAGGGTCATAAACTTCTAGTGTTGGGAAAGCAACTGAAAACTACCTCCCAGATCTAAATCCTAGGACATCCACCCCGTTACGACTTCTGGAAAATGGGGGTGACGGGATTCACATTATGCATGCCATTTTTGTTTTTGCAATGGGTCATAAGTCATGAAAAAGCAGTCATTTGATCATTCACCAGGTCAGGGTGGAGCGGCACAACAGGCTTCCCACTCCTTTTGACTAATACATTTCCAGTTGTTGTTTTTGTTGTTGTGATTATTAGAAAAGTATTTTTAAAAAAATGTATAGACATTTCACTCACAAAGAATAATTTCTAACAGATGAAATATTTTAGAGTTGAGTTTAAGCAGTTTTTATATTATATATATATACATTTTTTTTTAATCAATTTCCATCATTTTTACTATACTGGAAATCTCAATTTTACTGTACACAATAATTCCTTGACTGAATAAGTTTTAATAAAAGCTTGACAGATATTAAATGTTATGACGTTGGTCCTAGGCATAATATATTAATAATATAATTCATTATTAGTGGTGTAATTATTAAATTGTATTGAAAGATTTATTCAAATAAAAGGTCATTTATAATTATGATTTTTTTTGTTGCATATTTATTGCATTTTTGTGTTTAAAGCACCTACTTGGTGAGAATTTGGTGTTATTTTGTGTATTTTTGTTTTGTCTATGCATTTATATTTTTGTGTAATGTGTTTTTATGTTGAATTTACTTTGAATTTTATACTTTGTGACTGTGATTGTTGTAACTTTATACAGCACATTAGCAACACAATTCATTTTCTTATACCACTTTCATCAATTCCATGACAAAAATGCTGTACTCTTATTCAATAAATTAGATGTTAGAACATGTTAGAGATGACCAACATTGGCTACTGAAAGGAAAAGCTGACATGACTTGAATCAATAAAACAAAAAGGTAATAAAATCAATGGGTGTACTGAAATTAACTACAAACAATGATCAATAAGGACCATTTGAAACAACAGAAAAAGAAACTTTAATAGTTTTTGTTACCTGGCATGCTGATGTCTGTGTAGCTGGGTCTTTTGTCAGTAAGTGAGGAGAGGGGCTTTGCAGCGGACATAGAACCAGTGATGGAGTGTCTCTGTAGGTGATTAACATAAACAGCATTAAAATCATCTTGTATATATTTGGCATACATTTATTTATCAACTGGTCTGATCTGAACCAAAGATAACAGTGTGACTGAATAACGACCGCAGAGTCACTTCAGGTAAGGCAGGATTATGACAGGAAGTCATAAAAAGATAAATATCTCAAATAATCTACACCACTACTGAGATAGATTCATATCTCCATTTCATTTAAGAACTCCACATGTCCTTTTCTGCTCTTGAAAAAAATGATGGTAGCTTTTATAAGCCTTAGCATCTGATCCTCGTAAAAAGGTCTCTTTTCCCTTCATTACTTCTGCTAGACAGGTTACACATCCACAGCTAGATTGTGGCCAGCTTGAGTTAAATCCGTTTCGCTCTTTTTCCCTAGAACGCTACTCGATTTCTACATCAATCAAAAGTAGCAGCAGACTGCAGCTAACATCTCAGAAGGATATGACTTTAGATCTATTTCCTCTTTGTCTGCTGTCCTTACCTCACCTCTCACTACCTCAATAATGCCCTGACAATCATTCTTATATAACTTCAGTGCTGAACATTTTTAAGGGTGTCACTTTGATAAATGCGGTCAATATCAAAAACCATTTGCGATCACCAAGCGTTACACTGAGGTGAGAGATGAGGTTAAGATTAGTTTCATACACTGTGCACGGTTTGCAATGTGAGCTTTGTTGTTTTGATAGCACCTTTGTCAAGCAAAGATCATATCCTCCCACAGAATCCTATTTTTAAATGACATATCACGTTATATAACTAAAGCTAAAATGGTCAAATGAATGGTCAAAACTAACCTTCTTTTTCCTGCTTTGTGTTTTTCTTTACCTTCAGTTCACAAGCTAACAGCTCAGACTACTAGTTAAGAAAAACTCTTATCAATAGCTAGAATAAGATACGACAACTTTCCCTTTGCGTTTTTCTGATAGCCTTAGGTTAGTACTAGCTTGGCATAGCATTAAATTGTTTCAAAATGCTCTTTTGATAAGCTAAAAAAAGTCGTAAAAAAAAAAACATTTCCCTTGTGTTACACCTTTTGAGTGTTAACTTAGCCCTTGGTTAGCAAGCTAACCGCCTAGCTTATTAGCCATAACGCTAACTGCTTAAGAAGAGCTCATTAACTAGAACAAAATTAATTCACCTTCCATTGTGTTTTCTGTTAACCTTCGGTTAGCAAACTAACAGTTCAGCTTAATAGCTTGGCATAGTGCTAACTGTTTAATAAAAGCCTCTTTGATTAGCTAGAACAAAACATCTTGGACAAATGAAACATTTCCCTTTCTGCTTTCAGTTAGCCTTCAGTTAATATGCTAACAACTTCACTTACCAACTAAGCATAGTGCTAAACTGTGAAGAAGCTCTTTTGACAAGCAAGAAAAAAGTTTCACAACAAATTAAACATTTCCGGTTCTTTGCATTTTTCAGTTAGCAACTTAGCATAGTGCTAAACTGTTAAGGAAAGTCTTTTGAGGAGCTAGATGATCACAAAGTGCAACCTTTTTAATCAAGCACTTAGGAACGGAGGACCAGGGTCTTGCATTACTGGAACCCAAAAACCTGTTGGATGTTTGACATCCAGACAGCATCAGAACTACATCTAGTGGACACGGCTACACTAGAAATAAAAAGTAAAGGAAACCAAACTATCCCACAATGGAAATTCTACAGTTCTCATGAATGAGCTGATGCTGTGAGAACTGTCAAGAGGCCCAGAGGAGGAGGAAGTGCTGCTATCTCAGAGGTTTCCGAGGTTCAACAAGCAGGAAAAGAGTCGGAATACTATTGTTTGACCTTAACAATGAAAACAACTCCCAGCACTGCATAATATATTGTTGTGTAACTAGCTACCTGTATCGGTGAGACGGCAGCAGCGGGCGGGGTCTTCATAGGGCTGGGACTGAGAGGTGTGCGGGGTAAGGGGGCAGTCGGGGTCGTGGTTGTGACAGCAGCAGCTGCGGCAGCGGCAGCAACTGCAGTAGCATTAGCTCCAGGACCTGTGGCCACACCAGAATAGACTAAATGAACCTTCTGAGAAAATTAAAGACACCCCATAAACATGAAACTTATAGCAATGCTTAACAATGGTGTGATACCCTGTGAGGCACTGTCAAAGCTTTTGATAAGAGTTTTGACGGTGGGAGATGGCTCGGAGGACGTGGAGGGGCGGCGACTCAGTCCCATGCCCTGCCTGAGTGCAGCCAGGTCCCTCTCAACGGCGTTCATGTAGTTATACACACGTCCACGTTCCTCGTCTTGCCTTTGTCATAACACAGAGTCACATTTTCAACATGGATACTCGGTCTCCTCACAGACAGGAAACTCTTTATTAAATTTAAATAATTGTGTGACCCTCATCTGCTACATATAGGCCTTAATATAAAAAACCCAAACATATGTGCTCACAGATAATTAAACCAAGGCTGTTCTAATACCGGTACTAGAAGCTTTGCGCAATAACATTTACTAGTACTGGTACTTTAAGAATGACAGCGTTTTAATAAGAGAGCTTGGTTCCCACTCCCTGCAGGCACACTGGCTGTGCAAAACTTTATATAATATCCGCGTTGCGCAGGACTGCCTAAAGATATAGACGCGCAAGAGCGATAAAGAAACATGCATGAATGAGAAAAAGCGCAGGACCTGCTTCATGTTAAAAAGAGTTATTAAGTGCAATAAGCCAAAAAAAAAGAACTCGCACACTCTAAGGCTAAGCCATCGCTTAGACAGCATGCAATCTCAAATTCAGATCTCTTTCACGACTTATTGAGCTCGAAGAGTCAAATACAGACACAATTACGTCAAAATGCCCATCTGGGCGAGCACTCACATAAATACAGTTGGTTATGACTTAGTGAACATTTAGGAGAAAATCGGATGTGTGTCAATACGATCCGTGCATTAGGCCTTAAAGTGACAGCAGCCTAATATACTGTACTTACCTGCTGCTCTCTGTATCTATAATGTTAATCAAACAACAACAACAACAAAATCACTCACTGTTCTTCACTGAATCTACTAAAGTACAACATGTTCCTGGATCAACATCTTTGTTGATCCTGGAACAACATTCCAGTCCACCAATCAGAGGGACAGGTTTACAGTTTATTTTAAGTTAAGGCTTACAACCAGGGTTAGGTGCCTCTACATAAGTGTTATACACATTTCATTTCCCTTTGATTTAGGGACGTTATGAGTAGGGTTAGGTTTAGGGGTAGGTATAAGGTTAGGACCAAATTTTTTGGACAGGAATGTTGTTCCAGGTTCAAAAAATAATGTTGATCCAGGAACATGTCTTACTTGGCAAAATCAAGGTGACCCTGTAGGCCCATAGGCCTGTGTGGTGGCACTGGCATGCAATTTATTTTTAAATGGGAGGAAATGTTCAAAATAGCAGGGCAGGTATACACTGGTAAAGTGAGAGATTTCAGGGTTTTTTATTTAATAAATAAAATAATAAGTTCCAAGTGGGTATTCTATTATTCAATTACTTTTTCCTGTTGTTTTAGTTTTTTGTCGTGGTCCCGGTTAAGTAGTAGTATTGAGATCGAAGTTTGCTATCATGACAACACTACAGAAATTCATTCTAGAATTGCCTTCTTTATTATAGAATTATAATAAAGGATTATTATAGAAGGCAATTCTAGAATGAATTGTGATAGGCAAAGATAATGATTTTCTGAAACTGAGTTTGAAGCAAGATTTTAAAAACAATAGGATCAAGTTTTGTCACCTAGTAGTGAACATATTGACCACCAGCATAACACTATGTCCAAGCTTTTAACACTTACTTGCGGTTTTTAACTTCATCTAGTTCTTTGCACAACTTCTCGTTCTTCTCTTGGGCTTCTTGCAGGCGGCGTCGTAAGTCACCAATCTCCTCCTGAGCTTCTGACTTGATGTCATTAGCAATGACCACAGCAGTCTGCAGATCTGCTTGGAACTGACGCCACTCTGCAGACTCTTCCTGAACATAAATAAATGCACAAGCACAGAGGCACAAGATTAGTACGAATAATTTTAGACATGCACAGACATTTAATGAATGTAATTCTTTTACATTCAAATAAATGTATTTCAATGAAGTGCAAAAGGTATATTTAAAATAAAATGAATGAAAATGCAAGAATGAAAGAACTGCGAAGTATATTCACATGAAAGATCTGGACATAAATGGGTTAAGTCAAACATGAATTAACAAACAATAAAAGTGGGCTCATGTCCACAAAGAATGTAAGTTAGATGAATTTTCTTTGGTAAGAAATTAAGATTTTGCAGTGGTTTTATCCTAACATAACACTCAAAAGCTGAGGACACCCTTTGAAATGATGCCAGTCTCTGAAAGCCGGGTCCTCGCATGACTGCATGAACTGCCGCCCTTGCCCTCACTTACCCTAAGTTTACGATGCAGTATCTTTATCTCTCTCTCCATGTCATGCTTCTGATCCTGAAGCTTTTTCATTGAATCTGCCAGGAAACCAGAAGGAGAGCGAGTGAGCATGTGAACTGAGGGAATACAGCAGGGATGGGCAACTCCGATCCTCGAGGGCCACTGTCCTGCAGAGTTTAGCTCCAACCCTAATTAAACACACCTGAACAAGCTAATCAATGTTTTCAGGATTACTAAAAAATAATAATTTTTGTCAGGGTTGGAACTAAACTCTGCAGGACAGTGGCCCTCGAGGACCGGAGTTGCCCATCCCTGGAATATAGGGTTCGTATGGGGGGAAACAAGAAAAAAAATTCTGCACTGTAGCAACAGTGATTATGAAATAAAAGCATAATGCATTCTAAATACCACCACAAAAGATAAAAGGTCAATTAAATAAACGATATAATCTCTCCTTACAATTCCCACTGATTTTGTGAACTGTAGCAGTCAAGTGATGTTAGAAAAACATTATTTACTGAATGTGGATTCATACTACTAACACAACAGATAAGTGAACCATGTTTTTGAACGACTGGCACCATCATGTGGTCATATGAGGAAGATACACCAATTACAGCCTCTCCTAGTTTTGAACATAAACAGCATGCACCCGAACTTTCCACAATCATATTCATATTATCTGATGCTTGCACACAAAACTGACAAGCACGTGCGAAAAGACCACCTGAGAGAAGTTTCTCTGTGTCAGGATGTACTGGTTTTTAATCAGCAGGGGGAAAAATCATGTTTAAAATGTACCAGTGTTTCAGCAGTGTTTTTCCTGTGGTACAAATCTGGTATCATCCATTTTAGATCTACCTGCCCTTAAATGGCTGCCAAAAAATAAACTCGTTTGTTGCTTTACATGTAAAAAGTTTCCCAACCCTGTTCCTGGAGGCACCCCAACTCTTTCAAATCAAACACACTTGAAATCACCTCAACAGCTCATCAGTAGAGACTTCAAGACCTAAAATGGATGGGTCAGATAAGGGTGTCATCAGAAATGTGCACTGTTGGTGTACCTCCAGGAACAGAGTTCGACAACACTGATTTGGACAGTTTCTTCTTGTCTACGTGAGTGGTTCTTGATCAGAATAAGCTGCCAAACAGATCAGACCTTATAATGCAAGACTATGCTGAACAGTTCAGCATGTAAGACGTTTGTTTAGGTCAGGGGAAGAGCAAAATCATCATGTGTAAATCAAAATCTGTCAAACTCACTCTCTAGGTCGCTGATGATGAGGTTATCGTGAAGTTTGACGGCTCTGTGCTGCTCCACTTCATCCTCCAGCTCAAAGATTGACTCCTTCATGTCTCCGATCTCCGTCTCTTTCTCCTGCATGTCCTCACGTTGCTTCTCTAAAACCCTCTTTTGATCGGCCAACTCTTTCTGCACCTCACTCTGGAAGTCCCTGTACTCAACGTCCAGCTGGACCACCACAAGAGGAGAGATGGACTAAGTACTCAAACAGGCCCCTAACAGTTCTTAAATCAACTGAACCAGTGCTCGTGCTCACCTTGTTGAGGGTGTCCTGGAGACATGCCACCTCAGTGCGAGCGTGGCCCAAATCGTCCTGTAGTTTGGAGGCTTTGGCTTCAGCTTCCTCCTTGTCCAGCCTAACCTCCTCCAGGAGTTGGTGGATATCGCTCTTATCTCCGGCATTGTGGATGGAGTAGAGCTCAGCGACCTTCTGCCTCTCCTGCTCCAGTAACGCCCGACAGCGGCTCAGCTCAGCCTGATCTGTGTTGACTGCAGCTTTACACTCCTCCAGCACCGCTGCCATGCCGGAGCGCTCCTGCCTTTCCACCTCAAGTCGTCGGTCCATGTGATGGTTGCGTTCCTTCAGCGCTGCAATCACACTTTGAGCATCTGCGTTATCTTGCTCGGCCATTTTTAGAGTATTGCTCAGATGTTGCTGCACGCCCAAGAGCTGCTCACGCTCAAATCGAGCATTATCTGCAAGCTCCACATAGCGCTGCTCCAGCTCCATGTATCGACCACTCTTGATGTCTTCGTCTACAGAGTAGGCTACACCGTGCTCGTCCAGGAGTGAGCGGAAGTACTCGATCTGACGGCCGCAGTGCTCCAGTTTGTCGCTCTGTTGGCAGAGTGAATCCATAAGTAGAACCTTTTCCTCTCCCAGGCGTTCATTTTCTCCGTTTAGCTCCTGCGTGATCTGTTGCAGGTCGGCCAGTTCCTGTAGAGTGGCTTGGAGCTCCTCGGCTGTGCTGTGTTGGTTCTCCTCCATCTGGTGAATACGTTCCGTCAGGCACGCCACAGACACCTCGCTGGTGTTGCCACTGCTCCCCTTTCGAGAGGAATTGCGACATGCCGGGGCGCCACCTTCAGACTCGGAGGACGACGAGGAACCGCAGCCTGAGGGAGCATCCAAGGCATCATCACTTGAGGTCACTGCTTGGTAGACCTCACTGGACTCGCTGTCTAGGTTGTCCGTTGAGCCACTTCGCTGGCCTCCAGTAAGGAGGTCCTCCATGGAGCCAGGTGCTGATCCCTCCACAGAGGAGGCCACAGTGGCACAGTCTCCATGACCTCCACCACCTCCGGAAGTGGAAAGTTCAGGACTGGTAGAGGGAAAGGCAAAGGTCTTCTCAGCTCCATCCAGTCTCTGCTCCAGGGAAAAGCCCAGAGCATTGAGGCGGTCCTTCAGCATACGGTTTTCATTCTTAAGCAGGTTGAGCTCTCCACGAATGGCCTGGTTCTGTTCCTGCAGGAGCAGCAACGTTGATTCCACATCTGCAGCTGTGATCACTGCAGCTGCCTCCCTCTCGGGTGGCCTCTCATCCTCCACCTCTTCCTAGGAGTACAATAACATCACGGTGAGAGCTTTTTTTTGTCACTGGTACTTGCATCACCACATAAATACTTAAACTCACTATCTACATCCTAATACAATTATAGAGCTGACCAATTATTTGCCATATTTGTTAAAATCATAGATATATTTTAATCGAGTCAATATGGAAGCCTTTTTCCACCTCTGAGTAACAAAACAAAAAAACAATAAAAAGGTAATTCAAAGCGTCTCAAAATTTGAATACATCACATAAATGATACTTAATGTCTTGCAATGTGACTTAATACTCAATGCTATCTTGTAATTGCAACACTAAATACTATCTTGTAATTGCAACAGTATATCTCATAGCATGGCTTTATATCTCATAATTGCATCATATTTTAAACTTTAGCTCACAATTACATTTTTAAGGCAGTAACAGGTGGAAATTGGCCCAATTTCTCTGATTGTGCAATTTTGTATTGGTAGATTGAAAAAATATATAATTTTTTTTTCATTTTCACAATTACAGTAGTACTGCATTTAGGTTGGAGCAGTTTATTGTATTGCAAATCCGCTGCTGGATCTACAGTGCCACAGAACATTATAAAAAGAAATTAGATTTTACCTGGGTTGTGAGACTGCAGTCTGAATTTAATGTGATAAAATAAAAAGATTGGGTACCACAAAGTAATTCATAGACAATACATAAACTAGTTTACTATGTTATCTTTGCTGGCTACATGCATCTGACTCTCTGGATCCTTAAATGGTAGTTAAACATTATTCCATTATGGACACATTCACAAAAGAATTTTGTTACATTAAAATTGTATTTCAATAAAAATGGAACATTACACTATGTTATAAACAGTCTTGTTTTGTTTAGTATGATATGTATGTAGTTAGGCCCAAATGATCTAAATGATCAAAAAGCAATATTATAATAAGAAGTTAATCTAACCTCAGGCAGTCCCAGCTGAACCCTCATGTCCCTCAGCTCACCCCGTAGCTGTAGGATTTCCACGTCTTTGCTCTTGGCCAGACCTAACAGATTTTTCACTTTGGCCTCCAGGGCCACTTTATCGCTTAGCTGACCGTCAGACTTTGATTTGCTCATGCGGCTCTCTGAGTCTGAGGTTTGGGCCAGTCCACGGGAATGTCTAGGCTGGGCTCGATCAGACGCACCGGGGAATGACTGCTTTTTACTGCTGGAGTTTCTGGAGTTTCGTAAACGGTCTCGTGAGGAGTTTGACTCCTTGGAGGCCGTTGATGATGTCCGTTTACCAGATGGGCCTTGTGAAGACAATGACAATTATGTGAACAAATGAACTAAACACTACACCTCACAATGTTGAAGCTTCAACCGTTCAAAATGTAAAACCATATTAACATATAGGGATCAAATGTTAATTTACCTAAAAGTTTCATGTCTTTACCAAGATTTTACAGTTTATATAGTCGCCAAAATATATGCTGTATGCAAAGGCTTAATTTAAAATGTGAAATTGTGCAAATTGTGTGATGAAGAGGCTAAAAAGAGACACTTCATTGCTTGTATTGAAAAATTATGGCAAGTGATCAAATTGATAATCGGAAAGATAAACAATTATTAAAAATACATTAAGTTGTTTCATTGCAATGTGCATGGCCGCTTATTAATAAAAATAGGATATGGTGAAATAAATTAAACTAAATGTTTAATAATATTTTGTAGTGTATATTATATGCATATTATATCATATCATATTATATATTAAACTACTTTAAATATAACCAAGATGAACAAAATATTTATAATAATTTAGTGTATATTATATGTTTATTATACCATATCATATTATATTATACTGCTTTAAATATAACCAAAAAGAAAAAAGGGTTATATTTTTATTTAATATATAGGCTAGTATTTTTAGGGGATTTTATGGTACTAAATTATATTTATGCAGTAGTTATACATTTATTCACTTTTTGAACATAGACCTGAAAATGAAATCTCCCATTTATATTGTCATAAATCTTGAATGTTTTGGAGTGCAGACTTAAGTTTGGTGTCTTTTTTTAAGGACACATGGCATATTATTGCTTAAGTGACAAGATTAAAAAAGTGAACTTAACAATAAACTATATACCTATAAAAATATACAATATAACAATAAAAAAATAACTTTTTTTATGAAAAAGTGCACAAAAATACTATTTAGAATTGTATATGAAATATACCTGTATTTTTTAAACTGCGAGAAAATCAAGGCCATAAAGTTCCAAATTTAAGGTTGATTTCTTTGAAAAGTAGCTTTCAACAACATTTTTCCACTAGATGAAATTAGTTTCCCATTCATTTTCAATGAGGTCATTTTTAACCTCGAGGAGCACAAGTGTGACAATTTTTTTCAGGACAATTTAACCTTTTCAAATCATGTCTATGAGTTTTTTGTGTGTGTTTGTGTTCACATAGCAAGTGCCAAAACCTTTACCATGTTTTGTACCAATCCGATGAAGTGCAAATATATATATAAAAAAGAACACTACCAGAGGGTTAAATACCTGAGTTGGTCTTGGTCTTGGTGTCAGGATTATTAGTGTTTGTTCCACAGGATGTTGTGTGTGTAGAGTTTGATTTCTTGCCCTTGGCAACACTGCTGTTTGTCCCTGCACTGCTCCCAGCCATAGCAGCTAGAAGATCATCATCGCTTTTGACCTGTTGATCAAAGATTAATGAATCACCTAAATAAGTAACAATAACCAACAAATACTAGTTTGTATATCTCAAATAGAAGTTGATGATTTGACCTTGGAGAGCGGAGCTGTGGTAGGGCTCTTAACAGCACTTTTGCCAGCAGAGGTTCCAGCAGTCACTGCGTCACCTTTACCTCCTCCGCTTGCTGCCTTATTCCCCACCGGCCTGCCTGCTTTCTTCATACTGTGCTCGCTCCTGGTGATACATCTACCCCTCAGTCTATGCAGGGGGAGAGAGAATATAGGTTACAATTTATAGATTTACTCCTGTGACTAAGTTTACTTAATGGCTATACTCATCCTCGGGCCTCGAAAAAGAGAAACGACAAGCAAAATGGCAAAAACTTGTTGGGTCACCATCCTGAAATCATAAAAAGGACTAGAAATACAATTCTTAAAAGTAGTTTGGAATATTAGTTGTAAAATATTACTAAAATGTGAAAAATTTGTCAGCCAAATTATTTTTGCTAAAAATAACCTAGATGAAGAAAGCTAATAAAACTGGAAATATCACAAAGAGGAACCTCATGACTGTGTTATGGTCAGTGAGTCTTAAAAATAACAGAATCATTTGTGTTCACATGTGAAACCATATTACTCTAGGGAAAATGTATGAACTTATGCTATTTGTAAAAATATTTTTATATTGGATAATGTTTAAAATAAAGAATAAAGATAGCCTATAGCAATAAAAAAAATAAAATGTATATAAAATAAATGTTTTTCAATGTTAAAGGAGGATTAATTTAAAAAAAAAAAAATATGGTTAAGAATGTATGTTTGAAATTGTATTATCAAAACTGCTGCTAAAAATTGCATAAAAGCTTTTCAATTCATATGATACACATTGACAACCACATGATATAAATAAAAATAATAGCCAAATTAAAAAAAAAGATTACTTGGCACATTTTAAACAAGACATTTCACCTATAAAACGTTTTTCTTTATTATTTTTCTTGCGTAGGAAAAAAAATCAATACCCGTTTAATTCCACCAGGGTGCAGAAGGGACTAAAATAGCAGCTGAAGAGCATTTGCCCCACTGGGTTAAAGGCTGAAAGCATAGATCACATCTTTCCCAAAGCTAGTTTATCAGAAACAGCCTTTTGGCAAATTTAGCATGATGCAGACTGCTGCTGGAGTTCTGATTGGTTCTAATGACATGGTCGGGCTCACATGTGTTCCTTGTGTGGTAAAGCACTAAGGCAAACTAGGCGTATAAGCACAGCTTGTCATCAGCTGTGCTTGAGGCTTCAGCATGAGTTCATAGAAGAGCCTGCTGTCTCTCTACAGCACATGCTGCTGAAAAACAGTGCCTTAAAAGGCAGCAAAATCCTGGATGTGCTCAGAACAGGATCAACATAACAACACCAGAGCTGCCCATCTGCACAATGGGAAAACCTTCAACTTAAATACTTTATTTTATAGACAAATTCCAACTAAAGAGTGAAAGCATGATCTCAGACCAATTCGGTTCAGAGAAACAGATTTCAAGTAATGAGAGGGCAACAAGCTATAGGGTAATTATTCTGGGCATCACACACTAATAGTGCCTGGAGATCAGAGCTATTCGATTCTATCGCAGAAAGAACATCTGAAGAGCATTAATGGAGCCTCATTATATCACCATTCAGCTTCAAAGCTAACCACACCACAAACAACTCGCTCATATAGGTCACACCACAACAAAGGAAACAACATTAATGAAATTTAAAGTAAAATTTCAATCATAAATTCTGTGATTTACTCTCCCCTCATATAGATTCAAAACTATGACTTCATTATGTGGAGCACAAAATGGAGAAACTCTGAACTCTGTACTAACTACTCTTTTCCAAGCAATTACAATTGAGCTTTAAAAAAACATACAACCGTACCTTAAAAGTGGTCCATATACCTTGTGTCTGCTATATTCTTCTCTAAAGCCATAAGATAACTTTACGAATGAATCATTTGTTTGAGTCAGATATTTTCAATGAGCCAGTTGATTTGATTCTTGGGTTCGACTCACTGTTTATCAATGGTTCAATCGAAGCATTTAAAAGCTCACTCGGGTGGAAATTAGAGATGCACCAATTGCAATTTTCTTGGCCGAAGTGTGACCTGCCAATACCGATTTTTAACAATTCAGGCTTTCTTTCAAAGAACTATAATTGATAGCATGTACAAACAAAAACTACTTTTCTACAATGCTAAATTTTCTTTTCATAAAAAAAATAAGTAAAAAGACAAATTTCAAACAATAGCACAAATAAATGCAATAGAATAAAGAGAGATATGAATAAAACACGGCTTTAAGTTGTGCAGGTGGGTCTAACAGTATCCAGTTAAGAAATACTACTGAAATTAAAGTAATCAAATGTAAAATAACACTGGATAGTCTTCATTGTAAAAATTAAATACAGATTAATGCTTACAATTATTTGCCAAAGTTATTCAGTCAAGAGCAGCGAGTGATTTTCTGTCTTTTGTTCTTTGAATAAACTAACAGAAAGCAGAAGGTTTATTATGCTGCCGTCACTTTAACAGTTTATGCACGGATCCAATATACTGTTACACAACATGCGCCATCAACAATTTACTTTCAAAAACTGACCGTTTAACTGAATACTCACCAAGACAGACATTTTGACATAATTTTGTGAGTCTTTGACTCTTTAAGCGCAATTAGCTAATCATTTTGGTACTTGAATACTTCTGGGCCGCCCGGGCCGATCGGCAGAAAATAGGCAGATTCCGGTCCCTGGCCGGTCAATTTGCGCATCTCTAGTGGAAATTCAATGAATTCATTGAGCGCAAAGGCTACATTCAAAAACAAAATTGCTTTAGAACAAAGCAGATGGCTGCTTTCCATTAAAAAGTTGCTACTGTGATATCAATCAAAATATATAATGATATTGTGATGAATAACATGAAAGAGAAATTCAGCGAATAACAACTTTCAGTCTGTTTGTCACACATAGCCTTCATAGCTTCAAAGGATTTGGAATACAATAGTGCACTTTTATGATGCTTTTAAATCCTTTGGGGCTTGAAAGCTCCAGGCCTCATTTTACTGTAACTGCATGAAAAAGTGCAGCCAGTATAGTCTTCAGAATATTATCTTCTTTTGCGTTCTGCATGGTTAGAAAAACAGGTGAGTGCGAGTAAATGATGACAGAACTTTTATTTTTAGGTGAACTATCACTTAAATACAATCATGTGCAAATTACCCAACATTTCTGTTTTTATGAGAATCCACTGAAAAAGTGAAAAATTGGTTTTGATCAGCAACTTAGCCAGTAGTTTCCAAGATGCTTTGGAAAGATAGCATGAATCACAACTTCGATTTTCCAGCCCAGTCCTCTGCACTTGTTTTTGGACGGTGCAGATCTTTCCAGATCGTTCATTTAATGGATCCCCATTGTCCTCTCGAGCCTGATCATAGCAAGGCACAGAGCCCGTTCCTCCAGTCTCTCAATGGAAGAGAAAATAAGGCCTAATATCTTACAGCTGTTGCGAGGCAGGGGATGGGGAGATGTGAGAGAACGTTTGCTCATTTCCAATTTACGGACCCCCCAATGGAAAAAGGCTTCAGCCCACATTCCCTTAAAGGGAGAGGTTTGGAGCACAACTTCTGGATAGATGTTTTCAGAACTATCTTGAAAGAAATGCTGCATCAGTCTTCCAGAAATGAAACTAAACTCTCCAATATTTATCTATTATTTAAATTTAAAAACTCTACATAGACTAGGCTATACAATGTTAAAACAAAGTGTGAATGGTTACATTTATCGGTAAATAAATAAATACAAAATAGATGCAATTAATCCAAAATATGCCCAAAAGTATATTTGGACACTAAGGCCGTGTGTCCACCAAAGCGTTTTTAGCCGGCTGAAAACGCTGGACGCTCTGCTGAAAACGCCTAGCTGTGGGCGCTTGAGAGCGTTTTGGCAGCGCTGCGTTTTTTCAGTTGAGACGATTCGTTGCTATGATACAGAATATCCGCAGCACAGTTTACTTGTAACTGATTTCGCAGATAATTTTGTTTCATACTAAAAATTTATTTTTCATCCATTTTGTTCGGTTAGCTCTGCTGGTTGACGTCGTTGTACAGAAAGAATGTTGTGACAGTTGGTCTTGTGGTATTTGTCCCGCCCCTCCTCCACTGTGATTGGACGGCTGTGTAAAAAGTGACAGTGATGAGCGCAGCGTTTTACCCAAAGTTGAACATTTTTCAACTCTCGGCGACCAGTAAAAAACGCGGCGCTCCCATTGAAAACAATTGGAATTTTACGCCAGCTGCGTGAAAAAACGCTTTGGTGGACACACGGCCTTATGCCTGAGGTGGTCGAATTGAACATCATATTAACAGTAGTGTTAATTTAATTAACGAAACGCATGGCAACGCATTTATCAACATCCTTATTTCCATGACTAAGACGAATCGACACCAACGCCATCAAATGATAACTGTGACTATAAGATGCAATATTGTTGATGAAAAAGACCAGACTAAAATTTAGTTCAAAATTTAGTTTTTTTGTCGGAAAAAAAAGGACCTCTATGAGCTTTCATGCTTGTGGTTGATAGATGTCAAGATTTTAATTCCCCAGAGCTTTTCTCTTAAAAGGATAACATTTGCAATCAGGCTACATTGCGCACACGCTCTCTCTACACTGCAGAAGAAGCGTGGATGATCTGAAAACACAGATAAACATCTAACCTGGAATTTAGCAAAGTCCATTGAGATATTCTGCTCAAATGAAAGTGTCATACAGCCAGTCTGAGTTCCTTCATGAGCAGCTTGCACTGTTTGCCGTGTCCAAATATGTGATCAAACCTTCTCAGTGAAGAACTGTAATAAATCCAAACATGGATTTCAATTATATTGTTTGTGATTGTGGTTGCTGAATAGGCCTAAATGCACTTACGCAACATCGGTGTTACAATACAATTTTTTGCTATGGTTTTAATAGAAAACACTTTATTTGTAATTTCATAATGTAGACAGAGTGTGTTAATTTATATGATAAACAGCCTATAATATATATAAATAGCAATTCTCTTGATTTGTGCTTAGGTGAAAGTGCAATAATTCTGATGAAAAGTAAAAATCAATTTCTCAAATGACAACAATCGTTGTGATTATAATTTTGAGCAAAATATTTGTGATGTGATGAAGATTTAGTTGACTAAAACATGACAAGGTTGACTATAGGCTAAATATGATAAAAAACTAAAAAGAAGTACATTTGACGCAAGACTGAGACTAATTTAAAAAATAGCTGACAAAATTAACACTAATTAATTAATTAACACAACATTAATTAACAGTATAATGTTATTTTATACAGAAATACATTACAGTAGCCTACATTCCATTTTTTTAAATGATCCAAAATTCATTTTAGGCCCCATCCACACTACTACGTTTTAGTTTACCACCTTTTGCTACGTTTGCACCTCCCGTCCAGACTAAACGGCAAAAACGAAGACCTAAAACGGAGAAGTTTAGAAACGCTGCCAACCCCATTTTGCGTTTTGAATCTCCGGAGGGCGTTTTAGTGAAGACGGGTCAAAACGGAGGACTTTAGAAACGATGACGCAGAGGCTCACGCTCGGCTCTCTGGGTGTCATCATACAACGGAAGAAAACATACAACAACAGCCTGTTACGTTAGTGCAAGTAAATTCTGCATTTTACAATGCTATAACTGCCTACAAGCGCCGGAGGCAAGCTATTATTCGAGTGATCTGTAACAATTCCAGTGTGCAGCGACGGTATCGACCGTACATGGAGCGTCGGTTTTGGGTTAAGCCGGGAAGAACCAGCGCATGGTGGGATAATTTTATCAATGAAGTTCCTGAGGAATGGTGCGAAAACTTTCGAATGTCCAGATCGGCACTTATCAACCTCTGCGAAATCTGAGGAATAGTCAATCTGTTTCCTGTTTACACCGGCACATGCATGCTCAGTCCAGGTGAATGGTGACGTGATCCGCGTTTTCAGCCGTTTTAATGTTGACGGAGATCAATTCTAATACGCAGCTAAAACGCTGGTGTGGACAGAGATCGTATTCGTTTTAATTCTCCGTTTCTAAACTAAAACGCAGTAGTGTGGATGAGGCCTTAGTCATGCCATGTACATGCCTGCAGGGATCAAGTCAAATAAAACACTTGCCCTGGCATACAAACCAATTAACAGACAATCATCTTCTACATCTGGTGACTTTAAGAATAATGAGTCACCCCTTAGACCATCCATGATAACACACCCTTAACATGACAAGACGACTAAGCACTTAACAGTTCTCAGCTCTCACACCCCACTTCCACTACAGAACAGCAGAATCCCACCCAATCTTCAGGCACTGACTCAAGACTCACTTCTTTTAACAATACCTGGATTAATCGTGACTAAGGAAAATGTTGTGTTGGCTTGTTTAATTGTATTTTGCACATCCTTCTTTTTCCAGCAGAAAACCTCCTGGATTTCATGCTTGCCATCTGTTGACCAAGATGGCTGCCTGTCTCACATGTGAAACTAATGCAAACTAAACATCTACCACCAGCCAACTGTGTACTTTTTAAATATATAAATAATTTAGGGGAGAAAGAAAAAAAGATTGAGTTGGCGATAAAGATAAATGTCACGTCGCATAGAAATATTTCACCTAAAAGGTGAGCCCGTGGATATCACACATGCAATTTGCAAACTTTGCATGAGAGTTAGCTTACTTGTGAAGGAGTCTCAAACCAGTCAATTATTCCTATTATTCCTATATTACATAATGTTTTTATTTTGTATTTTATTAAGTTTTTCAGTAAGTAATGCATTGTTTAATTGTTTGTTTTATTATGTTCTTGTGAAGCGCTTTGAGATACTTTTTAAAGGCGCTATATAAAATAAAGTTTATTATTATTATTATTATTACTTGTGAAGGAGTCTCAAACCAGTCAATTATTCCCTGAAAGTGCAAACAAAAACTGGCCAAGCTTTGGCATCTGTCGCTGCATTAACAACGAGATGAATCTGTAAGCTGACAACGGTATATCAAATCTTAATTTACTGCCTTTATATTTCTCTTGTGGACCATACATTAAAAAAAGAGAGTGAAGAATCAATATTTCTTGTTAAACAAGTTGTTTTTTAAGTCTGTGTTTGAAGCTTTTGATTTTCATGACTGATTTGTGCGGTGTTCGGACATAAAGACTGTTAAGGTCAATATCATTTTAGTGATGTAAGGCCGTCTAACTCGATCCAATGGCGGTATTCGAATTAGCGGTGAAGGTCTTTGCGTGTTACTGTCTTTTCTCGCGGCAAAGTACTTTTGGTTAAATGCAATACATTTTCTCATATGTATTTTCTCGTTATTTCATCTGACTCCATAAATGAAAAGGCTTTAATGATATCTGTGCATCATTAAATGTGATCGAATGTTTTACTATTCTTTTAAACTCTTGAATGAAAATAATGTCAAAGTCAATTAGAATAATCAATAGGGGTGGGAATTGGCAAAAATGTGACGATTCGATAGTATTGCGATATTTGGGCCACGATTCAATATTATTGCGATTCTCAATATATTGCGATACAGCAAGTATTGCGATTCGATTCTGCGATATTGCGATTCACGTCCCCCATATTATTCAAAGGCATTACAAAAAATTAGGAAAATAAGACCGCTCACCTCACTTTAAATGTCACATTTAATTCTGTAAACATTATCTTCTACACATTAACTGAAGTGCAAAAACTGAAAAACTTGTTCTTGAACATTCACACATTGCAACACTGGTTTCATCACTTGCCCACCGCGGCACCACAACAAAAACAAAAAAAAAGTTTAAAGCGTTAAAAATGTTTAACGCAATTACGCAGTATCCGTTCAATCCTGCCTGTATTACACACACACACACACACACACGACCCACAGAAAAGACGCGCGTCAGTATCAAGTTCTCTTTCGGGCTTGAACAAACCATAACACACACAAATTATGCCAAAATGTCAGTTTTGTCGAGTGTTCTCATAAGAGCAATCTTGAATTATTTAAATAAACGTAGAGATTTGTGAGAAAATGGGACGCGTGTCAGATCGCGTCTCTGTCCCACATTGCACTGCATTAACGAATGTACAGCTTATGTACGCTCAACGCCTGTCGCTTACTCGTTTTCATTCACTCCTTCAAGTGAACAGTATTAGTGGACTAACGTTAACTTAGGGAATAGGCCTAACTTAGTGAATGAGGGTTTAGAGGGCGATTTCAACCCATGTTCTCAAGCAGTGAAAAATAGAGGACAATGACAACGCGCTGACAGACAAGACTGAGCAGGTAATATTTAATATGAAACAAACAAAACTCACTGAGCTCCCAGCACATAACTTAAAATTATTTAAATACAATGGAGTAACATAAAGCAGACATAATAGAGTAACATAAACCTGAGAATAATCATAAAACCGAAATTTACCCACACTTTCGATTTGAAAGATGCGGACGTCGTGTACAACCGTAATACTGAAGCCATTTTCATTTGAATTTGCTGTCGAATGTACGACAACAAAGCACCGCAACAAGCGCCACCTTGTGGATGTAATACGCAAATGTAAATGATCAGAGTAAACTCTGAGAAAACCGGAAAGTAAAACAGATTTTTTTAATTAAATATCGCAATACTTTGCGCTACTGTATCGATATAATTGCTTGCGCAAAATATCGCGATACTGAACAGAATCGATTTATACCACTAATAATCAAATGTCACAATTTAATATGTCAGGTAAATGTATCATTATAATTTCATAATCAATTCAAGGATAATCAATGCAAAACATCAAATGCTCTAGAACAAAGAGGAAAAAGTTTACCCGACAAGAAATACGTGAGTCTCGCAACTCTCAGCCTCATGGGCCGATCTCAGATACAGAAAAGGCCCCGAGCTCTCGCTGCGTTTCATTATATACCCAGACCTCATTTCAAATCTAAACATCATCCACAGTGGAAATTTACCTGTAAGTCACCATTTGCTAGCAGTGGAAAATTAGCATTCAGTCAAATGGTCGAAGGTATTAACTCAAAGACACACCCTCCAGTATTGGAGGGTGTGGAAGATATTTCTAAACTTCCTAAGAACTTTATTACCTTTTGGGTTTACTTCTTTGGGAATGAGACATTTGTACCAGTCGTACCGAGACATTTCAAATAATACCAAATATGTATAAAACTAGATGATAATCATTCACATTAAACCATTTAGATTCCTTGTGTGAGTTTGGGAGATCTCTGCCAGGATGAAGAATGGGGGAGAGAAATGTAGATTAGGATGAGGGAGGTGAGACCTTCGTCTCAATAGTGCATGAGGGGGAGATCAAATGTTAATTTCCTTTGTTTTCTCAGAGAGTAGCCCTCTCTTAAAGTCCTTCAAGTTTTTCCAGTCTTACAGTGATGTTATTATTAGATTTAGTAGGCCTAGTATTAATAATAATTTGTAATTGTAGTGTTATTAGTGTTTTTAGTTTCATTAAAATGTTTGGTTAATGTGCTATGGAAACAAAAAAGTGACGAACAACGATGCCGTTTTTACCTTGGCCTTTTATAACAAGCATTATTGACAATTTGTGAATAGATCACAATGCAAATCAATTTTGATGTAGTTTTGTAGTATGTTTTAAAAACATTTTCATTTTCAGTCTTCAATCCTCATATACGCGTGACGGTGTCGCAAGTGCAGTTACGAGGTGAATTCATTAAGAAATAAGGAAAGGCAAATTAATTGAATCTTAACATTAATATAATAATAATACTATCCTGATAATAATAATAATATATTAATTTAATACAATAATTAAAAAAAAGAGCAAATTATCGTCTTGATATTGTCAAAGGCAGCAGCTATCAGTAATATCTCTGACTATTGTTGATACAATACTATTATGATGTTAAAAATTATATTGCAATAATATCGTGTTGGAGTCTGATATCTATATGAATAAATAAATACTTTTTGTACGCAGTACCGTTTAAAAGTTTTGTGTGTTCGGTACGAATTTGTAATGATTTTGAAAGAAGTCTCTTATGCAAGGCAGCATTTATTTGATCAAAAATACAGTCAAAGCGGTAATATTGTGAAATATTATTACAATTTAAAATCACTGTTTTCTACTTTAATGAATTGTTCTTAAAGGAAAAAGAAAAGCATTTATTAGAAAAAAAATAATCTATTGTAACATTATAAACATCTTTCCTTTCTTTTTTGATCAATTTAATGTGTCCTTGCAGAATAAAAGTATATATAAATGCAGTCCATTTACCATTTAAAATTGGTCATTCGCCAGCCACTATGACTAAAGGCATAGGCAAAAATGTTACATTTCATGCGTGAGCCCCATCCCATTCCCCAAATAATACAATCAGCTAAATGATTTACTGTACACATAAATGTTAAGCAAAAAACAATGGCAGAAATCAGTTTGAGTAAATGCAGTGCGGCTCCCGGATTTGACTTCAAGCTGACCCCTGCTATAGAGTGAGCATTAAGAGGTGCTGACAGAGACTCAACACTAACACAACCCACCAATCCCTCAAATACGAGTCATGGCAGAGACGTTTGCACACATACAAAGAACAGATGAATGGTTCAACACTCCTCTGCAGAGTGTATCACATACTGATAGCTAAATACATCTATTACCTAGTAGGCCAAGGTTTCAAGGCCTGAACGAAATAACAGGAAGCATATGTGGGGCTAGAGGTTTTTTTTTTAATATGCTCTCTTTACCTCTTGACCGTGACATCGTTTGCTGTCAGGACTGTGCAGGATGAGGTCACATTATTAGGTGTGCGCTGCATGTGTAATGCTCACATATGATTTATTACTACAGTGAGGTCATCATAACACTGTGGACCCGGCCTATTAAAAAGACACACGTGACATGAACTTAGGCTCCTCGCTCTTCTGAATAATAACTGGTTCTTGATTCCAAACTTGGATAATTATTATTGTGAATCGGAGCAAATGCTTTTGTTTCGGCCTTTCAGTAACCAGGCAATCACAGCCAAAATGTCCAAAAAATGGTGTCAATGTGCTGAAAATTGACTCCTGTGTCAATCTTTGTTTGGACTCTTTGTTCTTTCTCTTTGGAAATGTGTGTCTCAGTGGAGTTAGTTACAGGAGCTCTGGGATGGCACTATTTGTTTAGTCCTCTTCATCAGAGCGTGATGAGGGTATTGGAGAGCTGCCCGGTGCAGTCAGGCCATTTGTGTTTGGATAGCCTAGTGGAATCAGAGAGTGGGAATACGCTGTGGTGTTTACTGTTATCAAAATTGAAAATAATATACAATATTTTTATTCTGTGAGTCAGTGATGCTAGTATTTCAAACCAAAACACAGCACAGTCACTTTCGGTACGTGAAGAAGCCCAGCCCACCCCAAAAACGTACTGGATCAAAATCCTGCTCCTCATGAATTAAACATCAAACACAGATGAGGAGAGGTTCATTGGACATTATATGAAAAAAGTTCCACAACTGTCCGGAAAATACAACAGAAATGACCAACTATTGGTTCTTAGTTTTAGTTTTCAGGGAGAACCTTTCTTTATTGTTCTGATTGACTGTAATTTTGCAGCAGTTTCACTTTTATCATGGACAGAAAAATTGTTTGTCTCTGGAATCTTTTGCATATGGGGTCTAAAACCCTGCTACAGATGACAGTAAAGTACAACAAGAGTCTCCTTCACTGTTCTGATTGGCTGCGATTTTGTTACGTTTTGTAGTAGGGTTGTGGACGAGTCCTAGGATGTGACATCAACGATTGATCATGAAAACGATGATCACGATAGTAGTCGTAACTTTAAAAAATATATTTAATTTTTTTTCTCTAAATGGTTATTGGGGCATTTTGGGCGGTACCTGAGGTCTGATTGGTTAGCATTAGGACAGCATGCCGTCCAGGGGTGCGTTTCCCAAAAGCATCGTTGGCCAACTATGATCGCAATTTTCATTGAACTCTATTGGTAACGACGGAACTTTCGACCATAGTTGGCTTTGGGAAACGCACCAGAACGGCGAAATGAAGTGAAACTATGGATTTCAAAGTGTGCAGTGATGCCTGAAATCACTTTGATAATGAAAATACAGGTGAAAGATATGTACCACCAATCTGCCATATATACACATAACATTATAATGTTATAAATAATTATTTGTGCTTAGTTGCCTGTATTTCAGCATTGTTGTTACAGGAAGAGTGCATCCACAACAGGAGTTACACATTCAGACAAGTGAAACTTGTAAACACGTGCGCATTCACATCCTTTTGTACAGATATAAGTTGTAATAGGCTATTACTTCTATGTTGTAGGCTATATATCCGATTAATCTCATATAGGATGTGTTTGGTGGAGTTTATTAACCAACACTAGCAAAGTGTTTCAATTTACCGGTGTTCATTCACTCTTCAGCGTCAGCTCAACGGCAATGCCCGACATTATTGACTAATATGATTGGGTTTTTTGAGACAGTTAAATTCCTTTTAGTTGTCCTTTTCAAAAACATCAATGATACTATTAATAATCCAGGCTTGGTTTTTTTTCTCGTCAGTTGGCCTTTGTTTTAATTAAAATCATTTCTCATCATGTCTTGGAAAATATGTGGATGTCTGGAATCATTTGATAAATTAGATGAAAATACAGTTTAGTGCAAGATGTGCAGCTCCAATCTGTCATTTACATTATAATGAAAACACTATAGAATGTTGTGAATTCTTTGTGCTTTAGTTTCCCGTGTTTCAAAGCATTGTTATAGGAAGAGCACATCCACAACCCACAAAGTAACACTTTCTGGCAAGAAGTTCAAATTTACTTGTATTTGCATCCATTTTAGCATCATTACTCGATATGGATTTTTGGGGGCTGATGCGGATACCGAAAATAGGGAGTAAAAAAAGCCTGTATTGATATATCGGCCGATATTATTTTTGTGTATATTATATACAGTAGCAATATTATTTATGTGTGTGTATATTATAGTACAGTACCAGTCAAACAATGGAGTGCGCTCTGCTGGACAAACTACGTAGTTACAAAAAATGTATGAAATTTCATATCGGTGGCATATCTGCTTCATATACGCCGATAGATATATCTGCGACATGCTCATATCGGCCGATCAAATCGGCAGACCGATAAATTGGTCGGGCTCTACTTCCTTCCAGAAAAATTAAAGTTACTGCCCAAAAACCTTTGGAGAAGGTTAAAAAAACAGTTCAGCTCCTGAAACCCCTATATTCCACTTCATCTTTTATCTGAAACGCTACCAATTGCACAAGAACTTTAAACGCTGTGAAATGTCTGAACAACATCTTGCTCCATCAAAACCGCCAACAACACATCTGTTGGTAATCTTCAAACGCAATACAATTAGTGAGCCCTTCCTTTAGTTGTGGAAGCATCCAACACACATCTTCCCTAAACACCAATCATTTTGAAATCACATTCACAGATATTTAAGAGAAATATTTTATACACAAACATAAACCACCATTGAACTTGACAAAAACAGAAAGGGTTATTATGAAACTCAGAACGAACATACTGATAGAGGAAACATGAGGGACATCTTTTTCCCACACACACTTTGAAAAATCTCAGCAGGCCTTCAGTTTTCCTATATGTGAACATACACACATTGCAACAGAAACCATCCCACTGCTTCAGCTCCAGGAATGTGTTTTGTTTGGAGGCCTTTTTGGTGGTTTATTAGATCTTAAGAGGATGGCCTCCAAGAACTCCAACTTTTTCACTTGGGATGACTGTCCTGCTGAAGCCAAGGATCGAGAGCGGCCCAAACAGGCTGTAATTCTTATTGCATAAGTCTCTTTCCCTTGACACAATTGCAGTTGTGATAAAGTTTGAGAAGACGACATTTTTCCACAAACGGAAAGGAAGGAAAGTGAATGAAATTGTCTTGCTCTGTATCAAAAGCACTGTGAGGCAGTGTTAATTTTCTTAACGAAATCTATGATGAAAAATTTGTTGACAACCTTTTTCTCATGTAGTCAAATGCATTCGAACAGCCACAAAAGAACACCTACTCTCCACCTACTGACCTAACGTGTAAGCATTATGGGAAGAGTGCTAGCCAGACGGGATTTAAACAATATCGGCTGGAGACCCAAGACAAAAAAAATGTACTAAGCAAAATGTTCTCTCACTATTCCTGATTTCTAACATGCACTCACCACATTTGGCGTGGTATTCTGGTTATCGGAGCACACAAAAAAGCTACTGCTCTCTGTATGTTTTTCCATCATCTCTAGTCGTGTTCATATGTAAATTGCGCAAGCTTATTTTTGTCAATTAGGTCAAAAGATCTGAAAGAAAACCCACATAGATTTACCCACCCATAGAACCTCCTCTCAAAGAAATCAGGATATAAGTGGTTCAAAGTGTACAATAGAGAAAGATTAAAACACTAGCTGTAAACGGGAATGTCTCCCTTGTCTACTTGTGACCCGATCAAACAAAACGCACCTTAAAGGGATAGTTCGCCCAAAAATGAAAATTCTGTTGACCAGTATTTACTCACCCTCATGTTGTCCCAACCCCGTAGACCTTTGTTCATCCTCGGAACACGAATTAAGATATTTTGTATTAAATCTGAGAGCTGGATCACTTCTCCATAGGCTTCTAAGGGATTGACACTTGCCAGCCCCGAACTTTATTTAAATAAAGTCGTTATTTTTGTTTTTTGTGCGCACAAAAAGTATTCTCGTCGTTTGATAAATTTAGGATTGAGCCACTGTAGTCACTTGGACTTTTTTAATGATGTCTTTAATAACCTTTCGGGGAAAAAGTGTCAAGATGAACAAAGGTCTCACGGGGTTGGAACAACATGAGGGCGAGTAAATACTGATAGAATTTTCATTTTTGGGTGAACTATCCCTTTAATACCAGTCAGGTGTAAACAGGGCCTAAAACTTGACTGAACAAAAACAGGACAAGGTTGACTAATGTGGTAAAAAATATGAAGCACATTAGACAAATTACAAAAATAAGACTAAATATAAAAATAGCTGACAAAATGTATTCAATCAGCATCAATTTATCCCAGCAAAAATGGACATAGACGGTCTTTATACCAACTAGCCTATGTCAAACCCTCTGGTGGTCTTTACAATGGCATGCATTGTATAAAGGTCCTAGATCACGCAAGTTTCACAACTATCAACTTTCAAAATTGTTTCATGGAGTTTTTGAATACTGACGTTTTTTGCGGAAATACGTTTCGTCAGCTGAACAATCAGTATGTTGTTAAAGGGTCATTCCACCGGTGGAGACATGAATATGTATTGAAAGTGGGTCATATATGTAGTAGAATAGTATCATAAATTTCTAATTTGGGACCTTCTTGGCCAATAAAAGGCAGAAAATTACTTTTTAGTGCTTGTGGATTGTAGACCACAATCCCCATAGTGCATTGCAATGCTCAGCTCCGCAGACCACTCCCACTACAGTAGCTAGCTTAACTGCAAGATATTTGTGCAATGAACCTGCCACGTTAGCGTGTTAACAAAATCAAAATAAACTTACTTTACAGAAAGACGACCATTTGACCCTGTAGGCTTTGGCTGACGTTGCCAGTTGACCTTAGGTATTCTAAAGTAGGTCTCCAGGACGCCGCTATCCATATGGGGTGCGAAACTCGGGTGAGCAACAACACACACGTCCGTGTCATCCTCCGATTCCGTAGCACCGCTGGAATTCTCGGCAGCAGACAGACTCTTGTTCTGTGTCCATTTGCGCACAGTGAGAGCACAGGCACCACCAATCTGCCCCAGCTCGAGCCATGGCGGGCTCCTCGTCCGCGGCAAGCAGATCGTCTGCATCGGCTGTGGTGACAGCAGCTTCAGCCGCCTCCGGTTCCTCCATAGCCCTCAGCTGCTCGTCGCTATACTGTGGCTCATGAAGGTAGACACGGACATCCGTTTCTACCATAACTTCGTCAAAATCCAGATCCTCCATAATGCATCCGCCTGTTTATTCAGTACCTTCGTACATATTTTCAAAAAGTTCATCCCGATGAAATCAAACGCACTGGCACTGATCTGATAGGTCTGTTAGCGCATTAGGTCCAACCCCCTGTGGGCGGGTTTGAAAGAGTGGGAACTAGTGCTTGTAGTTTTCACAGAAATCCCCCCCTTTTACACTTCCTCCTACAATGACGTAAAATGACGATTTTTGCGTCATTGTAGGACGAAGTGAAAAAGGTAAATAGAGGATTTCTCTCGTCTCAGGGGAAAATTAAAGAGTGTTGCACGACCATTCAATAGTATGACTGGATTTCTAACAATGGAAATCTTAATGCAAATTGGTGGAGTGACCCTTTAAACAACAGTAGGCTAGAGTCTATTGAATGCTGTATTCTATTCCTCACAGGCTTGTTTTCATTCCTGTCAAAAATTAAATATGGCGCCAACTGTTACCCTGACTAAGGTCTTTTGGAAGTTAAAATGAAATACAAAAGCATTTAGGGAATAGTCATCCATTTATATATATATATATATATATATATATATATATATATATATATATCTCAAAGAATACTATTGATAGAAAATATAGTGCATTCATTTCATTAATAAAATAATAAGCTTGTTGTCCCCGTCAATGATCAAATATAGGATACCAAATATAATCTAAACATTTGAAGGCATCTACCATTCATAATAAAGTATTGTTTCAATTGTTGTTCCTCAGTTACTAGGTTTTGAAACACTAACGTTACCTGTATGTTTACTCATTACATTGAATGACTGTTATTAGATTAAATTAAATTAAGAAGGAATCTACTAATAGTACAAACATTTCAGTGAACTGTTAGCTAGAAACACCGTTAGCTTTTTTCAGATAAATCTTACAAATACCAGATATTGATTGCCATGACCCAACAGGGTTTGACTGTAACGTTACAGTTCGAGAACTAACCATCCCTACAAACGTGACATGCTTCACAACAGACTGAACAACACACAATCTGGCAAAACACAAAAATATGACCAATCTGAAATCCAATTTCATCACTGCAGTCCAGTGTTTACGGCATGGTTGTGAGTTTACAGGCTAACCGCTAATGCTAACAGGATGTGCTACTTGGAACAGGATGCGAGGTGAAATAAATGTTTAATTTATTACCTTGGCTCCCTCCTTTTGGTCTGTACAAGCGCCCGTCAGGGTAGATGATCTTCTTGGTAGTGTTCGAGGGTAGATAACAAAGGGTATTCCGGAGTTTTAGTTGTGGCATCGTTTCTGAGAGGCAGATAGCCGTTTCATGCTACATTGACGGCTGGCTGCCCACTGCAAACACAGCGCGACTGACAGACAGTAGACAAACACACAGTAGATCAGATCACCAGTCTCTCTCTCACACGCACGCACACACACACACACACACACACACACACACACACACTGCGCCCGCCTACCACATGTGTTTCAATATTACAGCTGTGCAGCATGAAATATTCATTGTGTTAGCTGAAAACAACCAACTTTTGTTTTACAAATTGTCCTGAGTTAAAATGAAAGAAAAATCTTTTAAATCTATCTGTATTAACATGTCATACTAATTCATATAGGCCTATCTATAAATCTGCAGCAGTAGTAGCCTAAAATATGAGTTATGTAGCCTACAATATGTGTAGCTACGTTGTGCTGTTCCAATCCCCTTCTATCTTGAATCTATCATTTTTACTAATGACTTATTTCTTCATAATTTTGGTAAATCATTCACTCGATTCTTTGTATTTTATGAGTCTTTGCAGATAAGAATTACAAGTCCAACAGAAGATACAGCAGCATTAGTCATAATAAACGTTGACATCGTTGAAACAAAGCATGCACTACACTTTATGGATATGGGTGTTTTCTTGGTATGCTGTCCAAAGCACACAAAACGATGTTTAATTCAGACAAGTCAGACAAAGTCTTTCTGGGTTACAAGTCGAATTGATGTGATATAGGAATTGCGTATTTCAATTAATAACAAATAAGGTAGAAAATAAAGTAGAAAATTTTTTTCTTTTCGTTTTCAACAAATTAAAAGTTTGGGGTCAGTAGGATTTTTACAATAAATGGTAATACTTTAGAATAATTTTCATTAGTTAACAACCTTAGCTAACTACCTTTGTTAACATTAACTAAGAATTAACAATAATTCATTTATTAATTTTAGTTAATATTAATTTTAAAATTTTCTAATACGTTATTAAAATCAAAAGTTGTATTTTTTAACATTAGTTAATGCACTGTGAACTGACATGAACAAACAATGAACAGCTGTATTTTTAACTAACATTAACAAAGATTAATAAAGACGGTAACAAATGTATTGCTCATGGTTAGTTCCTGTTAGTTAATACATTAACTTATGAACCTTATTGTAAAGTGTTACCCAATAAATTAATTATTAAAATAAACTTATTTAAATAAATTGATTAATTGATCAAAAGTGACAGTAAAGACATTTATCATTTGTATTTCAAATAAATGCTGTTCTTTTGAATTTTCTATTCATCAAAGAATCTTGAAAAAAATGATCATGTTTTCTGTTTTCAATATTTACAATAATAAATGTTTTATGAGCCCCATATCATCATAATTTCTGATCCTTTGATACTGAAGACTGTTTTCAAAAACTATCTATTTTTAATTGTTTATAAAACATCAACAAAAACATGGGATTTGCAAATATCTTTTCAACCAACATCATGTTTATTATTCATCTACTTTGTACAGAATCACATTATGCCACACTTAAACAGATCTGCCATACAAGTGTAGCATTGTGCAGTTTGAGTATTGTCCAGTATAAACAATTCACAATAGAGCTTCAGAAGAGGAAGGAATGCTGAACGCAAACCACTGTGTCCTAATGTCTTCTGGGGAGTAATGCTATCTCTTTTTGAGGAATGTTTCATGTACTTGGCCATCGGTCAGATATACACACAGAACCGTCAAAGGCTCAGAGGAAACAAGAGGATGAAGGCGTTTATTGTGATCCATCTCCTTAATCCACACTGTGCAATACTTATCCATATACAGAACATTTCCTCATCATGGAGGATTGGTTGTAAAATGGCAGCCAGGAATATCTTCATCAGTACACTGTGTAATGGACCAAATAAAAGAGAGAAAAGCGAGGAATGGCTATAGTTGTAATTCCAGTAGGACTTTGATAAAGGAAGTGCAGATTCCGGAACATTCAATGGAATAAGAACAGAGAAAGGCAATGATCTTCAACACAATTACAGGAATGTCTCGATTTCCTTACTCTAAAGGAAATACACAAGCGTAAAGACTCTGTCGTACAATAACTAAAGGTAATCTCTAAAGGAACATAAGTGATAAACAAATCAACATGCCTGCATGTTACATGACATCCTAACAATACACAGCCTCTCCTTTGTACTGAACAACATAATACAGATATATGCACATTAGCCATTAAAAACTAAACAATTTACATACACACTTAACAGGGCAAGGTATTGGCACTGTTCAGGATCGCAAAGTGCTTGCAAGTTTTGTGAACAGCAAAAAAAAAGAGAGAAAAAAAGATCCCAAACCATTAAACAAAAAAGATTTACAGTGTTTGAATTAAGTTAATTTTTACTCAATAATAGGAGTGTAGTAGCAGTGATATCATTCTGATGGAGAACACCTATTAATTTTCATATACAGTTAATATACAGTATTAAGTCCATTAGTTACGGTTGAGGATGTATGCATAACATTGAATTCCTTATATGATATAAAGATTTAAAACTAGTTTTACTGTTTGCTTTCTAAGTTATGTGAGGTTTTCGTTTAGAAAAGCACTGAAAGATACAGTGTTCTAGTCCTATAAAGTCATGTGATATTGCCCATGTGTACTGTATTGTTTTAATATAGGCTCAGTAATCCAAAATTTAATTGGATTTATGTGACATAAAACAGGGAAATGTTTTCATAAATCGAACAATGTATTTTCTTGGGAATCTTGGGAGTGGTAGAAACTATAATTGTGCCACTGTATAGTTTCTTTTTGGTCATGAACCATTAAGACCGCTACTATGTTGACCATAGTCACACATTGGTTAAAGAATCTCACATCTGAATTCTCTGCGTTGTGTTTTATCCATCAGAAAAGGGCCATATAAATGTGTTCCTCATGATTTGAGTGTTCAGATGTTCCGTAGCCCTCGCCATGGGAAGACATAAATCATAGGTGAGCAAAATGTCAGATCAAATAAAACGGTCATGGAAAACTGGCATTTGTAATTCTTTATAAACCCGCAGTGCTGAAAGGAACAAGACAAAACGCAAGAATAACATTCACCATCCAATGACCTACGAGAAAGCTTGGCACTCACCATTCAGTCAGAAAAGTTACAATGGATGACAGTGAAAATAAACAACATCACCTGCATGTTAAATGTAACTTTAGTGCTTGAAACAGTGAGTCCGTGAGAAGATATCAGACTGGCTTGTCATTCTTCACTGTGAATTTCTCCAGAAATTTAAACAGAATGCTACTGATGCAGTTGGGAATTCACTCCGCTTGGAAGATTTCAGTAGGTTTTTGATGCCCTCTATTGGTCACATGCTGAATCACTTAATTCCCAGGGCATTTCACACCACAATGCACCTGAGCATCTCTTCAAACCTCTGTGGAGAAGAGCATACTCTGACGTTTACTATCTGGAGTAGGGATCGTCTCCAGCTGCAGGAAGTATAGTAATACCTGGACCTATAGAGATAAAGAGGAACTATCTCACCAACAGATCCAACCAATACATCAACAGAACCACTCTTTTGTTCATGACTCATTTAGGACAGTTAAAACCAGAACTCTAGTATTCTAGAACGTAATGTACATGTGTTACCTGAGACATAACCTCAAAAGACCAGCTGTCACTCATAGAGATGGGCTGTGTGGGATTGGCTGGAATTTTACTGTCCTTCTCAGAAGGGCGAAGGAGGGTTGGGCCGAACACTGTGGCGAGATTGTGGAAGGACATCTTGTTGAAGCTCTCATTCTCAGCCACCCTGAGGAAAACAACGAAGAACGTTTCAGTCGTAGTGTAGGTCTAAAACAAATCTTCTGTTCTGCAGTTCTGCAGTGTGACTTCTCCTACGTCGACCGTCATATCAAAAAACAATAGGAGCGCAGAAAACGAGGCAACAACAAAAAATGACCACTTCCTCCACACACAAATCTTCGTTTTCCCCCCCCAGTAAAGTCATGATAAAATTAACGCTAAAGATTGTTTTTGTTTGCTAGCAAGCATTTCTACCCCATAATGCAGCTCACAGTCACCGAACGTGATTGATGATGTAAAACCTCGGACGAGTCTGCTTGCGGTTTTAACACGCCTTGACTTGAGTGACATTAATGACAGCTGAGATCCTACAGTGTGACTTGGCTTACAGCAGGGATCCTGTTCATACAGTCTGACGAGCATTAGAAATCGTATAGTTTGCACCCGGCATAAAGACAAAAATAAACATATTTCATTTATTAACTCAGTTTAATATGTCTTTCTGCTTATTAAAGACTGGTATAAATTATGAGATTAATTGTAATTATTCAATTCTGTTGACAGCCCTAATTTACATATAGTTTTGTAAAAAAAAAAAGAAAAAAACTTTCCAGTGCACTGCTATGCAGTTGATAGGGTGTTTTAGGTGGTTTCTATGATATTATGGTTCGTAGATTGGGATCAGGTTTTTACAAGCATTCACTTAGGAATCATATTATTGAAATTGACTGATGGGACAATCTTCACCTCTTCAGATGGTCCAGCAGAAACAGGAAGGTCAGCAGGTTTGGTTCGGGTAGTGAGAGCAACAAGTTCAGCATACAGCTTTCCTTTGCAACACTGTCCGACAACGCTGAAGGAAATGAAAAAAAAAAAAAACAAAGAATAAATTCTTAATGTGAACTGTTTGATATAAACTATTATTCATCA
The DNA here is from genome assembly GCF_051911475.1 of Siphateles boraxobius. NCBI lineage: Eukaryota > Metazoa > Chordata > Actinopteri > Cypriniformes > Leuciscidae > Siphateles > Siphateles boraxobius. Next base: position 17,993,075 of record NW_027509219.1, read on the forward strand.
TAACTTGAAAAACTCTCAACTAACCAATGCCTTCAGAGAAATTTGCATAGAGTTCATCGGTGAAGAGGGGCTCAGGAAGCTCTCTGAAGTAAAGCTTCAGTGTTCCAGCAATGGCATTCACGTCCATCTCACTCATCATGACAGAAACGTCTTTATTGTCTGTTGAGTCACAAAACATTCTCATTTTTAACCATATCAAAAATATGTATGAAATTAAATATATAATATAATATATTTTAATATCTTTTTTTTAATTCGTTCATCCCTACAAGAAGTACTACAGTACTTACTGGCATCGAAGGCAGCTTTCAGGGCCTGGATGTCTGTGGCCACACCAGAGACACGATAGATGCCCACTTCCTCCATCCCTCTGCGCTCAATCTCCTCCACACACTGTCTCACAATGAGAGGCACTTTGGAGTGCTCCCGTCTGAGAGGAAAAAACACACACAAGTCAACAACAAGCATCTGCAAAATATATTTTAGTTGATATGCGCTGTTTTTTGTTGTCGTCAGTATTAAAGCTGTAAATTCTATGACCACAGAAAATTATGGGAAATCTTTTGGCCCATTTCTGGGATGTAAAAAAAACCCCAAGTATATTCAAAGAGCTTGTTTATTTGTTCACTATGAAAGGAAAAATTACTTTGTGGTATCCACATTCTCACAGCCTATATTTAAACCTACATCTGCATTATCCTGACAGAGCATTCCAATATCAACATCATAATGAGGCCACTAGGGAAAATGAACATTTTGTCCCTCCCAAAACTGTCATGTTTTTTTTAAAACAACTATTATTACAGAGCAATATTTCACCCTTATACATTGCTGTTAAACTATGAAAAATGCATATCTGAGAGTCTAATTTCCTAAATCCACAGTCCTGTTTTTATTGCAGTCCTCTGAGGGAAGCCCTTGGCAAACCCTTGCCTTTAATAATAATTTATTCCTGTTTCTCAGGAAGTCCATAATGGGGCTGCTTTCTGTTTTCCTTTCTGCTTTTAAAAACCCTTCTGATGAAGACCAACTTATCCTCAGCTTTATTAAAAGGAAATGTTCCCCCTCCTTATTTTTATGAAACCTCATTTGAGTCAGGTGGGTCTATGAAAACACTCTAAGAAGGGTCCCTGTGTCTTCTAAATTATGGGAAACATGGCTGATATCTGACTGGTGTTGCTCTTGGAGTGAGATGTGTGAGTGGAATGTGACTGCTTTTATGATTGAATCATGATTGACTTTTACAATACAATATAACTTTATTCATTTATAAATAACAGCGCACTCGCTAGCCTTTTTGGCTTAATCTGACATCTAGTGGTGTGAATGCAGTATTACTCAAAAACAAAAGTTTCCAGTTATGAAATTAGATAAAAATAAGGGGGATACAAAGTAAAAATAACTAGTGTTTGGCTGGTCATGTGATCACAACATGGAAGCCCCCATGAGGAGACCAGCTCCATGTAAAGAAAAACAGCTTTTAGGCAACTGATATGACTGGAATAGTCTAATGTGATTGGACAATAAAAAAAATAAAAAAAAAATCAAATACTCATTTATTAGTAATTTGATGTAATTTATTTATACAAAAAAACTTTTGGTAATGAGGGAAATACAATATTATATCCATTATATTAATAATGTGTTTTATAAAATGTATTTATATCAGTCATACACTGGATAGATTGATCTGTAGGTTGACTCACTTAATGACGGCCCCGATTTTGACCCCAAACACTCCGGACTGTTTCCTGGAGGGCATCCTCTTCAGACTGAACTCTCTGCTGGTAAACCGCATAGACAGCTTGACCTCAATCTGGAAAGAATGATGAATATGCACAACTTTTTTTACAAAAACATCTCACTGATGAGAACAAAAGAGCTCTGTGCTCAATCTCACCTATCATATAATCAAGAATTAAATAACTGTAAGCTGTGGCCATCGGCTTAAAATCAAGCCACATGACCAAGATAATCATCATTGCTTCATACTGCTAAAACTTTATAGCAGACAAATGATTGTTAACTATTGATTGGAGAATGTAAGTAGATATAACCAGTAGTGTGTGTGTGTGTGTGTGTGTGTCTATGTATATATAGCTGTGGTCAGAATTATTGGCACCCCTGGTAAATATGATCAAAGATGCCTGTAAAAATAAATCTTCAAAACATTCGCAGAAATATAACCTTTCATTGAAGTAAAAGAATTGAAAGTGTGTGTGTGTATGGGGGGGGGGGGTTAAATATTTAAATTTAAATATTAATGGGAATATACTTCAGAGATATTTTACTCATTAACAAATCTAGGGGTGCCAATAATTATGGCCAACGTATTTTGGAGAAAAGCATTTATTTCATAAAGTGATTTTTCCCCTACTTTCAATTATTTTACTTCAATAAAAGGTTAAATTTATGTACATTTTTTGAATGAAATATCATAAGGATAAACAATGCACATTTATTTGTACAGCCATCTTTGATCATATTTACCAGGGGTGCCAATAATTCTGACCACAACTGTACACACACGCACACACACACACACAAGCTTGAGAAATTAATACTTTTATTCACCAAGGATGCATTAAATTCGTAATCAACTCATAATCAAAAATGAGTGAGATTTATATGTCAAATAGATGCTGTGCATTTGAACTTTGTATACATCAACGTAACTTGAAAAAATGTATCACGGTTTACACAAAAATATTGAGCAGCACTGTTTTCAAAATTAATTATAATAAGAAATGTTTCTTGAGCATCAAATCAGCATATTAGAATGACATCTGAAGGATCATGTGACCCTGAAAATAGTTATTATATAGAAAATATTAAAATAGTTATTTTAAATTGTATTAATATTTCACAATACTTTTTGTCTTCAGTATTTTTGAGCAAAGCATTAGGGAATAATAAATACAAAAACAATTTCCACACAATCTAATTTAAATATCTTACCAAATCTGCAAAATAGACAAGTAATCAGCATCTACATATGCACTAAATATGGTTATATCATGATATATCTCACAGTTCTCTGATGACACAGCAATATCAATTATATTTACTTCCCAGACATACACAGATGATCTCAATCAAAGTGTACTGGCCTATTTAAATGTAAATGGACTTTTGAACATTTAATAAAGTGATTGCTCCTATTATTAGTAAAGGTGTTATTATTGTGCAGGATGAGCCACACTGACCCCATTCATGCTGATTACTGTCCTCTGCCAGTCTTTACCCTGCAGCGATTGAGGATCCAGCTGTGAAAATAGGGACAAATGTCAATCAAGAGGATAATCCTTATCTGAGTGCGACCCAAACACAAAGTCGCCTGCTAAAAATGGCAACTTCATGAACACGCTACTGGAAAGTATCTATATTTCGCAAAATAAATAAATAAACAAATGAGCTGAGCCAGGACAAGTGACGATAGCTGTCCAGGCACAAAGTGTGCATATCATACAGATCAATGCACAATACTCTTTTAATTTACACTTACATGCACAATCACTTTTATAATAACAGAAATGCACAACCAAAAGAATATTATGATCCAAACGGTATCCCTTCTTTATGATATGTCCAGCTTCCCTAGTCTTATGCCCGGTATTACAAATCATCCACATAATCAGTTGTCAGTATCAATCCAGTGTCTCTAATACCAGATGTCAGTTTGTATTTATTGTGATCTGCTTTAGTTGATGTGACTACATAATTTACCAGCATGCTGCCAAAGGAAAGACCTGTATTGATTGGTTGGTTTTACTCATGCCAACAAATCTAATTTGAGAGGCAACTGCTGCACTAGAACATGGTGAAATGACAGCAACAATCAATGTCATATTCTGTACACAAATGTTCAGACAGCATTTTTCATCATCGTACAAGAGTACATACTGGTATCAATATTGATAATAATAAGAAATGTTTCCTGAGCAACAAATCAGCATATCAGAATGGTTTCTGAAGGAAAGAAGCCATCACAGTATTACCATCACATATATTCAAACAGTTTTCAATTGTACACTTGCACACATATGGTTGGGTGTCTCGTAAGGGGTTAATGTAGTGCTGACACTAAAACTCTGTAAAATTGATTTTTTTCTCACAGAAATTTTCATTTTGGGTGAACTATACACAATACAGGCTGTCACTTTCCACAATATATATTGTTGCTTTTTTGTATTGTGATATATTGTTACACGATTTATTGTTACACCGCTTGATGTTGATATTGAGCTGTGTTTATTCATAATAAAGCACAGTTATGCTTTTGATGATTTCTGAAGGATCATGTGACACTGAAGATTAAAAATGTTACTGAAAATTCAGCTTTGCATCACAGGAATAAATTACATTTTTTAAAATATATTACAACAGGCACCAGTTAATTTATATTAATATCGGTAATTTGTAATACCGGTAATATTTCACAGTATTACTTTTTTTTAAACTGTATTTTTGACCAAATAAATGCAGCCTTGGTGAGATTAAGAGATTTCTTTCAAAAACATTAAAAAAAATGTCCAAACTTTTGACCGGTCCTGTGTATATAAATATATCTTGACCCCTTGCTGCCCCCTGGAGGTATGAAAGCCCTGCTGTACGCCAGGGTGTCTTATGTACTCATTCTCAAGCCTTAATAGTTTTCAAATCACTATTTCTGTTGTGTAGTTTTCCCAAAACAATGCACACCCTACTGTTTTACCGATGCCACAAAATACATATCAAAGAAAAAAATTCTTGCGATGACTGATGGTACAAACACATCAAACACTTTACTACCTCAATTCCTAACCAGCCTGCTTAATAACACATCTCAAAGCAAGTTTCTCATTCCCAGAATTCCTCACACGAGGAGGTGAGGCTCCCGTTACCTTCTGCCTGAGGAGCGTGCTGCGAACTCTACCCCACAGTCGAGCCCCGGTGCTGGGACCTCTCCTGAGGCCAATATCCACCTCCTCTTCCTCCTCCTGTTTCTCCTCTTCCTCCCCTTCACAGCTGCTAATGAGTTCTTCCTTCATCAGTTTACTGCTCACAGCCTTTATTCTACCATAATGCTCTTCACCATTCTGGATCTGGTCCTTATTGCCCATCTTCCTCAGGTTCCTCAGAGGAAGCTACTGTTATTGACGAGAAGCAGCAGGATACAGGAACACGAATCCCTCCCCGCTCACAGAAGCACAGTCAAATTCTGATCTTCTAGCACAATTGCAGGCTTGCGTTCCATGTGATCCTGAAGCAGTGCGTGTTTTGGTATAACCGTTCTCATGCTGGTCTGGATGAACCTGTTGTTGTGAATCTTGTCTGCTATAGTCTTGAGCACACACACACACACAGATCTCCCCTGACAGGGCTGTTTCACAGATGGAGCCCTGGGATTAACTACTGAATCTCCACCCACCCTGATGATTACGTCCCAGTGTGGCAGCTGACCTACCAACAATGTATTCAAGACAATTTCAAGTGTTTTGCTTGGTTTTTTTCTGATTATAGCACTGAAATGTGGCACTTCCAAAGTTTAGGAGAATATTATGTTCTTCCAATCACTATTTATCCTGTTGTAACAATCGTATGAGAAGAAACTGAAGCATTTAACCCTATACAAACAGGTATAAAGGATCTCGCTTGGAGTGTTTGAAGTAAACAACTATACAGTCTGCTGCCACAAAGGAAATGCTTATGGTTGCCATGGCAACAAATGGTCACGTGATTAAGACAAAAGCTTTCATTTGCTGATACAGACCCTCACTCCTCCCATCCGTAATGTCACACCTGCCCCTTTGGGACTCTGTCAGCGTGTCATGTCCCACTTTCTCTCTGGAGTGCTTCCAACTCGTACGACAATCCATAGTACAGTCTCTCTAATCCTTCTCCAGCACAACACCTAAGCAATTCCCCAAGGTCTTCCCTCTGCTGTTTTCTCTGGTGACATGACCACACCACCGCATATGGCAGGATTATCTACCTGAACAACTTACCGGCTTTGTTCGGTTCATTGCATTAGGCGTTAAAAATGTAAATGCTTAGTCATTAGCAGATTATACATACACCGCCTTGTTTTATCCTGGGATGCATGACTAATCTACAAAATCAGTAATAAAAATAATCAACAATTTCATTGCCGAGTGCACAGAGAAACAGTTACATCAGTTACATCACTTTACAGAAGTAAAAACGCAGTTCTATGGGGGAAAAAACGCATATGAGGCCACAAAGCTTAGTTTCATGTTGGCAGGACCTTCATTTTTTAACATTTAATTTAAAGGAGTGTCTATTTACGCTAATTGCAAATAGCCCGTCTTGTTGGCAGAGGCTATTTACGCTAATTCCGCCCACTGAGGTCTGGTTGGCTCAGACAAAATTACAGATGATGCTGCATCGACATCAGGAGCAATAGTGTAGGGGTAAGGCGAGTGGCAGAAAGTTTTGATGCAAATCGACCCATGTTTGAATCCGCCTTTTGCCGAACTCGCTCTACTCCTTTTTTACCATCACATATCAGATCGGAAAGGCATTTATTTTCAATAAAAATTAAGAAAATATTTGAAAAGTGGAAATAAAATGTCTAACGTGCGTTTAATATTAAAGGTTTAGGGGCAGGTAGGGAGGGCTTTATTGTCCCAATAAGGCGGCATCCATTTAATAATTTTAATAAATATAATTAATTTACACTATGTAATTACTGCAGACCGTTTAATGTACAATAATGTTAAAAAAATAGTATCTCTGCCACTATTTATAAGTATATACTGTAGCATCTAACTACTATTTACACTTATTGCAAAGGAAATACTGCTATAGTGTAAAAAAAAATGTATACGATATTTTTATAAAAAATACGCTATTTTCACTTTGTTAACGAAAGATTCTATGTAAAAGGATTGTAACTGTGTAAATAGCATTTATCACTATTTGCACTTAGTGTAAATAGCCTGTGCCTAAACTTATTTACTTAATTTAAATAATGTAATACATAATTTAACTTAATATTTAATATTTTGTTTACTTTGTTCTTAATTGGTCCTTGTGCTTTAAACTTGGACATTAAATACACTTTTATCTGATTAAATAATGAATCAAAGATATAATCAACAGATTAATCAATTAATAAATTTTTTTTTAGTTGCAGACCTTCTAAAATATTCTGTGCAAGAAAACCTGACAAATTCCGAAAATCTCAACAACGACTTACAATAAGCTGTTAACTGTCAGGTGTTTGTTGGTGAGATCAACCCTGGGCTCTGTGATCACTGTGAGGAACCACTGCTGAAATTATACGTGCAGTTCCCCATCTCAAAGCTCCGTAAAATATTCAAGTATCATATAAAGGTATCCCTGCATGTGATGAGTGGACATAATGAGCAAGCATACCTGAATCTGTCCCTTGGCCATGATGCGATCCATGTTCTCCCCATCATCCATGCACTGTTTGACCTTACTGTAACACAGCAGTCTGAGGGTCTGAGAGCCCTCCAGCTCAATCTCAAACTCCTGTGAAAAGAGAAAGCTTGCATTATAATGTCTTTTCATATTTAAAGCTGCAAGGTGTAATTTCTTCTTAAATAAAAGTAACTGTAACATAATTATTATATCTGTCTTTCTAACACTATATACGTTTCTTTATCATGTAATGTTTTTGCAGGTAAGTGTGTGCTGACGATGCGCTGCAGTTCTGACCTCATTCCAGTTTGGCTCTGTGGTGTCTCTGTACACACGAGTCTTTGCTTTGTTCACAAAGTAGCCGAAAGAGTCCACCTCTAGCGTACAGTACAGATCTGAGGTGAGGGAGAGAACAGACAACAAGCTGGTTACATATAAAACCATTTTCAAATATATATATATATATATATATATATATATAAATATATATATATATATTTCCACACAGTATCTTTTCCAAATAAAGTTAAAGGTAAAAGTATTAGAAGAGGGCAATATGACAGAAATCACAATATTTATAGCTTAGATATCAAGTATATTCCATGATAGTTATTTTCTAAGTTGTATTTTTTTCTTTCTTTTTTTTAGAATTTACTGAATTAAGGCTTTATAAATGAAATGAGAAAAAATACAAGATATAGTATACAGTGATGTGAATAAGTTAGGGCACCCATGCTAAAGTTGCCTAAAAAGAGGAATAAAAAAATAATCTTTTGGAAATTGATCTTAATGCCTTAATTAGAAAAATGAGGAAAAATCCAATCTTTAAGGACACCAATTTTCTTTGTGTATGAATAATGTATCATAAATAAATAAATGTTCTTCCTTAAAATACAGGGTGCATAAGTCAGGACACCCCTATGTTAAATTCCCATAGAGCCAGGCAGATTTGTATTTTTAAAGGCCAGTTATTTCATGGATCCAGGATAATATGCATCCTGATAAAGTTCCCTTGGCCTTTGGAAATAAAATATCCCCACATCATCACATACTCTTCACCATACCTAGAGATTGGCATGGGGTACTTTCCATAAGATCATCTTTCAATGCAAATCAAACCAGCTATTAGGCTAACTGAAATAAAACCATGCCAGTCTCTAGGTATGGTGAAGAGTATGTGATGATGTGGGGATATTTTAATTCCAAAGGCCAAGGGAACTTTATCAGAATGCATAGTATCCTGGATCCATGAAATAACTGGCCTTTAAAAATAAAAATCTGCCCTGCTCTATGGGAATTTAACATAGGGGTGTCCTGACTTATGCACCCTGTATTTTAAGGAAGAACATTTATTTATTTATGATACATTATTCATTCACAAAGAAAATTGGTGTCTTTAAAGGTTGGATTTATCCTCATTTTTTTAATTAAAGCATTAAGATCAATTTCCAAAAGATGATTTTTTATTCCTCTTTTTAGGCAACTTTAGCATGGGTGTCCTAACTTATTCACATCACTGTATATTAAAAAAATAAGATCACATAATTTAATAACTATTCAAACGGTGCTTAACACCTTAGTTAATTAAAGCAAAAGAAACATTAAAATAACACTGAAATTAACACTATATAACATTATATATTTATTTACACTATTGGAGTCGGCATGATTTTTATGTGACCTCTGGAAGTCTCTTATGCTCTGCAAGACTGCATTTGTTTGATAAAAAAATATATAGTAAAAACAGTAATAGTGAAATAAAATTACAATTAAAAATAACAAATATATTTTTTAAATGTAATGTCATTCCTGTGATGGCAAAGCTGAATTTTCTTCAGAGTCACATGAACCTTCAGAAATCATTCTAATATGCTGATTTGGCGCTCAAGAAAATTGTCGTATTATCAGTTATGCTGCTTAATATTTTTGTGAAAACCATGATATATTTTGTCAGGATTCATTGAGGAATAGAAACCTCAAAAGAATAGTGTTTATTTGAAACATAAATCTTTCATAGCATTATGAATGTCTTTGTCAGTCTTGTATTTTGTTTTGTCACTTTTGATCAATCTACTTTTCATTATAATTATTAATACACTAGATTATTTAATTAACACTGGCTTCAAATCGTGCCTGAGAACAGCTTTCACTGTAACACAGCCTATCTAAGAGCTTTTTTCTTAAATCGACCACTCTATGTAAAGAGCTTTTGGTTCACACAGTTCAACCATACTTTACATTAAGGACGATTTTAAAGGGGACAAAGGCCATAAGAAAGCAGAAGCAATAAATTAGCAAAGTTTCTTTAGCCAGGCAGCAACGCAAAGAGATACGGAAATTAACGATGGAAAGTCAGATTTAAGAAGGAACACAGTGTTCCCTGTTCCACAGCTGCTCATAGAGAACTCTGCCCAACAACAGCAGGGAGCATGTCAGGTGTTTTCATGCATGTGCGCATATATTAGAGGCATTCAATAATTTAATGATTACTGTGAGCCGGATTTCACTCCATCTAATTGCAACCACCAAAAAAACACACCATAGTGTGCTCCAGTCTCATAAACTAGGTGAGACCTCGCGTGCCAGACAACTTACTCGAGCTCTGTTTCAGCCCTGTCGCAGAATGGACAATCACATTCAGAAAGCCGTACAGCCCCGTGGATTCATCATCTATTAGGGGAAAAAGCAATTCAAGTCATGACCAGTTTCAGATAGTTCTTAAAGAAGCAAATAAAAAGGCACTCACCTTCTTTATTGATTGTCAGAGGAACATTGTGAACCGTTTGTAGCTTCACGCAGGAGTTGGTGAGCATCTGCAACTCCAGCGAAGTCAAAGAAAAACTCTTGAAACCTGGGAGAAGACATTCAGAAATCAGGAGACATGGGTCAGTGACGCCACCGACATCTGAATTGAACTAAGTCACTCTCTCGCTGTAATTTTATTGGAACGTAGGAAGGTTTCGGAGAGGAATAGCAGCGCTTACACTTTTTCTGCTGCTCCCGAATGATCTCCCTCCACTCCTCTCGCTCATAATCAGACGAAATGAGGAATGTATAGCCCTGAAATAAAGAAATAAAACCCACAAGAAATAAGAACTTTTGCGAATGGCTTGTTTGAATTGTCAGTTTTACAATGGTCTGTTTGTGTTTTCTTTTTAGACAATATACTATAGAATTCCAATCTTTGTTATTGTTCAGCTATCTGCCATAACATGAAAATGGAAACAATATTAGTGCGAGTAATTGTCAGAATTAAAAAGAAAATTAGGTAAACTATCCCTTTAAGTTTTCAAAAGTCTTAGAGAACTTTTAAGCAAATGCAAACACAGACTGCAGATTTTTGGTACTGATTCACCTTGCCATTCCTGTTACTGACTCTGAAGGCCATGCATGGAGAAATGAGCAGCAGCAGCGATTCCTGTTCGCACAGTTTCTTCCTGAGGCGATCAAGGGCTTTACCTCCTTTACACACTCTCTGAACACGAGATGGGAAACAATTAACACAAAGCTGACTGTTTGCTGAAGAAAAGCATTTCTAATGAATGCCTTCATCTACCTTTTCTCTCTGGATCTCGTTCTTGATCTGGGAGATCTTGACCTTTATGGAATCTATCTCTTCCTCCGGTATCTGGGAGACCGGGGAGGACTCGGATTCATCAATGGTCTGAAAGGTGACATCAGCTAGCGGGATATACCACTTACAGTCGTACTGCTGCCCCTTCCTAAACATTGGGAGACACAGAAACCGGGGTGTCACATATGTGACAATGAAGATGAGGAGAAGAAAATAAATATTAATAAAGATTGACTTGCCCTCCGGTTTGTTTCTTCAATTTGGCGCAAAGCAGCAGGTCGGTAAAGAGGAAGACATGGCGAAGTTTTCGTGCCCCTTCTACTAACTCCACCATAAACTGGTCTCTGAGAAGCTGTCGATTCTTTAAAGACATTAGGATGACTTTAAAATGTCAATACAATACAAAAATACAATACTTTTAAAACAATAACTGTCTTTTCCCCCCTGTTATTTTTCTATAAAATTGCATATATAATCCTAATAATAACAACACAAGTACTAATAGACCCTTTTCGTAGACTCTGATGACGTGCTTCCATATCGTAAAGCTACTTTTTACAGTTTTGAGAGTGACGAATGTGACAAATTTTCTCTTCAGACCAATGTTATTAATCTCTCAATTTTTTCCCCTCTTTTGTAAAGTCTCAGAAATGCTATTGTGGAATTCTTATGTTATTGGAGCAAATTTGAATAAAAAATAAATAAATAAATAAAATAAAAGTTTACTCAATGACGATTCTGAACTCTGGAAATGGGAAAAGGGTCGTCAGAATTTTTTGCAAACCAAAAATAGTTTCAACTGTTCAACAATAGGGGGCGCTCATGTATGGTTTACTGCCCCATGAATCAGTGGCAGTCATTATTTTTCCTGAGGCAGAAGGTCATTTAAAGTAGGTGAGGAGGAAAAGCAGCCAATGAGAGGCTCAGACTCATTCACACAAATGGAGGCATGACACACTTAAGAAATTGCACTATTGTGGGTGAGTCACGGGAGCTATTTTCATGATAATGATGGCAGCCTGAGGGGGTTTCAACTTTGGAAAAGCATGGCTTGATGGGATTTAAAAAAGTGTGCTTGATGAGATGATTCGCAAAAGGCAGATATGATGGTAATTACCTACTGTAAATCACATTAGGGAAAAAAGTTTAACCTTCATCGAAATTTACAACATATGTTCTACAAACAACAACAAAAAAACACAAGTAGCTAATTTTGTCCTTAAAATTGAAAAAGCTCCTTACTAGACATTCCCAAAAATGTCCATCTCAGGTCAGTCTACATAACTGGGTGTGTATTTGCATTCTTGAGTGACCGAATCGTCCCTAATTGAAGGGTGTGTGACATATGTGAGAGACATCTGCTCTTTTCATTTCCTAAACGTCTGTCTCTGTCTGTGTGTGTGTGTGTGTGTGTGTGTGTGTGTGTGTGTGTGTGTGTGTGTGTGTGTGTGTGTGTGTGTGTGTGTGTGTGTGTGTGTGTGTGTGTGTGTGTGTGTGTGTGTGTGTAGATGCATTCAAAACATTGGCTCTGACCTGTGACCCTGGCTTCAGTGAGTGTGCGTTTATCCCTTATGTTTAAACTTGCTTTTTTTCCTCTTTTTTACATCAAGATTTGGCCCACATGATATATGGGTACAGTATTGACTTTAACTGCATTCAGAGACATCTGCTGAAACAGCCTAAGATGAGATGCAAAACATGGCCATGAAATGGAAATCCATCATCTCGCAGACAATAATTACACAGGACATGGACCAAGATGTCCTATCATAAAGAAACGATAATGTTGGAAAATACAATATTTTCTTTCTGAACAGGCATTATCAGAGCTCTGAATGAAAATGTATACATGAAATTAAATGTATCATATGTTTTTGGTAATTTTTTTACCACTAAATCAATTCAATTGGACTTGGAATATAGTGCACAAAAGATATCAAGTACGTTTATGGCACTTTTGTGCATTTGAGTCGTTGTTGAAGCTTGAAAGCTTCAGTTATAATACATTGAAATTGTAAAATGGATCTTTAAAGTTTCTCGTTTTGTGTTTTACGGAAGAAAAAAAATTATATTCCTTTAATACAAAATTGTTAGTTGGATCCCAATGGAGTTACAAATATATATTTTTGGTCTCTGGCAATGAGTCGCAGTAATGATTAATGTTGAAAATTTATATTTTATGATGAATAATTTCTCGTAAGATTGTATAATGCTGTATTTATTATAGATTTCTTGCAAAGTGATACAAATTTCCTTATTTTAGAACAAATCTTTACTGGAAGAATGATTAATTGAGCTGTTTTGTTCTCCAGTTCATCTGTCAGACATTCTTTTAATCATTGAAATAATAAATAATCTCTGTCTTTCAATTGAATCTCTGTATTTTCTGTAATAAAAATGCCTGGCATGTCCACAAGCCTACAATCAGAGAGTCACTTCCCACACAGTTTTCCAGTAATCTGCGAGGAAGTCTAGTACAAAGTCAACTGACTCACAGAGGGGTCGGGGTAGTATGCAAGAGTGTGTGTTTGTGTTCATTCTGAAGCTGGGAAGGGTGTTGAGACACTTCTCGTTTCGCAAAAATGACTTTTGATAAATGAGGTAAAGGAAAAGGAACAGGAAGGCGGGAGATTATTATATTGTTGACGGGACCCTTGCAGTGTTATGCAACCGGGGCGTACTAATTAATTTTTGTACACTGGTAGTATTCCTAAGAATTACAGTACAAAAGAATTACAGTAAGGATTTTCCTTCTGACCTGGTCACCTTGAAAACAAGAAAGTATACAGATATTTACTTTCCGGGCTTTTTTTATACAAATATCATGATACTGATGATATTATCATTTAACAAGTTTTTGAGAAGTTACATCACATACATTTTCAAACCTCGCCTTGTCCAAAAAAGGCCTTATATGCCTGTTTTATCTGTCTATCTTATATTTATCTGATATTTTATCCGACTTAATGACCTTGACACAGTCATTAGGGTCCTAATATGATATCACTATATGATGTCCTAATATGATTTGATTAGATGGACAAAAGTTTCTATAATATTAATGAATCAGTTTTCGATAAAATATATTTTTATTTATTTATTAAATAGCTATTAAAAAGTGTATTATGATTTCAGGACAGTTTTATCACCCTACCCACCCTAAAACATCATCATAAAAGAGCTGTATTCATGTCATAATTATGTATTCACTTTTGTAAATAATTGATAGATGCAGACAAAAAAAAAGTCACATCATTGACCTATAATACAAACTGGCCATATTACAGTTAGGCAGCACTGACCTCTCCTTTCTTCACTGTCATAGACTGACGACGGGGTGTGATCTCCTCATTAATGCTGGACAAGAAGTTCTGGGAAATACGGAGGGCGTCCTGCAGGAGAGGGCGATCTGGATGACTGGATGGGGTGTGCTTTAGCAGGTCCTAAATTTAAAGAAACACACAGGCTAATTTAAGGCCTTGCTTACTCCTGGTAAAGGGTAAATGCTTAGTTACGCCTGCTAAAGGGTTAGTTGACCTAAAAATTAAATTTCTGTCATTAATTACTCACCCTCATGTCGTTCCAAACCAGTAAGACCTTCATTCATCTTCAGAACACAATATTTTTGATGAAATCCGAGAGCTTTCTGACACCCCCATAGACCAACGTAATTGACACTTTCAAGGCCCAGAAAGGTAGTAAACACATAGTTAAAATAGTCCATGTGACTACAGTGGTTCAACCTTATTTTATGAAGTGGTGAGAATACCTTTTGTGCAAAAAAAAGAAGAAGACTTTATTCAACAATTTCCTCTCTCCCGTGTCAGTTTCTGACGCTGTTCATGTGAGCACCACGATACATGCATGTGATGCTCACGCAGGAGCCAGCCAACACTGAGCTGGCATTATGACGTAGAACCCAGAAGTGCTGCACTGTGTTTACAACGTGAACAGAGAAGAAATTGTCGAATTAAGTTGTTATTTTTGTTTAGGTTTTTTTGCACACAAAAAGTATTTTCGTTGCTTCATAACATTAAGGCTGAACCACTGTAGTCACATGGACTATTTTAACAATGCTTTTACTACCTTTCTGGGCCTAAAATGGCCAAAAATATCTTCATTTGTGCTCCGAAGATGAATGAGGGTCTTACGGGTTTGGAACGACATGAGGGTGAGTAAATATGAACAGAAATTTCATTTTTGGGTGAAACTAACCCTTTAAGATGCATTTTGGTTGATCGGATCACAAGTGGATGACATTAAAATCTGGTGTAAACGGGATCTAAAACTTTTAAGCTTGTTCACTTTTAACCACTTCCAGAGGTAGTCGAAAACGCATTGGACCGGGTAGAATGCGTTCGAACAGTCACAAAAGGCCACCACCAGGCTTACGGGAATGGGAATGTGTCTCCCTCATCTACTTGTGATCTGATTGACCAAAATGCATCTTAACACCAAGTGTAGACAGGGCCTAATAGTGCAAAACACTAAATTTATTAAATGTGTATAAGTCCATGGACTTCCACATAAAACATGTTGCGCCACTAAGCATAAACACTTTCAACTTGATAAAAAGTCATGATTAGGTGTATGCTCTTTCAGTTTCACTCACATGGAGGACTAGGGTGCTGCGAGTGACGCGATCCACCGGTTTATACAGCAGGGCTGAGAATGAGAACGGCAAAGAAGTGATCAGAATGCTAAGCAGTGAAGAAAGAGAGTAAATGTGGAAGAATTAGTGAATGAATCATGATCTCTTACTTTCTAACGAGTTCTTGGCATTCTGATCTTTACCCTCTTTAGCACTCTTGACTTTCAGATTCTGAAGGTAAAAAGGGAAATATATCAAATATCCAAAGAGGCAAAGATATCAGCTCTTGTTTTGAAAGTATAATGTACGCGCCCTTAAAACTGACCTCTGAAATCTCAGCAAACTGAGAATTGGCTTGACAACACTTTTCGGCAGTTTCCACGGCAACCTTATAGTTGTCCACAAAAGCCCTGTACACGCCGAGCTGGCTGGCCTGTGTGGGAAGATAAAACGACAGGAGAGAGTGAGAGAGAAGGTGGTTTAAAGATAAAAGTCAGAGCTAAAGGCAGATTACTCATGCATGTTACATCGGATTCATTCTGCTTAAGGTAGAGCAGGCACTTTTACGTGGCCTGGTAATTAATACCAGCCTGACCCAGCATAAAGACAACAGCACTCAACACATCAGACACATTATGACAATGACGTAATTGGTTGAACTATATAACTATATAAAATATATGTATATATACTTATATTTTATATATATATAAAAAATATGCAAGTTGAAAATATTATTATCTAAAAAAGATCAAACACACAATAAAGTGTGTCTAAAAAGGACATATTAACAGAGTGAACACACACTGAAACAAAGGAGAAGTGACTAAACGAGGCCAAAATGTTGTGGTGAATGAGCATTTGTGTCGTGAAGAAAAAACACCATTCAAAAGACAACAACTGTGAAATGGGCACGTAACAAGCATTTTCCATGGCAACATCTCGAGTGCTGCCAATACTGGGGTAAATAAGAGAAGGACTTGTGAAGGGGCTTGTCATGAGACAGAGAGGTTAAGCACTTCCTTCAACAAAGCCATTATACAGCAACTGGGGAAACTTGTGAGCGATCCAGAATATGAGCATTAGTACCCAGAGATCAGAAAAAAGACGGATTACATCGTGCTGTTAACTCCGCTCACTGATAAAAGATGAATACTCATTAAAAGAGTGAAAAGAACCATTAAAATGAAAAGAAGCACTTTCTAAAGACTCTCCTCTAGTGAAGTGTTCTGAGATCACATCTTCAGTGCCGTGGCAAAAAGTGTTATTTTATTTGAGCTGTTAATGTGAGTTCTCAGTTCATATTGAATGTGATAAACACTTGAAATAATGTAATACCATGGAATAATGTCAGGAAAAATCTACCAGTGTTTACCAGTTCACAAACAAATATGAGCTGGTTCATTTTAGTGAGTCAAAACATACAGCTTGACAATCTATTCTGATTCACAAACAAATATGAGCCGAATCCTTTTAGTGAGTCAAAAACATACAGCTTGACAATGTATTCTGATTCACGAACAAATATGAGTCAATTCATTTTAGTGAGTCAAAAAACTTACAGCTTGACCAGTGTATCCTGATTCACGAACAAATGACACATTATGAGCCGGTTTATTTTAGTGAGTCAAAACTTGCAGCAGCTTGACCAGTGATTCCTGATTCATGAACAAATGACTCTTATGAGCCGGTTAATTTTAGCTAGTCATAAAACTTGACCAGTGTATTCAGATTTTTTTTTAAAACTCTTAAAAGCTGTTTTTATTTATGAATTGTTTAAAAAGATGTGTTTGAATCAGACTGATAAATCCTTCACTGAACAGAGCGGTTACTGTATCGACATATTACTGCAAGTAATTAGTATAAGTATATAAATGTAGTGAAGGGTGGACTAATTTCTGTAGGAAACACTGGCCTGAACCTATTCATTACAGTATGAAAACAACATCTGAGCCAATTTTTGGACTAAACTCGTGAAAGGAGTAAGGGGAGTAAATCCCATGGCATGAGAGTTGGCGGTCCACAGGGAGAGGGAGAAGGCAAGGGAATGCCCAGCAGTGAGTGGGTTTCCAGGGCAGACACATGGACTATGACATCATGCATTCTGGGAAACAGAGCAGACACTGGACTCACTGTCCACTGAAAACTCTGTGCGACCATGTCTCCCTGTGGGATTTCCTGTTTATTTACCCCTCTCTGTGTAAAACACACACACACCCTGGAAGAGAACTGTCATTTCAAACACACACACACAAACACACACACACACACACACACACACACACACACACACACACACACACACACACACACACACACACACACACACACACACACACACACACACACACACACGGTAAGTAACATGGCATATTCCCCCAAATATTTGTGCTTTATAAATATTCCCTCCATGCAAACATATCTAAATGGACAAAGATAAAGGAACAAGCCACAAAAATGCTCGGTTTTACATGTCACTAATGCCTCAAATAATAACCACAGGTATTTGCAGCTAACAATATAATCCTTGTGGGATTAACAATGAATTCAGCCTTTGGCCACACTTCCTTAACCCCAATGCCTTTATATTTCAAAGAAGACATTTATGTCAATCAACAGCTAAATTCACAGCTACAACCATGGCCGTGGATCCCAGAGGGGATGGTGATGCGTTTCTAACCCAAACCCCAACTATGGAAACGTCAGAATTTATGAGTTGAGCAGATCGACACCATGTAACAGTTCACTACATAGTTTTAATTTACGGCTTTCAGAAATGTACGTTTTGTTTTATAATATCATGAATGTCTGTGCACAAGATGTAGTGTTTTCACTACATCTAAATTTCACTTTATTTTCACTTTTTCATACAATTGCAAAGGTGATGTATGGAAGCACAATTATGGGACAGATTCACACTGCAGCATAAAAGTCACATGGTTACATGCACTCACTTGTAACCAAGTTAGTTACAACTTGAGAAAGAACGTTCGCTTTTACGCGTCCAGTTAAAGTAGCTGTACAGACTTCAGAAGGATCCCAGCATCGGAAACAAGAAGATGGTTTATTTTAATGATCGTGTCGGAGGATTATATGTTTGTTCAGAGCATTTTGTTTCGTAAACGAGGCACACTGTAATGGAGAGTTTGCAAAGAAACCTTTGTTGAAGGATGATCTGACAGCACCTGCATCTCCAAACTGTAAGTATATGATTTTATAATGCTCTGTCTGCCTTAAAGGAGCCGCCCCATAAAAACTGATCATTTAAACTGAGATTTTTCTGCATATAAATAAATTTTTTGTGCTAAATATTATCTTAAAATAGAAGAAACTTTCCAGTTTGTCGTGAGATCCGGCTTAAACACCCTAATACCTTTCAACCCCAGCATTTTTGACCGCAGCCCCCACCGATCTAAGAGCAAGACCCCCTATCTGCTTTACATGCAGTCGTGTGGCTCTGAAAAGCTTTCATCTGCACAAGCGTCAAGTCCTGCGGGCGTCTATAAAGATGGGGGGTAAAGTTTCAGTTTCCACAGCTAATTGTGCCGAGTGGAATGATGTGGCTGTTGCTCGTGAAGCTCACTAAACCAGTTATCAAAGGAAATTTTCCTTAGGGAGGACCGGAGAGACATGCTTTGATGACGACTGCGTTTATAAACCGTCTCTAAAGATCTCTCTAGGGTGGTCTGACAGAAACATCATGTATGGATTACCTAAATTAGACACGTGCATGTGGCAGCATCAAGTTACACCACAATTCAGTTGTTATAATGAATAACAGTAACACTGGCATATAATTAGATGATAGTGCATTATGAACCAGTGATTTCAATAATAGTGCATCTGGTGTTAGTTTGGCCAAAATCTTGTTATATATTTTACAATTTCATATAATATAAAAGTTTTTGCTGGAAACACAAATTAATACAAAATTCAATAAAAATTCATTTTTTGTTGAAAAATGTATCGGTATCAAATGGGTTATCAGTTGCTATGAGAGATTTATTAATTTAGTATTATTTAAGTGTTTATGTATTTTCTTCCATTTTTACTTTTAAATTACCTTTGTGTCATCTAATGTTCACTACGTTAATCTTACATAACATTAAACATTTAGGAACATTGTTATCTTTAGCAACTCTCATAATAAATAATACATTTTCATACACATTATTTTACAATATAAAAACTTGAAGTAAGTTCATACACTTGTAACTTTTAAAATGACCAATTGTAGGTTTTAATGTTTTCTTTTCATTTAATTAGACAAAATAGTACAGTGTTTTAATATCTGTAATTTATCGGTTATCTGTCATTACATGAAAATAATTACTGCATGAAATACTGAATTGTTGCATAATAAAAAACCCTAATAACTTAAAAATGAAAGGCTTTTCCAATTTTAATATCTTCTAAATCTTGTACTTTTCTCTTTTTGTTTTAAACTTATTGAATGCAAACCAAAAAGATCCAGCATGAATGCTGTATGTTTTATATTAAACAATAACAATACTGCTCACCAGTTTCTGGAAGAGGTCACCCACACATTGATGGTGGCTCCACTGTTGCACTCTGGGTAACAGGCCATCATAAAAGTCTTTGTGGATCTCATGGAGCTCAGGCACTTTGAAGAAAATGGTTTCTATCTGTTGGAGAGTTAACATGGGCTGTGAAGTGGTGGCAGCAGCTTTCAGGGGCTTCATAGGCTGTGATAAAATAAAACAGGGAGTCAAAAGGTGTCCATGTGCTCTCATTTGTAACCATCTGGGTGCAGTGCATTGTCCAAAGCTCAGCACCACTATAACGGTGATCTCTGACCCTCTTTAGTGAGTAAGCATGCAGTAAATCAATCCTGTATTACTCACCAGTAAGAGCGCCTCCAAGTGGCTGAGATAGGCTTCCTCACTGGCCAGAATCCCTGATAAAACCCATTTCCTCATCTCCAGCCCTTTTTCGACATCCAGCTCCGACTGGGAATGTCCACGGTGAGAGTGGAAAGAATGAAGAAAGTGCCCATTACAAAACCCTTTAGGGTTCAGCCAAAAACACGCATTCCAGTCTAAAGGCCCTAGGAATTCCTTAGCAGGGTAATCCTCATAAAAACCTAAATCCAATCCAATACAGATTTACAGCGCTCAACTACTACACTACATAAGACTACATAAGACTACTAGACTACATAATCCCATACACTGATAGGAAACATCCCAAAGAATAAAGATAAAGGATGCAGAGGACAAAAGTTCAGCGCATACAAACACAAATTTGCATAACCACGGGTGTTAAAAGACCCTTAAACCTGAAGTAAAAGAACCAATATTAAAATTTCTGCTGATAATTATTTTGATGTTTTTCGCTAACAGTTGATAAATGGATGATATTAAAGTGTACACTTTCAGTATTGTGTCTAAATAAATGATAAATTAAACACAAAGTTTACTAAAATCAATCGTTTTAAATGCTACAGGTGAATTTAGGCATCAAAACATTATAATACAGTATGAAAAATAAATATTCCTTTTGAGATTTAATAATGATGACATTAACATTAATTATACATTGAGCATGTATAATTAAACATCCAATATAGCCTGATACTGATAGGTTTGAAAAACAAAAACAAAAAAACAATAACCTACACAAAAAAACTAATTTTAATGACAAAAACACTTGAGAGAGGTATTTAAACATCATGATATCATGAAAACAAATGCTAGTTCTTTGTATATCAATGTCCCTTACTGATTTAGAGGACTCCAGGGACCCTGAGGTCTTTCTAATGCTTCGACCCTTTAGGTGAAGGCGAGGAGAGGAGCGGGAGTCATCCGTGTAGGATGCAACGTCAGGCTGCAAGCGCTGGTCCTCCCCTCGATCGCCATCATAAACGTATGCTGGAGGCGGGGTCACGCTAAACGGGATGTCTGCAAATAGAGACAAGAGAAGTCGGGGTTTCATACTTGAGTAACATGATTTTATTCACTTTGAAATCATATCAATCATTCAAAATAGAGCTAATATACAGTAAAACAACAATAAAATGTTAGTACATAATACAATCTCCGTTGTCAATGAGTGGCAAGCACCCAAGAATGGTTGATATCTTAATCAATCTTAATTTTGAGTGCCTGAAATAATCAATACATCCTTCATCAGGCAGAGAGAGTCTCATACATCTCTGATCTCTTAATGCAATCCACACAGAGGACTGAAACCTTAGCCAAAAAGACTTACCGCCTGAGCTTTTTCCTCTTTGCAATAAAGACCTTGACATATAATTGAAAGCAACAGATAATGTCTGCCAAGTGAAGACAACCAAAGCCGTTAGGAATTCATCACCCATTTCACATTTATTCTGGGAAACATTATCTACCATCTCTCTAAATCACAGCCTCAATTAAGCCTCCTAGTCATTATTAATGCATAACGCTGCAACTGAATTATTAAAAATGTGTGCAGTAAAATGCAGCGATTGAATTGTATTTTTTTCCTCTGACCATATAAGGATGAATTGGTTGTTTTACATATTTTTTTAAAAATCTTTTTTATTCTTACTTAAAAGTCCACCATAATGCACTGTTTAATGTAATACAACGGATTTAATTGCCTTTGTTTAAACGGACTCTGGGAAAAAGAGAAGACTTTTTTTCAATAAGCTTGAGTTAACATTTTCTTCATATGATATGGTTGCTGCCATGACAGACTGAGTATTTGTTACACACCTCCAGGGAATACCACTGATACTAAAGAGTTTAAGAGCGAGTCAGTCAAGTAAGTCGAGTCACTTCTTTGTTATTCCTCAAGCCTCACACAACTAATGAACAATGGAAGACTAGAGGACTTCAGGCATGCCTCTGTCCTGATGGAGACCCTTTTACTGCCACTGAAAAGACGATCTGCAAGTTATAAACACGTCAACTCACTGGCGGAAATGTGAAACTGAAGTCAAAGCAGTCCATTTAGGAGAAGACTGACACAACCCCATTGAGCGGAAACTAAAACCCCTTAATCACTCAAATAGCAATGAATAATTCAACACCATTGTTTTTGTTTTAATTACCATTGATGAGGATTAAGGGCTACATGGATGAATAGCTGCATTAGTGATGCCATTTTAATATACTGGGCATGTTTAGATTTAAAAATGAGGAGTTGCTGAGCTGAAACCAAACACGTGCACTTCATACTGCCTAAATATACAACATAACTGTGCTTAAAAAACAGTTCACCCAAAAATGAAATTGCTTTTCCATACAAGAATAACGCATAAATTAACCAGGAAAAAAGACAATATCATGTGTATCATATATATATATATATATATATATATATATGGTGGCTATCATTCACATCAGCTGTGATTCATAGTCTGCAGTGACTTGAGACATGATGAATCCTCATAGACTGTCCTGACAATTGTGAGTTATCCCTCTTGTCTGTATTTGTAGAGTAAGTTGTCTAAAAGCAGCCATTCATTTCCTGCAGTCTGTGAACAGCTCAGCACCTGTGAGATGTCCAGACGCAAGCATATCGACTATGTGTCTGTCTTATCTGGTGTCCTGATCAGCTCAAATAAGGCAAAGTCTGAAGCTACAGTCATGAGCTCTGTAGATGTACACAAAACACGTGCACACACACACACGATATCAAAACTGAAATCCACTCTCATTGATCCCTCACAGCTCTTGCTCTGTACATAGTATGTTTAAACTAGAGTAGTCACGATGCCAAAACCTCAGTAGCCAGAAGCAATACCACTGAGATTTCAATAACAATTTCGATACCACAGTAAAACAAAAAAGTCAATGAACACAGTCCTTTAAATGTTAGCCTTTAAAGTGGTCGTATTATGCCCCTTTTTACAAGATGTAGTATAAGTCTCAGGTGTCCCCAGAATGTGTCTGTAAAGTTTCAGCTCAAAATACCCCACAGATTATTTATTATACCATGTTGTAAATTACCATTTTTGAGTGGAAGGAAAAACATTTTTTCGTGCATGCATCTTTAACCCTCTGGGGACTAAGCTTTTTTTGGTCCGTTTTCTCTATTTTTTCATTTGGGCTTATAAACTATATGTAATGGAGATGGAACACTATGTGTTTGGTATCTATGGATTCAGAAGACCCTAAACTAACATAAGCACACATGTAATATGTTTATAAAGGAAGTATGAGTGAAAATGTTCAATAAACTAGAGAATTTCAAAAACGGAAATTCGATTTTTGGCATTTATTTTTCTGTAAATCACACATCACACAACAATAGTGAACAGTTTTTGAACAAAAAATATATTTATCAAAGCCTTTGCTTGAGATAGATGTGTAATTGTTTAAAAAAATGTGTAAAGAACAATGCAAAATTTAACTTTATTTACAAATAGTCCCAGGTGTTTTTCTTAGGAATGCTTAGAATTTTCTAAGCAATGCTTTCTCCTCGTCACTCTCCAGTAATTGTTCCAGAGCCTGTTCCACCGTAAATCGTTTACTGCTTGCCATCATAAAAGTGCTAAAACAATAAATAATGCTATAATTGTATGTATATTAGTGCTGTGCGTTAAACGCGTTATTAACGGCGTTAACGCAAACACATTTTAACGGCGTCAATTTTTTTTTCGCGAGATTAACGCTCTTTTTGGCTTAGCAAACTTCATATTTTTTTCACATGCTGTTGCAACAACTAGTAACGTTAGAAAAACTACAACATCACACCGGATAGCTAGACCGGAAACAAAACAACAGGCACGCCGCACGTACTTGTTTGGGCTTGCGCGCCGGCCAAAGAGTAGTAGGCTAACGTTACGTTTTGAGTGGATGGCGCGAGCGCGAGACGCCGATCTAGAGACGTGCACTCTCAGCGCAACCGAGTGCGAGCGCGGGCGGTAATGCACTCACTCTGTGTGCGGATACGGGAGAATAAAACGATTCGCGGGACTCCCGCAAACTAGAAATATCTATGAATAAAACATAAAAACTAATACATTTTTATTCATATGTTGCAGAAAAGCAACAAGAACAACTAAAACAAAATAGAAACGATTTACAGGCCAGAGTTTCTTTTTATAAAATGTTTGCAGCGTTGAGGGATGTAGCCAATCACAGACATATGTGTTGATTTCTTGAACGCAATGGCCAATCAGAAGCATTTAAGATAGACTCCCCTCACCGCTCAAAACAGACTTTTTGTTCAGTGCTGAATTCTGTATGCTGGCAAATCCTCACATTATAACAAACCGAGTGTATATATTATGAAAGATGCATTGTGCAGTCAGCTTCATTGATAATAACAGATGTGTGAGATTGCGATGAACTGATGTCAGCTTTTTAGGAATTATTAAGGGAGCGCACTTTGCGCGCATTCAGTCATGCCAAACCATGCACTCAGTAGCCTGCTTGCTTTTATGTTATAACAGTGGTTTGTGTGTTAATGCTTTAATAACAAATAATTTATCAGGAGCATTTATGCTGATGTGTATGATGGTGACACGTAGGCTAAAGTATTTTGAGGTAGCCTACAAAAAAAAGAGTCTGTTTGTGGGCGGGAGCGGGACAAAAATGTTACGGGCGGGAGAAAGTAACATAGAAAGTAGTTGAGAACGTCAGTTATAACGACCCACGTATTAAAAAAATGGACGGGTTTAAATCGGGCTCGGGCTCATAATTACAGTTTATGTGTCGGGCCGGGCTCGGACACAATGAGCACGGGCTCGGGTCGGGCTTGATTTTTTGGGCCCAATCTAAGCTCTACAATGGATGACTTCAGAAGCACATGGATACCACAGCTAAGAACAAACTTACTGCTGATCCACTTTTCCATGTTGATAAGAGCATTAAAATTAGAAAAAATAATGAGACAAATAGAAATCAAGGGACATTTAGAATAGATAAAAATGTGCGATTAATCGCGAGTTAACTATGGCATTAATGCGATTAATCGCGATTAAATATTTTAATCGTTTGACAGCACTAATGTATATATATATATATATATATATATATATATATATATATATATATATATATATATATATATTATAATTGTTCTGTTTCTCTCTCATATCCCTGTGCGCTCTCGCTCCGTAAAGCCTTGTTTATACTCGATGCGTCCGTTCGCTTTCTGTCGTCTCTGCCACTCAACGCTGTTTGCGTAATAGTATATAGTACCACCCCTTGCAAGGCTACAGAGTCCTCCGATTTGCTAGAATACGTCGTGGTAACCTTCCTCTGATTGGGTAAGAAAAATATTCCTCCATCGGCAATTTTTCCATTGGTTGTTGCTCGTGAATCTGCCAAACAACATCGATTTCATTGGCCTTTGACGTAGTGGTATTGCGCAACAAGGAAGTGTGTATACAAGCCGGGTAAGTTTGTTATCACTGTTTTCAGCGGAATCTGAGGAAGACGTTAAAAAAAACCGTACCTCTCTATCATTAATAGTTTTTAAGATAATTACACATTTGTAAAAGTATGTCATTTTGGGCGGTACCACCCAATCCGTCCCCAGAGGGTTAAATGCAAATGAGCTGCTGATCCCCACCCCGCTTTCCAGGAAAGGGCGGAGCCTTTACAGCTTGTGCCTGGGATACTCTACCAAAAACTAAAACTTCTGTTTTATCATCTCTATTGCAGTCAGTCTCATGTGACATTGCAGTTCTTCTTCATCATGAAAGTTTATTATCTGCATGCGTTTTAAAGCTATATCAGTCTAAACTTCTGATATATAGTTTTCTGAGGGCACGCATCCGAAGCACGCACACAAAAGGTGGCTATCAGACGGCGCGTCCTGCGATTATTAAACTAAGTTCTCTTTCAAGACTTATTGCGCTTAAACTGTCAAATACACACATGGTTATGTCAAAAACACACAAAGTTCACATAAACAGTACGGACCAGGTCCCACGGTGATGTGATTTGCGGATTAACCGCTAAATATAACCATCATAGAGTGAAAGTTTATCATTTGGACAGGTTTTGTCTTGCCAATTTACACATTCAACTATTTTAAACACGGAAGAATAGGCGAAAATCGGGGCTCTCGCACAGCCGCACACACTCTAAGCACGCGCGCACGGAGAGAGAGATAGAGAGATAGAGAGAGAGAGAGAGAGAGAGAGATAGAGAGAGAGAGAGAGAGAGAGAGAGAGAGAGAGAGAGAGAGAGAGAGAGAGAGAGAGAGAGAGAGAGAGAGAGAGAGAGAGTATTTTTAGTATTCATCTCTGCTTGTAATTTGTGTATTTGTTCTTATTTTATTACTGACTGTTCACTTTTTTTTAATAATGTTAGAACTTTATCAGTTAGGCTAGTAGTTTTTGATGTAGTATCGAATAACTTCAAGTGAGCTTTATGTAATAAATGAAAAGCAAAGTTACATTTGAATTTTGGACTACCTAGTTTCCACTCCCTGACACCTATTAGGCCATATCAAGCCTGTCCACTCATAGCCATCAAGCACAACAGTGTACACAAATGTACACAAACAGTGTGATTTACATGAAAAAAAGCCCAAAAGACTGGAAGTTGCGTGTTGGCAACAACAAGTGTCCCATATCTCGATTCATTCAGCTTACTTGGAGCAAAGTGGGCAAAAATGGGAGCAACTGGGAATCTGAGAAACAGAAAAGAGAGGACTCCGGGAAAAAGGAGGAAGCCCTGCTGAGTGACCTGGCGTGTAGCCAGCTTAAAAGAGAGAATAATAGACAGAGCATGAACAAATAGAGAACAGGAGAAAAGAGGTAAAGGATTAGAGAGATAGCGAGAGAGAGGTCTTTGCTGTCTGAATGTAGAAGGAAGAGCCATGCCAAAGGGCAGCGCGTGTTACTATGTGATTAGCGACTAGCATTGAGCTCATGAGCAAAACAATTCCCGTAGCTAACACCAAGGCCGCATCCATACAAACATCCTGATGTCATTTTAAATAAATGCTATTATTTTAAACCTTCCATTTATCATAGAATCCTGATAAAAGTGCATCAGGGTTTTCACAAAAATATTAACCAGCACAATATTTATAAAATGTTTCTTGAGTGCCAAATCAGAATCATTTCGTTTGACACTGGAGTACTGGAGACTGGATTAATGGCTGTTAAAATCTCAGCTTTGCATCACAGGAATAAATTACATTTTAAAATATATTCAAATAGAAAACAGTTATTTTTTATTGTTTTTACCATATTTTTGATCAAATAAATGCAGCCTTGAG
Organism: Siphateles boraxobius; assembly: GCF_051911475.1. Classification (NCBI taxonomy): domain Eukaryota; kingdom Metazoa; phylum Chordata; class Actinopteri; order Cypriniformes; family Leuciscidae; genus Siphateles; species Siphateles boraxobius. The sequence goes on from NW_027509219.1 coordinate 18,020,821, forward strand.
CATAAGAGAGTTCTTTCAAAAGTATTAAAAAAAATCAAACTTTTGAATGGTAGTGTAGTTTTGTAAGGGAAAATAAATGAGTAATATGTAATGAAATGTAATGTAATATAAGTAATAGATTATCCACAGCTAATCGACACCTAGCAATGGAGTATCCTGCTTATATTGTTTGTAGCAAAAAAATTTGACTGGAATGGTTAAAATGATGATTATTTTCAATAAGAAACTTGAATGCATCTCCCACCAAGCAAGTTTCAATGGCGCAGAAGAAAACCTGCATCATTTTAAAATAATGAAACATTGAAAAGGCACTTGATTAGCTAGTTCAGGTGGGTTTGATTAGAGTTGGAGCAAAACTCTGTTGGAAAGCGGACCTCGAGGTCAAAGTTGAGAACCCCTTATTTAAACAATCGCTGCGAAAACACAAAGGCCTGGTTTCACAGGCAGGGCTTATATTAAACCAGGATTAGCCCTTAGTTCAAATAGGACATTTAAGTAGTTTTTATAAACATGCCTTAGAAAAAAACATTGCTGGTGTGCATCTTGAGACAAAACAATGGCACTGACATATTTTAAGATATGACAGTGCACGTTGCTTTCAGTTAAGACAACACAAACATGCATTTTAGTCTGGGACTAGGCTAACTGTGAAACCGGGCGATTGTAGAAAAATTGGACGTCCAAAAACGGCAATCTTCCGATGGAATTGGGAACAGACCCACTGGTCACTGTGACTGTGAATCAGCCATTAAGGAAGTGTGCAGGGATGTCTGACCATGACACTCAACTTTCCACAGGAAACATACGTTTGAAGCAAGGTCATTTTCCAACAAAAACACACAATTCACACAAACATCCAAACACGCTAAAACACCTAGACTAAGCGGAAAGTGAAAATTATAATGAATGACAAAAGCTGTTCAATATTTGTGACAAGAATGTCAAGGTGAAATTAAGGAACTGTGTGAAATATTGGAAAACTTGATTGCAAAAAGGATTATATGCGATTATGCGAAATACCATTAATTAATAAACCTAAACCAACTGTCAACATAATAAAGGCACAGTTCACCAGTCAAAAGCTTAGAAAGGGAAGAATTCCTTGGAGCCATTTCATGTCTGCTCTTGTCCAGCTACAGCAGTGTCAGTGTCGAACAGCCCCACATACTCAAACAGGAAGTCTTAAAAAGGTCTTCGGTGGAACAAAGTGGGAAAAAACGACCTACATTTCCTTGGAAGGAAACATTAATAACTGAGAATTTGTTTCTGAAATGACAAACACTCAAAGCTATTATATAATTCTATTTAAATCCACAAATGGAGGGCAAAGATACTAACAGAGTGCTTTGACTCCTGAACTTAAAATCACAACCCTTTGGTTAGCAATGAACAGGGCAACACGAGCGCAGCTGGTTCGGTCCGCTGGCAGAGGATACAAACGCGTCACACAGTTCAATGCGAGGTAGATTAAACTCATGACGCAATATCAGCATTTCTATCCTGCGATAATACCAACATCAACCAAAAAAAAGAGCCGCCACTCTTGGTCTTTTTTCTTGCACTAATATGTGCATACACACACTCACAAAACCACACACAGATCATCCTAATCCGTATGTTTGAATATGATCCCAAAGGGGGTGGAAAGCACCAGATGTGTCAGGCCAGTAACATCCATCTCAGGATCAGACTCACTGATCTACTCTAACACAACCAGCTGCTCATAACTATCTTTTTTAACTCGAGGATCAAAGTTTTTCCAAGGCTGCATTAGATGATCTGAAAAATCTATAGTGAAAATGTTGTGGCAGGTCATGTGTAATCTTAATTCATTTTTTAGCTATTACTCATATTTTTAATTTTACTTATATATTGTACATATACACATTAAAGTACAATAACTATAAATACAAATAGATGTCAATTTATAAATATAAAAATAAAATAAAAAAATAATACTCATATAGCTTTATGCCACAAATTGTCTAACTGCTTTCTAAACGGTTCCTTTATTTAAAACATCAATATAAACACTCCAGTTTTTTATTCATCATGCGATGGAATTAAATCAACAGTGCTCCAAACAATTAAACATTTATAAGTATTAAACATCTTGGATTTTGTTTTTGTTTTTTATTCCCCTAATTAAATCACAGATAAAGATTTCACAATTATGATGTCAGCAGTGTGAGGAACATGAAGATGGACACGGATACAAAGATCACGCTGTAATGTATACCTCTATATGTGTGCATATGGGCCCCTTAGAGGAAACAGAAGGTCAACAGGACATTTCTGTTGTGTGAAAATATCATTTTTGGCAGGTTAACATGTAAATTCACCTCATGAAACAAAGGATGTGTGGCCTACCGGTATGTATGTGTATTAAAAGCCTGTTGGTACTACGGTTGTTTTATCTGGAACATGTGGTTATTGTGTCTCAAATTTCCGTAACACCTCAAAGACAAACTGGTGGGCTGTTTTCCCCTCAGAAGAGAGACGATGTAAATATAGCAGGCAGGAAAAAGCTCTTCGGTGCACTGACAGCCATTCAACTGTTACTATTTTGGATAAAGCAACTTCCTGTTTATGACACACTGTCTACAACGTCACATCAACACCAAAGCAACATTCAGACAAGATACCACTAGATAAAAATCAAGTGCTTTTTCCAAGTCTAAATTTAGGTTTTACCATTTTATTATTTCTAGGGTTCCTGAAGTCGATAAAACATTTTGACATCCTGCAAAAGAAACAATAGAAAAGGAACAATATGTATACAAAAGGAAGCAGGTAAAATATCAGTCATATATGTATGTTAGTTTTCTTCCTCCTCAGACTGAAGTGTCAGAGGGAACCTATAAAGTAAGTTCCCCAACAAACTGAAAAATGATCTCCAATTAAAGTTAGTGGCAATATCCACAATCAATAGAAAACAAACTTCTCTAAGCTCAGGGAGATGTTTGTTTAGTTATTACCTATTGGAACCAACAGTATTTAGTTACGTTTACTGGAACTACAGTATATTCAGTTCAGCTCACCATCATTTTTCATTTCTACGTGTCCAGCCTCCCTTTGACAAACAGAAAACTGGTACAAAGGGAAGTGAGGGAGTCAATGACAGAAACAGGTATTTCTTAATATATTTCGCAAGGTCTAATAAAAGGCTTGTAGGGATGAAGAAAGCCAATTTATTTTCAATATGACCTTCACATTGGACACTCTCAATCTTCATTTTTCACATTACGACATAAAAAGGATAACAGCCGTGCCAGGTAAATGTGGGAGGACAGAATGCATTTATTTGGATGGCTTTAACCCCCCAGTCAGATTCCATGATGACAGGCCTCAGGGAACCGCCCCCCTTCATGTCTTTCTTTGCAAGCTGGAATTGTAAACATCTCCACACTTCACTCACTGACTCAGACTAAATGTCTGAACTTGCTCAATGTAGTTGTTTTCATAACTGACAGAAGAATTTAATGACAATGGTGGAACGATCACAGTGCTGGAATGAAACTATACGTATATTTTGAAGATGGATGATGGAAAATGTTTTGAAAAAAAAAAAGATGTTTTCAGTCATTGTACAACAATAGATAGATAACTATTAAAAGCCAGCTTATAAAACTTGTCAATGCAAGAAAACAATTCTGAAACTGACTAGTTATTCTCTATTTTTGACATCAGAACATGAACAGACTCATTGCATTTACTGCATACGACGCTTAAAATGAAGTAAAGGTGTTTACCTGCAAAGTGAAATTAAGGTAATAAAAAGTGAAGGTGTGCCAATCGGGTATTGCTTAAACTGCTTATGACTTTTACCCATTAAAAGAACAAAGTTTAAGGCATTTAAATGACCTTTGTCAGGTTATTAGACATAAGTGTAAGCTTGTATATGTGAATACACTCACTTTTGTGTTTAAGTACTTTTAATAGGAGCGTAAGGTCATAGCAGAGATATTTTTTTGAAGAACATGTGTGATGCTTTGAAATTGGATTTTGAAAAATCCAATTTCTTTCCATCCATCCATCCATCTATACATCTACCCATCTATCTTGGCCTGATGAAGACCTTAGTTAGAGATATTTTAAAGATATTTATTAACAAATCAAAGCATGAACCAATCTGGTCCTCTCACTTTTTATTAACTCATGAACTCACCTTGATGAAACAGTTAAAACAAACAGAGCTCATCTACCCTTTTACTGCCATTTCAAAATATACTAATATTTGGTCCCCGTTTCCTTGCGGCACAAACACTTCCCAGGCAGATAAAGCAAGTGTGACATTCAAACATACAGCACCTGTTTGGTACGGGTTAATGATGGGGCTACTGGCCTTCACTCCACACACACACAAACACACACACACACACACACACACACACACACACACACACACACACACACACACACACACACACACACACACACACACACACACACACACACACACACACACACATCGATTTTAGGAGATGCCTCTGAGAGTAAGGAGAAAAGTGGCATGGTGTTAAAAGGATTTGCTTCTTCAGTAAATCAATGGAGCTCTCGACAGCAAGGTCACTGGGGAGGCGGGCGGTCATGCGGGTGAGAGTGGAAATGGATTTTACCAGAAAGTCACGCAGACACATTTGCATGGCTACAAGAGGCAACTAAAAAAATAGCCTCCGTCAAAGGCAATTCACTTAGGGCAGCCAGTTGAGGAGTCAATACAAGATTTGTTTAGGTCTATTCTGGAGGAAAAATAGCAGCTAGTCGATTAATGGGATGTCTTATGCACTGCATAAAGTATCAACATAGGACAATGCCAAATCCTGTTTGCTTTTTCCTAGCATAAAAAGCTATTAGTAATTGTGTGTCACCCTAATGTCTGGCTTGAGACAATTTAGGGAGTGGAAAAGCATAGCTGGGCCTAATATTCATAAAAAGGAATTAAAATAGCAATGGCTTTCTGCAACACTATTAATATTAATACGCTCTATCGCTTTCTCCCTTTAGAAGCACATACACTGAAAAAAAAATGGTCTAGAAACAATTTTCACTCAGAAATTGCTAGTACATATCACAAAGAGTTAGAAAGTAACAGCAAGTAACATATTGAATTAAACATGACATTAAGTGAAAGACTGAAATAGTATTTTCTTGTAAAACATACTTGTAAACACACAATATTTTTTTTATTTACAACTTCGAAAAAATAATTTTTTACAGTGTAGTTCTAACAAACGCAGCCTGTTGGCAACGTTTAACTCTACAACACATTTTATAGTTACTTCAAAATGTTCTTCTGTGCAATGATGTCATCACAATAGGAGAAAACAATTAGTCTGCCCAACATTTTAATATCTAAACCGACCATCTAAGCAATTAAGCATTGGTAAGACCATAAAACCAGGGGTTGGCATGGCAACTAAAGACTCTGCGGTATTCAAGCTTAAGCCTTCAATAAATCAGCAGTGAAACGTTTCTGCTTAGTTCGCACTGTGGAAAGGGATAGTGTAAAGGCCAAATTTACTCAATTGTTCGAAGATCCCAAACAGACTTTATAAGCAAATCCCATCCACATATTGAATCAAAATAAAAACTCAGGGCCTGGGAAAGGGTGGCTCTACTGCTGGACCGGAGGAGTGCATGTGTTTAACCACACACCGCCTGCTGGTTTGGCTGATGGCCAGTTCCCCCATGCTTCATCAAAACACTTCCATCGTCCATCGTCTGCTTTCATTATGGAGGAGGATGAATCAAAGTGACCACACCACAGTCATTAAATCCATTTTATTTATCAGATAGGTTGAGAAGAGCTAATGAGAATCAGGGTGGGACTACAAAACAAGCTCATTAAAGATGTTTAAATAGATCTGAGTGGGAACAGGGTATATCAAAGCTTAATAAAATGCTCAAGTCACTTGAGTGACACAAACACAGCGAACACCACAAGTCAGGTCTACAGACTGTGACTAAAACGATCAAGATATAATATATGTGACAATTTAAAATCCAGTTAGGAAAACCTTTTTTCTATAACACAACAATGAACACCGCGGTGAACTGTTATTGTGATCATATACTTTAGTGAGACATGCATCAGTCCATTTACTGACAGGTTGTCACATATATTCAAAAGAAACATTTTTCAAGCAGTTTTGTTGAAATAAATTAATAATGGTATTTTAGAAATGTAACAAATATTTAAATAAATACATTAAAATATTATTGGTTAATATTTAAAATAATAATCCATCTTCAATTTCAATCGATTGAAATTGAACCTCTGTTTCCAAGACATTTTGTAACCATAATCAACACCATTTTACTTTTATTCCTAAACAAGCAGAAATACTCTGAAACTTAAAAATTCGGATTTCAATTTCTCTGTTAGGGTGCGTTCACACTCGTAGTTCGATTCGCTTGGTTTGTTTGGTCCAGGCCAAAAGCGAATATTTTTTTTTTGTCTAGGTCCGCCTAGCGTTCACATTGGCCCTCATTTATCATTCTTGCGTAGAAACGGGCGTATATGTTGGCGTAAGATTATGCTTATACTCCTCTCACCGCCTGATTTATGAAGCTGTGCGTACCTTTGAAATCCAGGTGTACGCAATACCTGCCCTTGATAAATGCCGCGGCTGAAAACGATCGTCATTAGAATTACAAGCCCCTATATATTCAAGTATCCGCTTCCCCCACACCCTCATTTTACGCCATGGACACACGGAAGACGGCAAAGAGGAGACACTTCTCTGGAGATCGAGACCATCACCATCATGAAAAATTATTATTAAATCAAACAACAATATTGTTGATGATAAATTCAAAGTTAATTGTATCTTTTTTTTCAAAACGCTATAAATCCATCCATTTTTTGTCTAAAAAAACAACAACAAAAACAACAAGAAGAGAACATGCAACATATAATCAGGGACTCATACTATAAATTAATATAAATTAAAATAAGTGCAACTGCATGAAATAAATAAAAGCCAAACAAAATAAATAGTAAAATAAATTAAATAGTAAAAATAAAATAAATATTTCCAATGTCACGTTCCAATATTGTCCACCACATAAAACAAATTATTTAAAAATAACACACAAATACAGTCCTTAACTACAACAATGTTAAAAATACATTCAAATCATTTAGTAACACATTTAGGCTAATAGTAATTCGTGCCGAACTTGAAAAAAGTAATGATAACAATATTCAGGCATACTATTAGGCGTGTTGTAGCCATTAACTAAGTGCAATTAGTTTCATATTTGTTAAACAATAATAATGTTATTTTTTCCCCATCTATGTTGATTATGAAAAGTGAACATAGGCTAAGATAGGATGCGCAATATATCTGGAGACATGCTCAGACATGATTTTGGCCACTTAATTAAGTTTTGTTTTGTAGAAAGCCTTTCTTTAAAGTGAATTTCGTTTTGTATAAATTGTATCTTAATTTTAATATTTTTTTCATCAACCAATTGCCTGGATTTAATAAATAAGAAGCAAATAGCAGACAATATAATCATGAGTCATGACATGTAGGCGCGGGCGCGGTCCCTTGCATTGCACGTGAACTGGAGCGCATCTCATCACAAATTAACCGAAACTCAGTATATGCCTCACAGACATGAGAAATATATCTATAAAGAAAGCTTGAAATGTCTTTAAACGAAACAATTATAAACGAAAAGAAATAGGCTACTCTCTCTATAGGCGCGTTCACTACGGAAATGGTGATCATCAATTTCATCTTTGGAGACACAACACTAGTTTATTAATAGAAATAAAATACAAATTATTTTTAAAAATGGTGTTTATCGCGTTTTGGAAAAGAGCTCCTCATATCTTTTAGTTTGTCAGACTCAAAACGTGCGTACATGTACACCACCTCCTGACCTGGCGTAGGATTTGAGCGTGCCGTACGCCAACGTCCATATTGATAAATATCAAAGTCACCGTGGTTTTGGGTGTACGCCAGGTGTACGCTGGAAATTTGGTGTACGGACTTTTGATAAATGAGGGCCATTGTGATTTTAAACAGCAAACCTAAAGGCATAGGGATCTTCTCACAACCTGATTGGTCGACGTTTATGACTTATTTTTCGCGACAGAACTTACCGAACATCCAAAACAATGCTGTATGCTAGGACAAAAGCGCTCGTTGTGTGTGCGTAGCCTACATATGATGGTATTTTGACCAGCACACATTAAAAAATGTGTAAAGGAGTAAAAACAGCGGCAGGAATCCCTCTGTCACACACACAAACGAAGATCTGCTGTGAGGAGACATGGTTCTGTGGCCTGTACCGAACTGTGATGGGCAACATCGCGAGTTCGCGACTGACGGAAAGAAAAAAAAACAGGTATGTGTGAGCGTTCTGTCCTTTTCAGGGTCTCAACTTCCTGTTTTTGGTTCATTTACATGGATTTGGTCAGTGTTGCGTTCATATTTGAATCGAATCGCACCAGAGTTTGTTTGTGTTTACTACACCAGCGTTTACTACACTAAAGTTGAGCAAGTGGATCTGGTATTCTGAGCTGGTGTGAGTCAGTGGAGGTGGGGCTAATTTGCATATTCATAAAGTATACTAAATGAAGCAAGGACTACATTCAAGCTATTTTAAGACATCAATACATTTTTTCACAGGAAAAAAAATTAAATATGTAATTTAGATGATTGATGATTAGTTTTAGAGGGTTAAAATGATTGACTACAGGAGGGCTTTAAGTAAGAAGCTATGCATGCACTCAATGAACTGAAGTGCTGCTGAACAGCCAGCCTTATCAAGTGATACGGTAATTTGTCATCTAAAAAGTATTCTGGCTCCTAAATGTTTCATGGTATGTTTTTTTTTGTCTTGTCTGAAGCCCTGCACATCCATATAGCACATTCACAGAGGGCATCAACAGTAACCCCTAAAGGTGGTAAATCACAGACTGAGATTAAACATGAGAAACCTTTACCATAACACTACAGAAGAATATCCTAAATCTTACAGGCGACATTTCTGACCTCCAGGCTGCACTTTACACCAACCACTTTCCACACACATAACTGCGCAACAGCCCCCAGGGGTCAGTGCCTGTGCTCGTGGGCCACTTTACTTTTCATTAGCCGTGTATTTACCGCACTTCTCAAGCAGCTGAGACATTCCATAAACACTTAAGGGAACGAGTACAGAGGGTCCTTTCAGTCCCACCAGGAAAGCTGGGTAAGCCCCTGAGGGGTTCAGGGCACAAAGCAAAGGAACAGTTGAAAACTAAGTTAAACTTTGCATTTTATGATCTGCTTGATATTATCACTGGTTGTAAAGTTCATGTGTTGTTGTTGTTGTTTTTTTAATAATAAAAAATAATTAATTTGCACTTTCATTTTTCTATTCTTTTTGTTAGCTTGTTTTACTTAACTTACAAGAAAGTTTGCATATGATGCATGAGAGACAAAAGTTCCTCAAAGCCTGTTGTATCGTATTTAATACACATATTTTAACATGATTTACTATAGAATTTATGGATAGTCAAGCAAACCCAAGTTGCTGATGCTGTAAGTGTTCACCTTAAAATAACACTAACGATAAAAGTTGTTCTGACATTTAATTTATAAAAACCAGTAGCATATTTTAGATTTATACAAAAAGGCCTTTTAGTTGCTAAAACAAGTATAAACCATAAATCAGACGACAGAAAGCATGTACTGTAGATAGTGTACAACAGATTTTCATGTTGATAATATAAGAGGCCTCAGAAATGTGCGTATCAAATATGATACAGCAGGCTTTATGGTTTAACATCGATCGGGCAGATCTGAAGATAGGCAAAAGGACAAACCCTTTGTGGTAGTACAGGGAGGCAAGTCGAGGGTTATGATGTTACTGTGAATCACAAGGGATCAGACAGAACAGAAAAATGAGGTCGGATAGGTTACGCTGCTGGGGGAAATGTAGGGGAGGGGGTGGTCCTGTAGCAGACGAGAGGGACTGGTGCAGAATTAGGACGGGAGGTGACATGGCTGAGCAAGAGGAGAACCACACAATGTACAGTACGTTAAAATAACAAGACTGCACTGTTCCGAAGATCTCAAAGAAAGCACACAACATTGCCACGATTCTGTGACTGTGATAAATGTCATGAATTAAGAAATGAAGGAACGGGAAATTACATAGTTCAGAAAACTGATGCGCGATATATCAGTTACATTAGGCATTGGCTGATATTTTTTTATCAGTAGCTTACGAATTTAACTTACATGCAAAATCGCAACATTGCATAAAACATTTGCGGAAAAAAGCACCGTTCCCATCCAATGTGTTCAAAAGAAACTGTCATGTTTTCTTGCGTTCGGATGCTGGTGTTTGGGAACGTAATCGTGTGAGGCGGTTCTGGGATGGAATTAAACCAAATCATTTTGATGACAGACCCAATGTCTGTCAGGCATTTCAGAATGACCAAAAGCAACATTTGAGATCCTGTGCAATGAAACTTGGCCGCTGGTTAGTCCAGTTTATTCAATCCCATCCTCTGTTGAGGTACAGTAGTCACGTTAGATTTTTGCTGAGCCTCGAGGGATTTATTCGGTAAATGCGTTTCCATCATAGCTTTTCTTATCGGAATTAATTTTTTATCAATTGAGCTTTTTATGCACATTTTTTGAATTTATGCGCATCTTGGTGTTTTATCCAGCGATTTTTATGCAGTATCCCAAAGTGCACAAAAAAAAATAGGTGGATGGAAACAGATAATGTTTAAAACAGTTGTGCTACTTATATGTTAGTGGAAATAGTGATCTTTTTTTTTAGGATTCTTTGATTAATATAAAGTTCAAAAGAACAGCATTTACTTGTAACAGAAATCTTTTGTATTTTTATAGGTCAATGTCTTCACCATTTATCAATTTAATGCGTCCTTGCTGAATATACATTTCTTTAAAAAAAAAAAAAAACACATACTGACCCCAAATTCTTGAACAGTAGTTTATTTTCTTGTTGAATATCCGGTTTCATCTGAAATATCTGACATTATGAAATTGGAAAGGGTAGGGAATGACTTTAAAACCCATTAAACGTCAACATAATCCACAGGAAACCAGAAAAACACTGACTGCAAACTCCAGAAAAGCCAGTTCTTCAGTGTCCATTTGAAATAACAACACCACTGCAATAGTTTCATGATGCTGCTGTTTACTCTTGCCAACAGGGCCCCATTGCAACTATTTCCGTCATCGACATCGTCCTCTGTAATCAAGAGACTATTCTGCCTTTGTGGCATAAGCAAACACACTGTGTAAAAAGGAAGAGGCATTTTCGGTGGTACATGGCATTTACAGATGGTGTCACATCTGTTTGTTGAGAATCGTTGAGATTCATCTATCTATTTCCTTTTATCAGGTGTACCTCTTAACTGTACAAATTCTCATTATAAAGTTACACTCAAAATAAAATAAATACAGGACAAGCTTCAATATTCCCATCCCAAACATTCAGGATCTCCCTATATATGCATTTACATCTGTGCTATGTAAAATTACACACAATTGTGTAGTGATTCTGTGAAATAAAGCTCCTCCCATCAAATGACAGTGAAAAAGATCCGCTCTTTCCCCTGCAGCTGGTGATGGTGGTGCAGGGCTCTCTGAGGCCCGTGCCAGCTGGACCCACGCCAGCCGGGTCTCAGCCCTGCCCCCGTTTACACAGTCCAACCCCCAGGACAACAGGTGACACGCAAACAGTCACACGTACAAAAAGGGCCAGTTAGCGCGTCTTAGGGCATCGGTAGGGCAAAATAACAGCTTAACTGACCACATAAGTAGACTGTTTGAAAAGAAGCTAATTACATGCACCGGTTGCTACCGCTGTCAGGCTTGATGTGCACGTTTGATGTTGTATGAGCGGTATTTCTGATGTTGAGGCTTTCGTTGGATTTATGGGCTCTGGCAGATGATAAAAAAAAAAAGCAAGAGGGATAAGAGCCATCAAATACCTATCACCATTCCCAAAGCCTTACTGAAACCAGACCACAGATTCTGTTTGCAAAGTTGAAATGTTTTCAAAATAATAAGGAACTTTTCTTAAAATAATAATGTTAAACCAACGATAAAATGCACTACCACCTGTTACCCTTTTCATGCGGAAGGATGGAGGATCCGTTTAGAATTGAATTGAGAATGCATTTTAAATATCAAATTAATTTCTGAAATTGAATTGAGGTAACAAAGAGGATACAGAATACAGAATTTCAACTTGAATTTTAATGCAAGGAAGTAAAATTACAATTAAATTAAATTTGAGATAGATAGATAGATAGATAGATAGATAGATAGATAGATAGATAGATAGATAGATAGATAGATAGATAGATAGATAGATAGATAGATAGATAGATAGGCCAGGCAAAACCCACAAGTCTAAAAAAAATATGTTCTACACAAACTTTTTTTTGCTCAAGCCAGCATGCATGGTGTAACTCAAGAGTTTGTGAGGAGGACTTTAACAAAGGACTGTTTATTTTAATAATACCGGCAGGATTATGTTGTCTGCCAGGGCCGGTCTGTTCCTATGAGGTGACTTTTAACACCCAGTTGACGGAAGGGAAACCTGCCAGATTTAGCTTCCCAGGAAAAATGGCTGTAAAACTGTAAGAACCACCTGATCTCATTCACTGGCTGGTTCTGTCAGCATAATGCCCACAAAGTCAAACTCAATCCATTCCCAGCCCACCAAGCACAACACTTTTGACTGATCACGACATCAATCGCCTGTGTAAAACGAGGCGGATTTATAAAACATGATTGAAAAGTAACTGTTTTACCACAGAAGAGGTCTGAGGAAACATTTTTATTATTGGTGTTACCTCAAGGGATTTCCATGAAGATATATTTTCCTTGTTGCGAAATAACCTCTGTCATGCAACCGTTCATTTTTTGACTATATACAATACACGACGCTTAGTACCTTTAATTTCATAGTAAATGCATATTAAATCACTTGAGTATTTTCAAAAATGTCAGGGCAGTCACCACAGTGTGGCACAGCATGAGTGTTTGACAAAGGCACGTGCCTGCAGTGTCCGTTGCTGTTTACACGAGGGAGGGGCACTAGGTGAGCGTAACTGACATTTTCGAGGACTAAAATCTGTGCCTCATGCTCTCTGATCTCTCTCTCAGAGTAACGGATCTAACAGAGGCAGTTTAACTATCTTGCAAGACTCGACATTGCGGTTTGTGAACAGCTCGAGGGCATTCGATTAAGATTGCAGGAAAGAATTTGGAGAAAATGTAGAGACAGACTGAAGAATGGCTACACTTCCCACTGGTGTAAATCACGATCCTGGTGTTAAAACGCAACATAACACTGATCATTTGCAATTTGATTGTGGCGTGCTGAGTTCGCAGCTCTGCGCTCTCTCTGCCTGCTTGCGTAACTACAGCTTGGACTGAGCTTATGAGCTCTTTTCTGCTTGATAGGAGAGAAATAGGTTCTTAGCTCTGTAGTCTTCTATCGGTTTCTGTCATTTTTGTCAAATTTGCACTAAAAAATTTTAACTTAAAGAGCTACTGGCTTATCTATATTATATATCCTCATTATCATATAATAAGACAATAAGTCTCCAATTGTAGGGGAACTAAAGACAATAAAACAAAAGATGTGAACCAACACGAACAATGAAACGATGTATTCTAGATTTTATCATTATTGTGCTCTTTCTTAATCATTTAACACTAATGTTCTGTTTAAGGTTTAAGAGTCTAAGGCTCAGAAGTTAATATGTCTTGCTATGACATATCTACATGACTTTCGATAATTCAATGAGAAAACATGCTTCAGATGTTCTCTATGAGAATATGTTTAATCCACTTGCTTTCAAAAGTTTGGGGTGGTAAGATTTTATGTTTTTGAAAGAAGCTTTCAATGCTCACCAATGCTGCATTTATTTGAAATACAGTTTATTTTTTTGTTTGGCTTTTTAAACAGCATTTTTTGACATATTAAAATTTAAAATAACTGTTTTCTATTTGATTTTGAAGATATTTTAAAATGTAATTTATTCCTGTGATGCAAAGCTGATTTTTTAGTAGGAATTACATGTAACATGATCCTTTAGAAATCATTCTAATATGCTGATTTATTGCTTATTATTGTTCTCAATGTTAGAAACAGTTGTGCTGCTTAATATTTGTGTGGATACTGCGATAAACATTTTAAGGATACTTTGATGAATAAAATTAAAAAGAACAAATCTTTTGCAACAATGTAAAGGTATTTGCTGTCACTTTTGATCAATTTAATAAATCCCTGCTGACCCCAAACTTTTGAAGCACTGTAAAAAAGTTGCTTAAAAAGTAAATTTTTAAGTACATCAATTGGATGTTTAAGTCATTTCAACTTAAATTACATTAAACTGACTTTTAAAAAATGAGTTGAATCTTGTATAACTTAAAAAAAGTGGGAAAATTATTTTGATGAGTTAAAGGGATAGTTCACCCAAAAATGAAAATTATGTCAGTATTTACTCACCCTCATGTTGTTCCAACCCCGTAAGACATTCGTTCATTTTCGGAACACGAATTAAGATATTTTTGATTAAATCTGAGAGCTGGATCACTCCTCCATAGGCTTCTTAAGGGATTGACACTTGTTCCCCGAAAAGTCATTAAAAACATTGTTAAAATAGTCCAAGTGACTACAGTGGCTCAATCTTAAGTTTATCAAATGACGAGAATACTTTTTGTGCGCAAAAAAAAAAAAAATAAATAACTACTTCATTTCAACTATTCATTTCCTTCTCGGTGGGCCTCGAGTCAGTTCACTAGTATAATAGCGTAAGCTTCTGTTGTTGTACCAACAACATAAGGCCAATAGTGAGCCTACATGTGACGAAGCTCTACGCAATCACACTATGTTAACTGACAGAGGGCCACAGAGAAGGAAATGAATAGTTGAAATAAAGTTGTTATTTTTGTTTGTTTTTTGCGCTTGATAAACTTAAGATTGAGCCACTGTAGTCACTTGGACTATTTTAACGATGTCTTTAATAACTTTTCGTGGCTGGCAAGTGTCAATCCCTTAAGAAGCCTATATGGACTAGTATGGAGGAGTGATCCAGCTCTCAGATTTAATCAAAAATATCTTAATTCGTGTTCCGAAGATGAACGAAGCTCTTACGGGGTTGGAACAACATGAGCGTGAGTAAATACTGACAGAATTTTCATTTTTGGTTGAACTATCCCTTTGAAGCAATGTAAAAACATATGCTGTCACATCTTATTAATCATATAATTTTTTACAGTGTTATATCACTGGGGTCTCTGGGACCCTAAACAAAAAATGCAATCTGAACAGAACATGAGTGTTAACGTTTGCTACAACCGTTGTTGCACACACAACAAAAGAGTGTAAATGCATCTGAAAATGAAATGATTGAAAGCAAAACTATTTCTCAATGCAAGATTGCTTCACACTGACACTTTGCTTCAAATAACCTCTTCTTTGCATTGCAGTGACCCACCATTCATGAGGAAAACAAGACTGAATATTAGCTAAAATAAAGCTACATGCCATGCATGGTGACCATTCAAATGCATTAGAGCTCACATTCAAAATGAAGAACCATTTCCTTGTGTGTTTCCATTCAAACCAATAAAACCACAGATGTCTGCTCAATTGACATTCTGTATCTTCAGCCCTTCTCTTAATTTGTTTCTTGTCTTTCACCCCTCCCCCAACAAAAAGCCTTGCTAAATTCACCATACTAGACGACCTCTTTAGGTTAATTAGCCCTCGGCAGGACAACAGCATTAATGTGAACTGATGCATAAACACTCTGGGTGGACAGAGAGCGAGTGACTGCACTGCCTGAGGCCATTCTTGGCCTCAAACACTGCAGATCAGACCAGTCGTATCATGACAGGGAGATAAGGACAGGGAGGAACCACACGGAGAGCTAGCACAAAGAAAAAATATAGTAGAGGGTTGGTACTTTGTTTTGAAAATGACAAACACAACATGGATTTGCCTCATTATCTGCCTAAAAGTCCAGGGGGTTTCAAACTTTTGGGGTGAGAGAGAGAGAGAGAGAGAGAGAGAGAGAGATAGATAGAGAGAGAGAGAGAGAGAGAGAGAGAGAGAGAGAGAGAGAGAGAGAGAGAGAGAGAGAGAGAGAGAGAGAGAGAGAGAGAGAGTAAATCTGGCAGTTTGGATGGAAGCTAGAATTTTACTAACATGTTAAATAGGAATATATTTCTTACACAAACCCAGAGCCGTGTGGATTAATTTTATGATGGATAGATGCACTTTTATGGACTTAGTATAAATAGATTTAGTATAAATCTAAAGTTTATTACACATTTACCAAATCTGATGATAATACGGTTTCATTCTGTTTTCTACAGGCTGGCCAAAACCAAAAGAATAAACATAATAATTACATTCTACTGACTGCCCTGATTTTTTTCAGCAAAATTATTTGTTCAAATTTTTATATATTAATATGTAAAATATTTTTATATACGCATCCAATTAAAGCTAAATCCATATTTTCTAAATAATATTTTAATAATTTGCTTTAGATTTATTACAGTGACAACATAAAAGTCAAATCTTACATTTTGGAAACAATTCTTTAATAGTTTTCCTCAAACAATATAATAGGCCTTTATGAATGAAAATGTGTAGGCCTATGCCATTATATTTTCGGAAGGGAATGCTTCACAAGGGGGTCATCATAACTGGCATCAGAAAGTTTGAACCCCCTGTAATACTCAACACATGATGACAAAATCAGATACATGTTAGAAGGGTTGCACAACAGCAAGTAATGACCTCTTAAAAGACCAATATAAAGCATAAAATGTCATTATAATGGATCTTGGAGCCTTTTCTTCTATTATGTTCCCACGATGGGAAAGTGAAAGTGAGGCCCACCAAACAGACCCTACAGGACATACACAAGTAAACACTGCAAGAATATTGTCTTACCTAAATCTCCATGGAAACTGTTGCTGAAGTTGTTGGAGCTTCCGTCTGTGGGCCAGTTCTTGCGGACACCAACAACATTAGCCTCGGAGAGTGCTAGCTGTTGCTTGAGACGCTTTTGGGACTGTGGGGTAGGAGGGCTCCCACTCTCAAAAGACTGCTGGGAGTGCTGGGATGGAGAGCGACTCTTCTCTCGGTACATTCGGTAGGCGGTTGGGCTCGGGGACACGTGGCTGGACTGCCCTGAAGAGAAGTCTTCTTCGCTGGATGTCAGGTTTTCATTAGAGCTGCAATCTGGCGTGTATCCATCCTCAAAACTCCCAGGTGAGTAAGACCGCCTGGGCCACGTCAAGTGCAGTTCCTCTCCATCTCCCATAATGCCCCCCACATAAACGGTTGTATAGGGCTGACAGTCCGACTGGTGCCAGTTCTGCTGAGTTGCTCTTCTTCCATTAAGTTTAATTAAATTGTCCTTGAGGAACCCAGTGTTCAGGTCAGCCTCATCGTACTCACAGTTGTAGCCACTCTCTGTTGCTCTTTCATGTGACCGCTCTGTCTTATGGACATCCCCGAAAGCAGTGGACAGATTACCCGGGACAGAATGCAAAGACCTCTTACGCTCCATCTGCATAGCTTGACTGCCCAAACTACTTATCTTCTCTGAGACTTCTCTATCATTGACCCTGACAAGACCCTTTTCTTGGTGGTATTCCATATTGACATAGTAAGGCCTCTCGCTTTTCCCCTCGCTAGATGTTTGGGAATTGGCTCGCCTGATGCGTTCAAAGTTTGACCGAAGTGCAGCGACTCCCAACCCCGGGGTGGCTTTTTCCTTCGGTGGAGACTCTGGAACGCCATCCGCCTCATGATGTGCCGGTCCACGTGAAGCAGTGGGTCTGAGTGGAGCTTCAACACTCCTTTTTTTGTATGGAGACATCCAGTCAGTCTCACCATCTCTATTTTTCAGCCTGTCCAGGTCTGAGATATCACATCCCCCCACCTCAACACACGGCTGAGACTCACGACTCTCCTCTGCTGCGGTCGTGTGCTTCAGTTTGGCTGGGAGACACCTGCTCTCATCAGCTTTCTGAGGATGGACATCCGTGGATGCCGGCTTACGCTCACCCTGCAAGACCCTACTGAAGCCCCAACGCTGAGAGTCATGGCTTCTCCGCTCTTTGGCCAGAAGTGTTTGCAGGTAAATCATTCGAAAGCGCTCCTTGTTCACTTCCATCTCCAGTCGCCTAATAGAGTTTCGGCATTTCTCCAACTCCTGCTCAATGTCTCCAACAGAGTTCAAAGACATCTCAGGAGGATCTGAGTCAGGAAACTGAGCTTTCCATGCTTCCACAAAGCCAACAGGTTCTACCATGATTGCTTACTGCTGGTTTACTTTTTAGTGGGGGAAAAATGACACATTAAACTCCACTTGTTTGTAAGAATACACCCAACGCCATGGCGATTTATAACTTATCCTACAGCTGAATTATAACTTGTCCTATGCACATGCATAGCATAATCTCAACATCTGATAAACACTTACTCGGCTGATCTTTGACAGAAGCACAATTTTCTCCATAAACACAACAAGCAGAGTCGCAACATCCATGTGCACGTCAAACATCTATTGACATCCGCGCTTCATGCCATTTATGGAATACGATGACTTAAAATCCTTTATAAACACAGTTTCGCGTACATAATTCACTTCTCAGTCATGTTAGCTGCTGAAATTTAATTTCAATGATGTATCCAAAGAAGTTACCGGAAAATTGTGTTGTTATTCTCTCAAACGTCGATATTTCTCAGAGATGCCCTGTAGCCTACTCTTGCAGTGTTACCGATCGCTGTCCGTCACTACGTTATGATCAGACTGTATCTACGCGCTCTCTCTCTCTCTCTCTCTCTCTCTCTCTCTCTCTCCGTGCTGCTGCAGGAAGAGGTGGGACTAGACGAGTACATGATTAATACTGACTGCACAGACAATCTCAGTTTAAAGACACAGATTCGGTTATTCGGCAACAAAGACCTAGAAAACGTGCAAAAACCATTTGCGCCGCTTAACTAGCGAGCTGTTTTTCCACTTTCGTTACTGCAACCTCCAAAACGAATTTACCTGAGACATTCGATATCGTGTAGGATTTATCGCATATGATGATCTTTTTAGTTGTATACCAAATATTAGATACCTAACATTATCAAGACATGATCCATAGGCCTATATATAAAATAAAATAAAAAAATGTCGCTTCTGTGAAATGTTTAAACTTATTCTAATACACCTGACAGACAGTGTGACTGAACTGCTGTGGCATTTTCTAGTGGATTTCGTGCATGATGTCATGTGAACTTGTCTCCATCTAGCTTCTCTGCATGGAACAGCAGTTGAACCTTTTAATCGTCTATACAAGTTTCCTTCGTCTTGGTCCCATTTCCCCATCTCGCCTTTTAAAGAAGTTATAGGCCTATTGTGTGTCTGTCAATATTTTATTAGATGGAACTAGGCTGAAGTTTCTAATTCACATCTGAATCCTGTTTGACTTTCTCCATATTTTTTCTCTTTATCCTGTTAAAATTTTAAGGCTAACGAATGAATGGGCAATGGACTTTCAGACGAATACGATCAGAGTCCTGGCTCTTCCAATTTTTTTAATGGCCGTGAATGGCTGTTTCTGTTCGAAGTCCATAAAAGTGCATCTATCATAAAATTAATCCACATGGCTCTGGGTTTGTGTAAGAAAAATATTCATATTTAACACGTTAGTAAAATTCTAGCTTCCATCCAAACTGCCATATGCAGTCTATTTGTCCCTAATGCGCAACTTGTGACGTCGGAAGTAGCGTAGTGCGCCATGGCATAGCAAATATCAGCAGTAGCTACTCACATTACATACATTTACATACATTTTTTAATATAACTGATTGTATTCATCTGAAAGAAGAATGTCATATACACCTATGACTTGAGGGTGAGTAAATCATGGGCTAATTTTCATTTTTGGGTGAACTACCCCTTTAACCCTTTGATGCACAAGCTATGCAAACCCTTTCTAATGCACAACATGGGTCTAAAAAGACCCGTATTCATTTCCCATGTTATTATTTTATGCATGGATGGGCATTTTTTTTTTGTTTCATCTTTTGAAATCACTTTATTTCAGCATTTATTCAGCATATTCCATGATCTATGAATTCCATGATCCATGAATATTTAAAATATCTTGTTTTCAATTATCACAAATTATTATTTTCATATTTTCTACGTTTTGTGTTAGGCCTACTTCAAGTTTACACACATGGGTCAAAAATGACCCATCTATGAAAGCGTGATAAAACAAAAGAATAAATACATTATTTAGTTAAAAGAACCATTTTAGCAGTTATTTAGATTCACACATTTAATGTAACTCTTGAAATACGTTTATTTGCCACTTTGTCACACATGATATAACCAATAACACTGAAATTGTACTGTAGTGTAGTGAAACTGTCGTGAATTGTGGTGAATGTAACTGAATGAAAGAAAATAAAACTGACAAAATAAAATCACACGGGTACAGCGCCATCTCAAATTGCCATCTCGGTGCTTATGACAACTACACGTTTGTGCTCCTTGCACACATGCCTGGTGCACTCTTCGATTGACCCTGACATGTGGCCGGGTGGTGGCTGCGTTTTGTTATTTAATAATTTGTTATATTTATATAGCACTTTACTAGGTATTCAAAGCGCTTTACATGGAAGGGGGGGATCTCCTCAACCACCACCAATGTGCAGCATCACCTGGATGAAGGAAGGAAGGAAATCCTGGGATTTTTAATTACCACAGAGTGTCAGGACCTCAGTTTAATGTCTCATCCGCAGGATGCCACATCTTCTCATTGCCTCTGTAATATGGTTTTGAAGGTGGGGCGTGCCCTCCATGACAAGCTCATTGACCACGCTTCATCATGACAGGCGGCATGTCTGGCTTGTTGGGAAGAGTCCACTGACAGACGTAAAGGGTGACCAATAATTGATTTATGACAACAAATAAAAAAGACTAAGTATGGAGATACATTCTATTGCAACTTTTATTTTGTTGACAATATTAGATATAGAATATTTCAACAGCAAGCTAGCTAATAGTATTGGACATGCTTCTCTTTCTAACTAGTAATGGATTTCAAGGTCAATGTAACCTTAGCCTAACATTTATAGTACTGTATATCCAGTTATTTTTCACAAAATATCAAATATTTTCTGTGATAAAAATTGTTATAAAATAAGACTAACATGTATAAAATATACAAAAGCAGCTGTGTTGAGTTGTGAAATATGTGGCAAGTGAACAGTTTTCTAAAGTAAATATGTTTCTACTTAACAATAATGTACAAATAGCAAAGGTTCCTATGGGTCATTGTTCATTTGCAACTCATCAGTCATGTCGAACTCCCCTCCATAATAGTTGAGATGTGAATTGCAATCTTCAGCAGATTTTTCTTCAGCTTGCATCTGAGTTGAGCCAATGTAAATTTGCCATGAACAAAACAAACATCCATTGTTTTGCTTTTATTTGAGCAGAAGTCTACATCAATTTCCTCAGAAGTTGCCCTCTTTTCATTTTCAGGGTTATTTTATTAACCCTGTTTGTTCTTATTCTTATTTTCTTATTTATAAGAATCTTGTTCTTATTTTTTCTTGTTTGTTTGTAAAATATAAGAATTAAACTTGTTTGAAATTTAATAAAGAAACCTCACTTGATTGAATTTTTTTAAAAATTAATTTTAATAAAATTGCTTGTCCTACACTCAAAAAAATAAATAAAGGTTCTTTATTGGCAACTCCATGAGGAACCCTTAACTTCCTTTGACATTTTCTATTAAATTGTAATAATATTTCACAATATTACTGTTTTTACAGCTTTTTTAATCTAATAAATCAACAAACAAAAAAACTTGACTGGCAATGTATATAGTATTTCTTTATATATTTAAATAAAGAAGAACAAGAAAAGTATGACACATTTATGCCTATAGAGACTAATTTGTTTTAAGTTGTTTTTAGCCAGTATAATTACATTTGGTAAATCTAATTATTATTAATATTAATCATTGTACTTGACTGAATATTCTGAAGTGAAAGGAATAAGACAGAAGATGGACAGCAATAACATGTATGAATTTATGACCTCACTGATTGAATGACAATAACAAGAAGCCAGGACACACAAAAGATAAAGTTTATTTATGCACCTTTTAGGATACATAATTAATTACAGCTAATGCCATTGTAGTTATTTACTTTTTTCTATCCTCCATCAAAATAGCATTTAAAAGGGAGCATTTGTGTTCACCTGAAGTGATTTGTAAAGCGTTTTAAGGGACTTCCACTTTTAGAATCAACAGAAAATTTTTAAATCCTCACAAATATCTTAAACACTGATAAATGTTCTGGATCAAAAAATGTTTTTTGAAATGTTATGTGATAATAATAATACAAATAATAATAAACTTAGAGGCATGTTTCTCATCACACAATGGAATGCACATAACCCATCTGACGCTAGACAGAAACAACTGATTCATGCAGGATTTAAAAAAAATTGAAAGCTCAACAAAATAACTATACTAAGCATAATTTAAGCGGACCAATTCCTAGCCAAACATTCCTTTAAAACATTTCATACTTTGATTCACGCCACAAAGTTAATCTGGCATTTCAGAAAGTGGTCAGAAAATTGCAAATCAAAACCAGTGTGAGCAGATTACAAGATTGAACGTAAAATTATAGCACAACCGTTCTTCAAGACAATCTTTATGATTATTATTTTAGTGGTTCATTGTTGGACATCAGGGGCCCCATTTATAAAACGTGCTAAAATCCACTACAATGTTCAGATTTATAAAAATGATCTTGTGGCGGAGTCAGAGTACTGCAGGTACGGTATTTGGAAATCTAAGCAATTCTTGCAGTTCGCCATTCTCAAGTAAAGGATTTGTATGCTGACTGTTGCAAATAACATTAATTACGGAGCGTTTTCTAGATATTTCTGCAAGACAGGCGTACGCACGTTTGTGGTGCGTACGTACATTCTCTGAATCACATGTACTAACATTTCAGAAATGAACTTGATCAAATGTAACATTTTATAAATGAGGCCCCAGGTCTAGCTGTTGCACAGATTATATTGTTGTGTTTCTAACGTGAATTCCACAGAAATAAGTAAATACTGAACAGCGTTGCTCCCTCATTTCATTGATTGCATTGAATAGGCCTACTTTTCTTTGTAACAGCTACATTGTAAACAAAGGCATACAGGTTTTAAGTTTTAGACCCCATGCAGCTGATTCAAAACACAAAGTGGTCTATATTTTCTGTTTCTAACCTCATTCTTGTTGAATTAAACGCAGTCAAGGAGTCATAAGCGTGAAGAAAACGCTTTGCTCCCTTTTGGATTTTTTTGTAGTGGTTAACATGAATTTATAAATGTGCAAAAGAATAGAAAACCTCACAGGGGCCCTTGTAAAGACAAATGAGAGAGGAGAAAGGAAAAGGTGAGAAATGGTAGAAGAGCAGCAAAACGAAGAGTTGGCACATTCTTGTTTAGGGTAAAAGGCACAAATGAAGACGGATCAGACGTGAGCGAGGAAAGTGAATTTGGCCCCTGGTGTGTGTGCTGCTGGATTGGTCTCAGGTGATCACACTGGGGCCTCTGCTTCCAGTTCGTTCGTGGATGTTGGAGATTTTTAGAGCAATGGCAATGAGAGGACCCAACACAACCTACAACAGTCAAAGGAAGGTCTTGTTAAACAGACTGCCAGTATCATGAGACAAATTTAATGGAGTGGCTGCATTAAACCGCATTAAAGGGATAGCTCACCCAAAAATGAAAATTGTCATCATTTACTCACCCGCATGTTGTTCCTGTATGAGTTTCTTTTTATCTGTTGAACACAAAATACGATATTTTAAAGAATGTTGGTTACCAAACAGTTGATGGGCCCCATTGACTTCCATAGTATTTTTTTCCTACTTTCCTACTATGAAAGTCAATGGGTGCCTTCAATTTTCTGGTTACCAACATTCTTTAAAATATCTTCTTTTGTGTTCAACAGAAGAAAGAAACTCATACAGGTTTGGAACAACTTGAGGGCGAGTAAGTAATGACAAAAATACTTAATTTTTCTTAATAAAAGCAACAAATTACTGGGTCACCTTAAATGAACATTAAAATACCGGGACTCACTGTTTCAATAGTGCAGCCAGAAAGCTTGAACATTATGCATGTTAACATGATTTTAGTGTGAAAGAGATACTTAATAACTTTTTCTCTGTATAGTTACATTCATTTCTACAACTTTACTGCCATGACAACATAACACCTAAAACCCTAAAACTACTGCAAACATGGTTTATACAGATTTACAGCTCAAACAAAACACAAGTTTTAACAGAAGAATACGCGAGTACTTTTATAAAAGTATAAGTTTCATGTTTATGCTTTTAAAACATACACAATTTGACCCCATTTACTTCCATTGTAAGTAAATCACTGTAAACTTGATTTCAGCTTTAAGAAAACGAGGGATGAGTCAAAATCATTTTTATGCTAAAAATGCTGTCGACTGAACTGAACTTGGAATGTTTATGTAAAGTGCCCTATTATGCTGTGTTAAAGGTTCCTAATTTTGTTTAGGAGGTAACCTACAGGTTTACATGCATTCAATGTAAAAAAAACACCACTTTAATTTTCTCATATACATTGCAGCATCACATCTTTTCTCAGTGTCTAAAACAGTTCAATATATAGCCCCTTTTCCGCTGTCGGGCCAAACCGTTCTCTTTGCTTAACTGTTCCATATATGGATTCGATCTTTCTAACGCCTCCTTTCTGACCAGCCTACTCTGCTCTGCCTCTGATTGGTCAAATGATGATGATAAATTACCTTTTCCACATACAGTAGATGACATATCACTTGTATACAAGCAAAACAAAAACAAATTAACTAATCAATAACTTATATGTGGCAAAAATTTTCAATAACATATTTATATGATGTTATGGCAGCAATGAAGCACATTATGATTAATAAATATTGCTACACACATGGAAGGTTTCTCTTACACTTACCTGATGTTTGTTTAGGCTTTTGTTATCATTGCATAACTAAACTGTAACTAAGCTTTTTTTATTTGTTCTGAAGCACTTTGGCAGTGCACTGGTTCATAAGCACAATCACTCCTGCTGAGCTTTTACACCAGTGATGCTGAGTTAAACTAGAGTGAAGTCTTCACCTGAGTCTCTCTGCTGTGTCTCTCTGGGTCTCTCTCGTAGCTCTCAGCGTAGATGCGGATGGTGGCCCCTGTTCCGGCCCCAGAACCACTGAGCCTGAAGATGATTCGGGACGAGTCTGTGAAGATGATCCTTAGGCCCTGCAGGACAAGTGCAGAAATAGAAATGCAGCTCATTTTAGTGTTAACAATTCTGATTAGTCATAAAGTTGTGGTTTTTTAACCTACAACCTTCAGTTACCAGCCAGAATCATTAACTAGTAGTGTCGGGTGTAATGCATTACTAAGTGATTCATTACTGTAATTGAATTACTTTTCCCAAGAAAAGTAAAGGGATTACTCTTAATTTTGTCTTCTGATATACGTAACTGCATTAAATACTGTATAGACTAAAACAATTCGGAAACGCTTCATTCTACAGTACAGTACTTACAGTGTACTTACCTAGAAAGTACTGGGTAATATAAGGTAAGTACATGGGTTAAGGGTAGGTTTAGGGGTAGGTTCAGGGTTAGTACCTAGTTATTACCCAGTTATTACACAGTTATTGTAATTATTATAATAAGTACATAGTATGTACATGGGAAACAAGACTGTAAAATGAAGCGTTACCAACAGTTCTATAGTGGATTTAATCAGTATTTACCATCTAATGTTAAAATGTATGTTTCTAATGTAACCTTCTCCCTTAAAATACTTTTGTCAGTTCAAGAATAATTTATGCAATTTTACATTACTTATTTGATAGAATTAAAAAGAGCAGTTTCATGTCTACCCTTTTTTTTGTTCAACTGGTCGAGGTTGATTTAGAAAGTACACTGCTTAGTAATAAGTACGCTACACAATGTCATTTCAAAAAAGCATTGTGAAGCACAAATAAAACTGTATGTGAAAATGTCAAACATTCAACATGGCACATTCACATTCCTCAGCAGCTCTTATAAAATGTAATTTTATGAAAGTATTAGCTCTACTAATTGGATTTCCCAAACAGCAACACTTGTAGTTAATAACAATGTCTACTAGATGACAGGAAAAACTATTTTCCGAGCCAGATCCAATTGGACAACTGCTCAGCAGTGGAGGAGTGACATGTAACAATAACTTAAACAAAATTAACAATAACTACATAGAGACAGCAAGTGATATGGAGAGTGCATGAGAATTTAGTTATTATGTGAAAAGTAAAAATAAAAAAACAAGTGTGGCTTGTACAAAGTTTCTCCCTTGACCACAATAGAGCTCTTTAAAAAAAAAAGAAAGAAGAGAACAAAACATATTTTTTGTTGTTGATGTCAAATGCTGTTGATCCAGTATTCAACACAGTATTTTGCAGAAAATAATCTGCCATTTGAAAGCAGTAAGCAACCAAATTAGAAAGATGCGACAGATATGCACTCAGCCTCAAAAATCATGTACATAAGACAGACAGACAGACAGACAGACAGACAGATAGACAGATAGACAGATAGACAGATAGATAGATAGACAGATAGATAGATAGATAGATAGATAGATAGATTTTTTTTATTATTAAAAATTAATACATTTTCATTTTAAGTACGTCCAATGCTGATGTCCAATATAAAATCCCAAAGCGAAACCAGAACCCCTGTTATAGATGTAATATCTATGTTGGTGTGTGTATCTGCGTATGTCATGGTCTCCGACAGCTGAGTTTCTCTTCAGTGGCCCCCCACAGACCAGGAGAGAAGAGGACCGGGACAGCTGACACAATCCTGCACTGGGAGGAATGTCTGTTGTAATAATACACACTCAGCTGTAGAGATGCCGGGCGGATGGCTGAAGTGACTGTGCCGAATGAACGACAGGCTGTGACCCCATGTCACCAGCGTGAAATCACACCAATTCATGAGGTTAGATCAGATGTGTTCAATTCACATTTGATCAAAAATAAAGTAATATTGTGAAACATTATTCAAATAACTGTATTCTTTGAATATATTTTAAAATGTAATTTTATTCATGTGATGACAAAGCTGAATTTTCAGCATCATTACTCCAGTCTTTAGTGTCATTCAGAAATCATTCTAATATGCTGATTTGCAAGGATATAAATGAGATGAGAAGCGGATGAGGTGTCGAAAAGCAACGGGTGAATGCTAATGTCAAGAGGTCAAGGTTTGGCATCCAGTTAGCCCCTGTTAGTAGATGCTATAACTACATCCTTTTTTGTGATTTGAGAGTTTGTTTTGGAGGGGGAGAAGGTGGTTTCCAAACATTCCTGGTCAGAACAGTGTGAGTCAGCTGGGTAAACTTCAAACACAAGGCTACGCAAGTATTTACACGTGTGTGTGTGACACAGACCACTCAAGGGCTCAGGATCTTAGTACAGCAAATCCAGGCCAGATAAAGATAAAGCATCTATCGAAACATCCGTCTCCTGTTACTAACAAGCACACGTGCGCCTATGTGCGCTTTAGCACATCGTCCAAAAAAGGAGTGAGAGAGAGAAAATTTGAACAGAGTCTCGGTGGCACGTGTTTATTGTTCATTTCAACCAGGCCGCGTACACCGTATACACCGTATACACATAAGCAGCTAAGTGTATATGTGGATGCCCAAACAAGGAATCCCACTTGAGCCCACGTTCATTGGGTGGTCGGTGCGCGTGCCGCACTAAATAGCATTTAATTGCTGAACATAAAACCTTAATGCTCAACAACCCCCTGGCAGCTCTTTATACGAGCAACTAAGCTGCAAAATCTCAGACATTTCCCCATTATCTCAGATGAATAAGGTGCACTATGGGACCAATGCACACATTTGTTTTTATAATGGTTGACTTCAAATTAATTAAACACGCATGCTGTAAAGATTCACTTTTGTTCGGTCAGTTTAAACCATGATCATGTTTGCAGTTTGGATCTCATCACTGTAATCCATTTTATCTTATTTTTTCATTTAGATGAACTTTGCGATCAACAAATACTCATTTAAAGTTAATTTTGCAAAAACGTTAATTTAATAACACTGTTAAATGTAAATCTCAAAATGAACATCCATTTCTCATACTGTACATTATAAAGTTGTGATGTGTCAATTCACTTAGTTGCAACATTTAAAACCATAGTTTTATGTGTGTGTGTGTGTGTGTTCTCTTACGAGAGTATCTCTCGTACTGCGTAACATCTTACGCTATGGGGAAAACCTCTTTTCCACGAGATATTGAAGCCAATAATTATCCTTAATTTTGAATTAATGTAAAACGCTGTGCAGCAGCGTGCAGACATAGGCAAAACGGCTTGCGCGCCTATTGGCTGCCCTGCGGCAACAGCAGCAGCCTATCGAGAGAGGCTCTGCGTGACACATATCCAATGGGGGCATTTCGCGCCCATTTCGTCACGTCCCGCCAGAAAGGGCGTGGTCTCGCCCTATAAACATAGCTCGATTAGGCTGGTACAACTGATTTTCATCTCTTCAGCGAAGCATCACCGCATCGCTGGATCCTGAGTGAGAAGCCACGCCGTCTGAGAAAAAGCACACAGCGGGACGAGCCTTTGAGTCTGAAGTCGCTGACATCGCCGCCTTTAGCCGCCGTACCTGCTACGCTTTCCGGCGTTATATCCTTTTCTGCAAGTGTGTGTGTGTATTCGCCGCTGCGACACACATTTTTTCACTGTCTCTCTCCCTCTCCTAAAAGAGCTGCGTCTTTTTCAAGATGCATAGATCCTGCGGCTCGTGCCGAGCCACACTCAGTGAAGAGGATCGCCATGCATCTGCGTTCCTGCCTGGGTGAGGATCATGCGGCTCTCGCTCTCGTCGACGGCGGATGCCCTCACTGTGATCTACTGCCGATGGTGACTGAGGACTCGCCTGGCATCATTCTCAGAGCCTGCACTTCAGCCCGCTGTAGCGCCGCGGCGTAAAAGCGTCGTGCCCAGCGCGGCCCCGAGCCTTCTCCTGCCCGCCAAAGCTCGCCGGTTCGCCCGCCAGCTTCGCCGGCATCGCTCGAGTCCCTCACCGACGGACAGCGGCCGCCGTCTACCGCCGTTTCCGCCATTGAGGTCGACGAAACAGCCCCGAGCCTTCTCCAGCCCGTGATAGCTCGCCGGTTCACCCGCCAGCTTCACCAGCTTCACTGGAGTCGCTCGCTGACGGACAACGGCCGCCGCTCGCCGCCGCTTCCGCCGTTAATAACGACGAGATAGCTTCATTTGTAGATAAGGGCAGCTGCTCTATCCTGGCGTCGGACATTGAGGACTGGGCGAGCTCTGTGGACCTCCCCCCCTCTGCCCGCGAGTCGTCAGGGAAACGGGCCAGCATCAAAACCGCTGCGCGGCTAGCTTTCTTTACGTTACAAGAAAGCTACCCCGCCCCCCGTGGATATGCGTCATCGGCGAAATGAGGAAAGAGTGTGTTTTGGTCCCGCCGAGGCCGGACCAATCTTCATTTCTCAAACATTTCTCAGCTCCTCTTAGTTTGAGCGGCTGAAAATGTCAATATTGTAGTAATGAGCCTGTTGTATAACACGCACGCCTGCAAACAAACGCCAACACACACAAACTGTGATGACGCTCTCTTATCTGCTCGAGCTATTTTAAGCTTTCGTCGTTTCCCCCTGTGGCTCATTTGCGAAACCCAAAGCCTTTTGCACGGGAGACCCATGTTCGATCCCAGGCATCGTAGCAGATAAAATTTAGTGTCGCTGCGGCCAGACTTGCACCAAAACTTTTCGCTCGTTCAGTTCCAAGAAAATGCGACAGTTCGAGTGTATTTTGCAGTAAACAAGCCGGTACCATGGCCCGCTTGCCTGCACAAGAATGCCGTTTCCACGGCGACCCAGAAAAATCATATAAGCAGTGTATTTTCTGGTAATCCGGCCACAGCCGATGGTGTTATGAGTGTAATAAAAATGCCCACAGCCCAGTGTTCATTTCTACACACAAACACAGCCCGCCACAGTGCAGGGCACGCACAAATGAGATTGACTCATGTCATTGTGCATTAAATGTAGTGAATGTGCCCACAACCCAGTGCCCACAAACACTACACACTGCATGTGCCACGTTTTCTGTAAAACGAAACCAACACACATACAGTCAGC
Organism: Siphateles boraxobius; assembly: GCF_051911475.1. Lineage (NCBI taxonomy): Eukaryota > Metazoa > Chordata > Actinopteri > Cypriniformes > Leuciscidae > Siphateles > Siphateles boraxobius. The sequence continues at coordinate 18,051,131 of NW_027509219.1, forward strand.
TAAAACCCACGGTGTTTAAGTCTCGCCGCGGCCAGACTCCACCGAAACTTCTCGCTCGTTCAGTTCCCAACAATGTGACTGTTCCAGTGTATTTCGCAGTAAACAAGCCGGCACCACAGCCCGCTTGCCTGCACACAAATGCCATTTTTACGGCGACCCAGATAAATCCAAAAAGAGTGAATTTTCTGGTATTCCGGCCACGGCCGATGGTGTTATGAGTCTTGTAAGAATGCCCACGGCTCAGTGCCCATTCCCACACAGAGACACAGCCACACGACTCATGTCGATTGTGCAAAAATGTAGTGAATGTGCCCACGACATAGTGCCCACAAACACTACACGATGCGTGTCCCTCGTTTTCTGTAAAAACGAAACCGACACACATTCAGTCAGCACAAGCCGACGGTGTTCTCAGTGCAGTGAATGTGCCCGCCGTCCCGCGCCCACATTCCTTCACAGACACGCTCAACCCCACGGGGTTTGTCCCGCTTGCTCTCTCTCCACAACCTGTCATGGAGAATCCGAGTGTGACCAGGCTGCCCACCGTGATCGGCGCGCCTCCCGCCTCGCACACTATAAACACAGTGTTTATGTCTCAGCACACCGAAGCTCTGCAGCAGCCGCTATGCCGCGGCCAGAGCCCGGTTTTCATTCTACCCCTAGCTATTCACGCAGATGCGTGGGCAAAGCTTCCCGGGGTATCAGAATGGGTGTTGAACACTATAAAAAGAGGCTATTCGCTACAGTTCGCTCGACGTCCCTGCCGTTACACGGCCCGAGTCGAAACCACGGTAAACAACGAAGTATCTCATCTACTTCGAGCCGAAATAGTGAAACTGCCGAGCAAAGGGGCCATAGAACCTTTATCTCAGGCTCAGAGCGAATGGGGGCTATACAGCAGATATTTTCTGGTGCCGAAAAAAGATGGGGGTCTCAGACCAATTCTAGATCTGCGACAGCTGAACAGAGTGCTTATGAAGCGCCAGTTCAGAATGCAGACAACCAGGAAAATCCTCGCGCAAGTGCGCCAGGGAGACTGGTTTATGTCAATAGATCTGAAAAACGCCTATTTCCAAATACAAATAGCGTTACGTCACAGGCGATTCTTGAGATTCGCCTTCGAGGGCCAGGCATATCAATACACAGTCCTACCGTTCGGCCTATCCCTAGCACCCCGTACCACCCCGGGCATGGACCTCTGGTCTGTTTCACCTCAGGGTCGACATGAAATGCGTTTCGGCTCTGGAAACTTGGAAAGATAGCCGACTGGTATCAGTCAGGCGTGAGTCTGGGGAGTCCCTCGAGTGTGACGGTGGTGTCCACGGACGCCTCCACCTCGGGATGGGGAGCGCTGCTCGAGGGCAGACCGTTCTTCGGCCAGTGGTCAGAACGGGAAAAGCTCCTACGCATAAACTGTCTAGAAATGCTGGCAGTCGACAACGCGCTATGGCGCTTTTGTCCCCAGATAAAAGGCCGCCACGTCTTAGTCCGGTCGGACAACATGTCAGTGGTGCCATACATAAATCACCAGGGTGGCGTCAGGTCCCGAAACCTTTACAGGCTGACGGAACGCCTCCTGGTCTGGGCTCAGCACAACCTGCTTTCACTGACAGCAGCGCATGTGCCTGGTCGCCTGAATCTGGGACTAGACCGTCTGTCCAGAAACAATGTCCCAGCAGGGGAATGGTCGCTGCACCTGCAGACGATCCAACGGCTGTGGGAGACATTCGGCAGAGCGCAGGTGGACCTGTTTGCGTCCCAAGAAAGCGCTCACTGTCCGAACTTTTTCTCCAAGAGCAGGGATGCGCTGGCCCACGTATGGCCCCGCTGCCCCCTCTATGCTTTTCCCCCCGTCTCGCTCCAGCCTCAAGTGCTGGAACGAATCAGGGAAAACGGATGCCCAGTGCTACAAACCAGAATTGGTTCCCAGTCCTAATGCGGCAGAGCAGCACTGCCCCGTGGCCGATACCGGTGAGGAGAGACCTCCTCTCTCAGTCAAAGGGCTCGATTTGGCATCCTCGCCCGGAATTATGGTCCCTACATGCATGGGCCATCAACGGGTACCCGCTAACCTCCCAGAGGGAGTGTTAAATACAATCACGCAGGCTAGAGCCCCGTCTACTAGACGCCTCTATTCCTCAGTGGTCAGTGTTCTCTGCCTGGTGTCAAGCTCAGGGCTTTTCACCCGCAGACTGTGGGGTTACGGAAGTGCTCTCCTTCCTTCACGAGCTGCTGGATAAGGGCAGAACCCCATCCACGCTCAAAGTATACGTGGCGGCCATAGCGGCGTTTGCAAAACCGACGTTTGGCCAGTCACTGGGGAAAAGCGACCTGGTCGTGCGATTCCACAGGGGAGCTCGGAGGCTGAATTCTCCCAGACCCCCCTCAGTTTCCTTTCTACGGTTTTGGAAGCCATGAAAGGTGGCCCATTTGAGCCAATCCATTTGTCAGACATGAAACATCTGTCTCTCAAAACGGTATTCCTTATGGCTCTCGCTTCAGTGAAGCGCGTAGGGGACTTGCAAGCACTTTCGGTAAGCGCGTCATGCATGGAGTTTGGGCCTAATGGCTCAAAAGTCATACTCAAACCAAGGCACGGGTACGTGCCCACATCCCTCAACACACCGTTCAGGGCCCAGGTTATTTCCCTGTGCGCCCTCCTCTGCCCTGTCAGGGCACTGAATGCTTATGTGTTGAATTTGTGCCCCCATTGGATATGTGTCACGCAGAGCCTCTCTCGATAGGCTGCTGCTGTTGCCGCAGGACAGCCAATAGGCACGCAAGCCGTCTTGTCTATGTCTGCATGCTGCTGCACAGCGTTTTACATTAATTCAAAATTAAGGATAATTTTTGGCTTCAATATCTCGTGGAAAAGAGGTTTTCCCCATAGCGTAAGATATTAGGCAGTACTCGTTCCCACTCTAGAGAGAACCGAGGTTACGTTAGTAACAGAGTACGTTTTATTTTTAAATTTGCATTACCGTTCAAAGGTTTGGGGTCTGTAAGATTATTTTACTAACACTTATTACTTTTATTTAGCAACGATACATGAAATTTATAAAAATTGACAGTAAAGACATTTATAATGTTACAAAGATTTCTATTTTATATGAATGTTGTTCTTTTTAACTTTCTATCCATCAAAAAATCCTGTAAAAAGTATTGCGGTTTCCACAAAATATTCAGAAGTAGGCCTACAACTGTTTTCAACATTCATAATAAAAAGACATTTTTCTTGAGCACCAAATCATCATACAACCCCAAATCAGAAAAAGTTGGGACATTTTGTAAAATGCAATAAAATCAAGAATCTGTGATTTGTTCATTCTATTTAACCTTTTATTAACTGACAAAAGTACAAAGAAAAGTTTTCCAATGTTTTCACTGACCAACATAATTGTATTTTGTAAATATGAACAAATTTTGATTTTGATGGCTGCAACAGACCCCAAAAAAGTTGGGACAGAGACCAAATAAAAGTAAAAAGATTATCCAAATTAGATTTTCCACTTATTTTGAAACAGTCCACAATGAGCAGGTGAATTGGAAATAGTTGAGGGAATCGTGTTTGGGTGTAAAAGTGCTTCTCAGTCTTTTTAAGCAAAGATGGGTCATGGCTCAATACTTTGTGCCAAATATAATGAGAGAATTGTCAAACAATTAAAAAATCCCATTTCTCAATGCAAGATTGCAAAGCATTTATGCCTTTCATCATCTTCCATACATAATATTGTCACAAGATTCAGGGAATCCAGAGAAATCTCGGTCTGTGTTGGATAAGGCAGTAGACCGCTGTTGAATGTGCGTGACCTTTGAGCCCTCAGATGGCATTGCACAAGATACCATCATGCTAATCCATTGAATAAAGATACGTGCTCAGGAGTAATTTGGAAAACCGTTTTCACTGAACACAGTCTGACTCTGCATTAAGAAATGCCACTTGAATCTCTGTTACGCAAGGAGAAAGCTTTACTTCAGTTCTATGTGGAGATGCCGGCGAGTTCTCTGGGCCTGAGCTCATCTCAGATGGTCTAGAAGACAGTGGAAATGTGTGCTGTGGTCAGATGAGTCCATGTTTCAGCTTGTTTTTGGGAGAAAATGGAAAAGACGAAAGGCACCAACCAGACTTTCACCAGCGACAGGTGCAAAAGCAAACATCTGTGCTGGTATTGAGGTGCATCATTGCAAACGGTATGGGTAACTTGCATTATTGTGAAGGTACCATTGACATGGAGGAATGTATTTGAATTGTACAGAGACATAAACTGTCATCAAGATGACATCTTCCCTGGGAAGCAAGACAATGACAGGCCTCATTCTGCACATGCTAAAACTGAGTGGTTTCTAGACACTCTGCACCATAGAAGGGATGTTCCTCCTGCCTTACTGCAGTCCAAATATTTTCCTTATGGAAAATGTATGACCCATCATGAAAAGGAGAATCAGGCAACGATGACCACAGACTGTTGAGCGGCTGTCATGTATCACACAAGATTGGGCAAATATTCCACTAGCAAAACTCCAACAATTAGTATCCTCAACTCCCAAATGATTAAAAAATGTAATTAAAAGGAAAGGTGAAGTGACACAGTGATAAACATGTCTCTGTCCCAACTTTTTTGGGGTGTGTTGCAGCCATCAAAATCAAAATTTGTTCATATTTACAAAATACAATTATGTTGTTCAGTGAAAACATTGGAAAACTTTTCTTTGTACTTTTGTCAGTTAATAAAAGGTTAAATAGAATGAACAAATCACAGATTCTTGATTTTATTGCATTTTACAAAATGTCCCAACTTTTTCTGATTGGGGGTTGTAGAATGATTTATGAAGGATCATGTGACAGCTTTGGCATCACAGGAATAAATTCCCTGAAATAAGTTTTTACTGTACAGTATTTGTATCAAATAAATGCAGTCTTGGTGAGCATGAGACATCTTTCAAAAATTATACATTCAACTCGCATTGAAAACGCACTGTAAACTTAACAAAACAGAATATTTGCTAAATAAAGAACATAAAATAATGAAGTGATTCCTATCTCCCATGTGCATGTGTATGAATGGAAGTAAATAAAGCTCAAAGTTTAGTGTGACTATAACTTGACAGGCCATTGCTCACGTTATCTCAAGGTGTTGAACTGACCTGTTTCCTTGACACACTGCCGTCCACTGGGTCGATGTACTCAAAATTATCAGCCTTCTCCACGCTATAGACGTTATTGCCCACAGAAAATTTCTGAGTGGTAAATGCTTTATCAGTGATAACAGCCTCCAAATCTCTCATGAGGTAATACGCTGCCCTGCTGTCCACTCCTTCATAGTCAAACCTGGCAGATATAAAGAAATAAATCCAACAAACACTATAGTACATCAATGTAAAAGAAGATGGAACCTAATAATACCTACAGTAATAAATATACTTGTTTCATGACCATTTGGAGAGCTCCCAGGATTTTCACATGACATCTACAAGTAGAGCTAAATATGGTGAATGTGGGAAACATGTATGGGAAAGGGAAAAACAATCCAGGCACACAATAAAGAGATACTGCCTACTCAGTCTCAAAGGAAAAGCCATTGGGCGGTTGGGTTCTGTATGTATACACAAAGAAATATCCTGAAATGTCCCGAGAGACCTGGAGATTGATGTTATAAATGAAGCTTGGGAAGGAACTGTTGCTTGGAAAGATGCTTATTTCGCTCACCTGCAGAAGTAGTTGCGTCCCATTTTTGCCCAGTGATCTCTCACTATTTCCTCCACCCCCTGGTTACGCACTGCCATTATGGACAACCATACCAGAACTGACCACAGGCCGTCTTTATCTCGGATGTGGTCTGAACCTGAAAGAGACAGATAAAGAGATACATAATTTTGATATTCCATCTACACAACCGTTTAAAAGTTTGGGGTCTGTACGATTTTTTAAAAGAAGTCTCCTATGCTCACCAAGGCTGCATTTACTTAATAGAAATACAGTAAATAGTAATGTTGTGAGATATTATTGCAATTTAAAATAACTGTTGCATATATATTTTAATAGGTAATATATTCCAGTGATGCAAAGCTGAATTCCGAAGCTATCACATCAGTATTCAATGTCAAATGATCCTTCAGAAATCATTCTAATATGCTGATTTGATGCTCAAGAAACATTTCTTATTATTATTATCAATGTTGAAAAGAGTTGCTTAATATTTGTGTGTGGCGCACTAGAGACTGACACTAGTGGCTGCGGTCTTTAGCCTCCTTGTTAGTGCACCTGCCCTCCATGCTAGAAACGCCAGTTCGATTCCCGCTCGGAGCAGTATGATTAGAACTGGAGGGGTTACATTGGTGCCGTGACCCAAAAGGGAGTGTCCTTTAGCGTCCTGAAAACTGAAGAAACTGAGTGCTTAAATACACACTGATGGCAATCAACAGAACAATGAACAGGTGAGGACTAATCAGGAACTGTAGTAACAAACAAGTGGCAGGAAAACAGATCAAAGAAAACTAGAGCTGTGTCTAAATCACCCCTTATACCCTCATTCACTATTCCCCATATTAGCTTACTAGTATAGGCCTTGTCCACTTGAAGGAGTGAACAAAAATGAGTGAGTGAATCCACTGAGTGCGTCGGTGTTGGGCTGAATTTCGTCTCCCTGCCAAATTAGTACCATCCTAGTAGAAGTCAGTACCTAATTGCCTAATTCTAACCCCACCCCTAATCCTAACAACACCCCCACACCTAATCCTAAACCTAACTATACTAGGGGGTTATAATCAAGCAGGGGTCAGAATTCGGCACAACTCTAGAAAGGCTGTCGTTTTTGCACAGATTGCGCTTGCTGTTTAACAATCATTTGAAGCATAGCAAACTGGCAGCTATGGAACCTAGCATGTACAAACCTTAATTAAACAATTTAATAATCATTTAAAAAGGAATTTATACCTGTATGATATTATGCTGGACCCACATTGGACCAGTGGTTTGGAAAAACGGATGGATGATTCTGCTGCAGGAATTCATTTGACGTGACGCATTATGGGTATTGTTGAGTGTACATCTGTTATACATTCGTAATTGCAGTGCATTGTGGGATTGAATGAGTATGAGTACACTCGATAACAACCACAATGGTTTATGAAAGCCCTCACTCCCCTGGTCAACTCTTCATTGGCTTGACATCTTCTCTATGACTTTTGTTCTTAGATCTGGTTTATTTCATGTAATCATGTGTCAGAAGAAGTGTATCCGACAGCTGTTCTCTGTGCGTGACTAATGCTGAAGCACTAAAAAATGCTCAGGCCTACCACACATCACATCAACAGCCAAAGACGCTTGTAAGCTAATGTTTCATTGTTGTATAATTAGTTTTGACCCTTCAAATCAATAAAACACAATAAAGTTCATTTCAAAAAGCAGATTTCAACATCTGTCAGCTTGTCCGACTATTATCTGTTAACTTTCCCTCAGCTCACAAAACAATAAGCTTGACGCAGAAACGACCTGGTTCACAGCCAAAAGGGAAACTTGCTTAATGCCAATATTCCATAAACACACTCAATTTGTACCAGATATCTCCCTCACCATATAATGATGCATGTCTAGCATAGTAGAGAGTGTTTAGTGAAAACTAAACTGACAAGTGACCCATGACAGCACTACAATCCCGCAGCAAAGTCAAAACATGGTGAATAATGAGCGGGCTACTCTTTTGACACCTACAGACAATGCCTCGTGTCTCACTCAAGGTCTTTGTGACGGTGTAAAACCCCAGAGGCTTTACAGATCGACCCTGCCGCCCACAGGGCCAAGCGTCTGTCTGCCCAGCAACATCATTCAGCGCCAGTTGCTTATTCCACATTCAGCTGCCAATCAAAACACAACCATTCAATACCAGACAGGGGCTCACCTTCACATATGGGATTTTTTGCAACTATAGGCAGTTTTGGCCTAGTGGAATTAAAGAGGTAATTAAATAATAACCAAAAAAAACATTAAAAAAAAACTGTGAAACATAAAACAAGGAGTTTAAAATAATATGAGGGTGAGTAAATGACTTAAGTTTTGGGTGAACTATCCCTTACTTGTTTGTGCATATACAGTACATACTGTATATCACTGAAATGTTTGCTATTTTTCTGAACCAACAAATGTTATTTCCACAAAAAATGTTTTGATAACATTCTGTGGTGGAAATTATGATTTTGAAACTTTGTTTTAAATGGCCAACAGTAATTTTATTTACCTTCATTTTTCTTTACACATCATGTCTCATATTACATTTTTAAGCTCTTCACTATCTCCTTGGCACCCACAAAAGAAATATTGAAAACGTTTCTTTTATCTGTTTGAATAATAATCATAGTTTTAAAATATTTTTATGACAAATTTTCATATTTGAATATTGAACATATGGTTCTGAAAAAAACTACAATCTATAAATAAAAGCAATTTGAAAAGCAAATTTTCATATTTTAAGACTAAAAATATAATCTATAGATAAGTCATTTGAACACCATGTAGATGCTTTGTAAAAAGCAGATATAAATTATACATGCATGTTAAAACATTTCCAAATGCAGTTTCAATGTCACCTTTACAGAAAAAGGGGAAAAAAGTTATTAGTTAGCTGTTAGTTTTTTGTTACTTTTATTAAAATCAAACCCGTGACATGAAAAAAGTACCTGTCGTTCAAGGAACACCTTTATTAAGCAGGAACACGTCTGATTGTTGAAGCGTGTGACTTGTATTTTATATGACATGCGAGGACTAGAGAACTAAAACCACTACAATCCACTAAATCCTTTTTTCTTCCGCTCCTTTACCTCCTTCTTCTGTGCCCCCCACCCTGTGTGCTTTTGTGAGAAAAGCAGAGGAGGAGTAGTTTGCTTTTGCCAGCAAAGACCACTCTCACTTTCTCACTATTTCAGATGATTCACCAGCCTGTCTTCCTTTTATAGAGGAACACTGATAAAGATCTACATTTTAGATATGGTCAAAATGTCAGAGAGCATTTACTAACAAAAAGCTGCCTCCAAAAATGTCAATAATATAAAATAATTCTTTAAACATGCTTTCTTTTGTGTTCAACGGAAAAATAACATTATAGGGGTTTGGAACAACATAAGAAGTAAATGATGACAAAATATTCATGATGACTTTTCGGAAACGCTTCATTCTACAGTACAGTACTTACAGTGTACTTACCTAGAAAGTACTGGGTAATATAAGGTAAGTACATGGGTTAAGGGTAGGTTTAGGGGTAGGTTCAGGGTTAGTACCTAGTTATTACCCAGTTATTACCCAATTATTGTAATTACTATAATAAGAAACAGGACTGTAAAATGAAGCGTTACCGACTTTTCAACTCTAAAAGCTGGAGAAGGGCTTTTATATGCTCTTAGAGAAGTGCACGGACTCTGATGGCACACACCTGTTCCAAAACTCTCCTCTCCACAGAACGAACACCTCCCAGAATCCATCAGGTTTCCAAAGAATCTCCAGCCTGTGGGAGTTTCATAAAGCGCCACCTTCATAGCCTTAGCAACCCTGCAAACAAACAGGAAGCATGAGAACTCCAGTGCAATCCTACTCAGAGTTTATGACAATAACAAATCTGAAAGAAGGACTGTATCACACTGGCTAACAGCACCATTTCTTTAACAAAATATCGTAAAAATTTTGCAATTACTATAGCTATATGGCACTGCAATGTAAAGGCCCGTACACACCAAGAACGTCAACTATAAAGATAAGTATTACGATAAATATAGATTTTTTAGAGGCAGATTTTGTCATATTACCACATGGATCATATTTTAGGAAACCTAATAATACAGTATTATATATTTTTAAATAATACAAGTAAATGATAGACTGTGAAAACATGGATGTCGAGGTAATGATTGTTTGATATACTCATGAGCCAAGTAATCGCCATTTAGCTTTCTAAAAATTCACTGGTAGTACATTTAGTATCTGTCCTTTGGGCTCATTCATTAATCAAACTGCATATTTCGTCTACTCAATTCAGTGTCTTTATAAGGCAAAAAGCAGAACGAAACCATGCTGACATTTTGGCTGACATTTATTTTGAGATTCAGCCATGTGCCTGGAGAAGCTAGCAGCACTTTAATCATCGGTGTGTAGTCTACACCTGTTTAACTTGCTTATACTGTCAAACTCCTGCGAGCTGTCACAGAAACTGAAAATATAGGCCTACCTTTGAACAAATATTGTCATACTACATTATTGTTAAGACAGCAAGTTTTGAATTTGGTAACTGTAATCATTCATGACTATGAAAATGAAATAGATCGAGAAAACAAGAGGAGGAACGCAATTACAAGTCTCCTTCTCTGTTTGTTGATCTTGGATAATGGCATAGAGTCATAGAGTCAACTATTTTCAGACACTGCAATCTGGCATTATGGGTAATGAGTTGCTGAGATCCCATCAGATGAAGGGACAGATGAGAGGGAACCGATGTAAATGAGGAGAGCTAGGATGCAGCTGTTTACTCATGGGTGGAATTACTAAATATGGGAAAACAAGTGTTATTGACTCAAGGGACATGGAGTAGAATGGAAAGCCTGGCACATGGACAGCAAACTGGAATCTTTGACCCGTTGACTTGTTTTCAATGATTTATTCTCATATTTGTGGCCAACACAAGCAGCGCTATCTCTAACTTTGCATCAGAAATATTTTGCATGCACATGTGTTCATGAGGGCGTGACTGGATTTTTAACAATTCTGTCTATAAAAGAATGAAAAAAAGGGAAAATAACATGTACAGCTGAGTTTTAAAGTCGGCAAGATGTTCCTAACCTCAATCTGGGAATAAAACTCAATTATCAACTAGCATAATGTTAGCATGAGTTGACAGGCAGTCTAATTAAGCTGGTAAACTACCCCAAATCATACTAAAATGATTTCCATTTACATTCCTTACTCCAAGGTATATTAAAACATTTTTGAAAATAAAACTTTGAATACCGATAATGCTTGAAATTGCTTTATTACAATATAAACAAATAGTTTAAGGACTTTACCACCTTATAAAGTCTAATCTTGTGAGTACACACAGAGAACAATGACCAAAAGAGTAAAAAAACAAATACTGAAAGAATGCTTAATTATTAAGCTTATACAAATCATGAACTGTTTATGCATATTACAGTTCAAAGATTATTATAATTTGATATCAAGTATGTAATTTTTTACATCAATGTAATGGAATTACTAGATGGAATTGCAAAAAATATTTGATTGAGCCAAAAAAGGAAACCCCCCGAAACAATTCACAAGTCACTTTACTACTCCGACTTGTATTTTGTTCCTGAATGAATCCGTGGTGTTGAACAAATGGGTTCAGTGAATAATTCAATGACTTATAAAGAGTCGCTTATTTCATTCCTGAATAAATCAGTGTTGTTAAACGAATCGGTTAGTAAAGAGAGTTGCTTATTTTGTTCCTGAATGCATCAAAGTTGTTGAACAAATTAGTTCAGTGAATTACTCAATGACTCACTCTTAAAAACAGTCCCTTTTCACCACCTACCAATTTAACGAGTGCCTGCAGAAAGATTCACTTAAAATCCCCACCACTAATGCGCAGACTGACAGCTTGTCTGAATGTGCAAACACAGGGAAGCGGAGTGATACGAACAGTGAAAAGTCCCAGGATCTTATATACAGATGTTTTTATATCATTAAATGGGTTTCAAATATGGTTCCAGCAAACAAACTGGACTGCAGTTACAATTCGACTGGATTGTCTCATGTGTAATTTCTCCATATTTCAGCAGTTCATCCTCAGTGCATGGTCACATTGATAGCACACATTCTCTCTTCCCCTTCCCATGTGTAGGGAAAACGGCAGATGTTTCCTTTCCATCCTTCCATCCTTAAACACAGTCATATGAGCACATATAAAGAGCTGCAATCACACACCAGACCTACAGCACACACATGCTCCAGTAGATTATCTCCACTGCCACTTAACAAACACACACTCCTGAGAGGTCCATAATATAAACACACCCACAGCCTAGTGCTCACTTGTCGCCTAAAAAGGTTTACAGCAGCAGAGACGCCTTGCTCCAACAACTCGCACCCCAGGGGACATGCATGCCTCAGAAAAACAGTTCAGATTATTTGGACAGAATGATACAGATTCATGAAAAGATAATACAGTTATTCTCACCAGATCCAGCACTACAAAATCTGACTTTTAAGGACTCAGAATTTAAACAGCTAACTAAATAAGGTCAGTTCATTTTCTGACCTGATTCTCTTCCCTAGTGGTATTGTGAATTATAATGTATGGTGTGAACATTTAAAAAGTATGTTTATCTTATTAACAGCTGTTAATGATGAAGAGATTAGTCGCCCTATAAAACAGGGCTCAACTGAACATTGCATATTTTTGCTGCTTGCCAATCAGGCCATTTCTAGTTGTCCTTCCAACATTTGTACGGGCTCCAACATAAAAATAAAATAATTCAAATGTATTCATTATAAATAAATATAATAAAAATATATGCATTTTATTTATTTAATTTGATATTTACAATCAGTTTATAAATCAATTTTTAATTTTTAAATGTATAATTTATATATTTATTATTTATCATTTGTATACTGTCACAACACAATTGCTGTAGAATGATATGGTGGCATACATGGCAAAACATTACTGATTGGTTTGTAATATTCAAATGATTTTTATCAAGTACACGTCACATTTCTACAATGGCATCGCAACTGAAAACATTTTTTTTCCGTGATGCTACATCCATAAATGTATATGTCGGTATAAAGACGAAAACTCAGCTTTGAAGTATATGTATTCTTTTTATTGAGCCAAAAATTCAGAGACTACTCCATTATTGATCAGAATTATTTGCAATACAAATTTGCAGATCATCCGTCCATCCATCCATCAATTATCTACCACTTATCTGGGACCGGGTGCACCAAACTTGAACTTATGCAGCAAAAAACAAAACTATGACATATATCCTGCCGTTTCCATGCTGCCACGCTCACATGCGATCAAATGTAAGTGAATGTAACATGAAATGACAGCACCTTTAGCCTGGACGGCAACAGCTCAAATTTGGAGGGGGACTTCAATGTAAGAGACAATGAGAAAGGAAACAATCTAGAACTGCCTCTCATTTCCAGACTGGAAAATATGACACTCTGCTTAGCTATGGCTATACTTTATAACAAGGTACAATCTCAGGCCAAATGTAGACTCAACCTCTCTTTCTTTATCTTAGCCACACCAGTAGTTAAAGTCTCATTGACAGTGTGTTACTGACATTGAATCAACCTTGCAAAGCTTCCAGGAAGTGAATAATGAGCCACAGAACAAAAACAATATAGATGGGAGGAAATTACACTTAATTCTGGTGTTATGACACAATAAGCACTTTCTGGCTGTTTTTAATGACTGATTGGGTAGCACTAAATAACATCACTTCCTATTTGACTGCCATCATTACAGGGATAGTTCACCCAGAAATGAAAATCTGTCATCATTTACTCATCCTTATGTCATTCCAAACCTGCATGTCTTTCTTTCTTCTGTGAAACACAACAGAATATATTTTGAAGAATGTTGGTATTAAACCGTTAAGGTTACCATTGAATTCCATTGTATGGACAAGAAAAAAGAAGGAAAAAAAACGCTGAGACATTTCTCAAAATATATATTTTGAGTTTTAAAGAAGAAAGTCTGAAACGACATGAGGGTGAGTAAAAGATGACTATCCATTTAATAATTTTCTGAACACTCCCTGTTCCCCATTGGTCAAAAAATGTTTGGAACATTGGAAATGTTTTGATAGCACCACAGAACCACAAAATAAGCTACAAATATAGTAATAGGAAAGAAACATTTTATTAAAAGCCTTTACATTTAAACAATATCATTTAAATGCATGAAATTGCTATTAATTTCTCATAGCACAAGATCCTGTCTCAAAGCAGACAGGTCTTTAGCATGATTATTTTTAGTCTGCAGGAGCGCAGGGTTGAGCTAACACTGTTATTCTTAGGGAGTGAGTATCCACACTGTAACCTCTGGCCCCATCACTAATGCTTTTACCATTTAGTGTCTTGCACAACAAGGGTAACTGAGATAGTGGAAAGATCCTGATGGGTGATTTCCTCACTGATCATCAGCTTATCAATTATTTTGAGAGTTGACTGGCTTTTCTTTAAACAGCTCTGAACTCCTGCAGTATATTAAGGGATAATGTCACTCTCTCTTAATTTGACAAACAAATGTGAAAGTTAAGAAAAAAATGGAAGCGAGCCGTGTGAAAATTATATTAAAACTAACTACCAACCAGTTTCTTTGTTTCACTGAATACAAGTGAAGCAAATCGGTTTGTAATTAATATTTAAGTACATCATTAATATTCAAGATTCTGCATAACAGTCTTGCTGAATTTTTGAAGGTTTAGTAGCACATTCTTATCAGACAGAGTGGTTTGAGCAACTTTTGGTGATGAGTTCAATTTCAAATATCACTAAATTTCAATAGTCTGCAGCATGTCTGGGAATAATGGCATTTCAATGGTATGATATGAGCATGTTACAGGAGTCCGAGTCCTATCAGCAACATTTAACACCTACATTTCTGTGAATGTGCTTTTTGATAAAAACAGGTTTATTTTTCACAATCTGTAAATTAGCAAGGTTTTCTTACCTGTCGATGGCTGTGCTGGTTGGCATACTGCGGGCAAAACCTCTGATTCCTCTCTGACTGAAGTAAGGGATGCAGGAGAGGTTTGCTGCCATCACTGCCAGTGAATCTGACGGGCTCACAAAGAACCCATCTTGACCCATAATCATGTAACGATCCTGTACATAAGACAAACATAGCCAACATTATACAACAACTCTGTCCTAATTTCATTGAACAAGCAACATCTTGCATAGATTACTTGATATTTATTTCTTGTTCACTGATCTGGTGTATTAAATAACCAGCTGCTGTATCATTTGAAAATTATGAAGAAGAGAATATTTCAAATAAATGCTGTTCATTTGAACTTTCTATTTATCATGTTCATTTGAACTTTCTATTTATCAAAGAATAATGAGAAAAATATCATGGTTTCAACTAGTGCTGCCAATTCGATTAATCGAATCCAACATAAAAGTTTTTGTTTACATAATATTTTAAACAAATGCGCACACACACACACACACACACACACACACACACACACACACACACACACACACACACACACACACACACACACACACACACACACACACACACACACACACACACACACACACACACACACACACACACACACACACACACACACACACACACACACACACACACACACACACACACACACACACACACACACACACACACACACACACACACACACACACACACACACACACACACACACACACACACACACACACACACACACACACACACACACACACACACACACACACACACACACACACACACACACACACACACACACACACACACACACACACACACACACACACACACACACACACACACACACACACACACACACACACACACACACACACACACACACACACACACACACACACACACACACACACACACACACACACACACACACACACACACACACACACACACACACACACACACACACACACACACACACACACACACACACACACACACACACACACACACACACACACACACACACACACACACACACACACACACACACACACACACACACACACACACACACACACACACACACACACACACACACACACACACACACACACACACACACACACACACACACACACACACACACACACACACACACACACACACACACACACACACACACACACACACACACACACACACACACACACACACACACACACACACACACACACACACACACACACACACACACACACACACACACACACACACACACACACACACACACACACACACACACACACACACACACACACACACACACACACACACACACACACACACACACACACACACACACACACACACACACACACACACACACACACACACACACACACACACACACACACACACACACACACACACACACACACACACACACACACACACACACACACACACACACACACACACACACACACACACACACACACACACACACACACACACACACACACACACACACACACACACACACACACACACACACACACACACACACACACACACACACACACACACACACACACACACACACACACACACACACACACACACACACACACACACACACACACACACACACACACACACACACACACACACACACACACACACACACACACACACACACACACACACACACACACACACACACACACACACACACACACACACACACACACACACACACACACACACACACACACACACACACACACACACACACACACACACACACACACACACACACACACACACACACACACACACACACACACACACACACACACACACACACACACACACACACACACACACACACACACACACACACACACACACACACACACACACACACACACACACACACACACACACACACACACACACACACACACACACACACACACACACACACACACACACACACACACACACACACACACACACACACACACACACACACACACACACACACACACACACACACACACACACACACACACACACACACACACACACACTTTGTAAACAAAAACTTTTAATAATTCAACTGATTAAACGGATTTAATTGCGATTTAATTGAGATTAATTGATTTGACAGCACTAATTTCAAAAAAAAATTAACATTACACCTTTTTTCAACATTGATAATAATTAAAAATGTTCATTGAGCACCAAATAAATAAATGCAGCCTTGGTGAGCATACGATACCTTTTTCAAATACATTAAACAATTCTTACCAACCCCAATCTTTTGAATCATACTCTCAATAGTATGAACAGCAGTTTCTCACTTGTTTGCAATATTTAGAAATAGAGATATCAAAAAAAGTATAAAGAAAAAAGATAGATAGAAACAAAGAAGATAAAATAAATAAAGATAAACAAGATAAGGTTTTGTTGAAAATGAGATCTTAGTTAAATAAAATAAAAAGCAGATAGATATTAATAAAGAACTGCAATCAAAACAAGACCCTGACAAAGATCCAGGAAATATTCCAGCAATCATTTTGTTCAACAGCCTTGATTCATCCGCTCTTTTCTTGATTATTATTCTTATGAAGTTTTTACATATTTTTTCTGTTTGTGTAATTTGTAAATGATTGTCAGATGATAAGAGATAAGCACCCCATCTGCATCAAAAGCAGCCCCAAAGCCAAACTCTCCCCCCTTCATAGAGTCCACCAGAGCTGCAGCGAAAGCAGGGTTAGGGTTTGGGTGTTGGCCTCCAAAGTCCTCCAGAGGGACACAGTTAACAGCAGAATTAGCTGGAGCCCCGAGCTCATCACATAGGATTTTTCTGACATATGGTCCCATAACTGAAAGAGACGACATGAAGATTGACTCTACAGTACATACAGATATAAATCTGCATATAGGTTTTTGCAACTGTCCACAAGAGTTTACCTCCATTCATTGCATCTATTCGTATCTTAAGCTGGTTAGGACCCGTCAGTAAGCTCTTGATGGCACCAAAGTCAAAAATTCCCCGCAGCATGTTCAGATAGATCTCGACTGAATCCACAATCTCAACTGGAAAACAGAGAAAGAACATGTTTATGTTCAGTACATGAGTGAAAACCTGAAGTTTGTGATAAAAGTAAATGAACACACTAGAGTAAGTGTATACTGCCCACCTCTGAAGGGCTTGAACTTGTTCTCCAAGTCAAAGTCTTGACGGCCAAGGCGGGACAGGTCGATGTGGAGGTCAGGGCAGATGGCGTATTCCTCTAGTGTGCGACTGACCTGATGGATCCTCTCCATCACTGTGTCTGGAGAAGGCCCTGGAACAAAGAAACAGTGGCAGATTTCAACAAATAAGAGATGCTCCCACAAAAATATTAAGCAGCACAACTGTTTTAACATTGATAATAATAAGAAATGTTTCTTGAGCAGCAAATCAGCATATTAGAATGATTTGAATGATCATGCGACACTGAAGACTGGAGTAATGATGCTGAAATTCAGCTTTGTCATTACAGGAATAAATTACATTTTAAACTATATTCAAATATAAAACATTTATTTTCATTTCACATTTTTTACTGTATTTTTGATTAAATGCAGCCTTGGCGAGCATAAGAGACTTCTTACAAACACATTAAAAAATCTTATAGACCCCAACTTTTGAATGGCAATATGCACTAGTCAGTAATATGCATGATAAAAAAATAATAATCTCATTGTAATAATGCTGTAAGTAAAAGCAAAAATAAATTTAAGGTAAGGTAAGCAAAAAGTATCATTAAAGTTTCAATATGCTTTGTAATGTTCTCACCTCCATTAGCGACACTGAATTTGATCCCAAAGTCTCCTCCTGGGCCTCCTGGACTGTGGCTTGCAGTGAGAATGATCCCACCGCTGGCTTTTATCTTCCTGATGATGCAGGAGACTGCTGGGGTGGACAGGATCCCGTTGTGTCCAATGACTAGACGTCCTATCTGAAATTGAAGTTTTGGTTTCAGTTGTTACAAGACAGAAGGGACTGACACAAGGATGCAAGTAATATGATGTTTATTGAGCAACCAGGTGAAAGTTCGGCAGTGCAGGTGAAGGAATGTGGGTGAGAAGAGTTCCAGACGATCAACCACGGATAACACAGTTTGAATACTTGCAGTTGGTGATGATGAAGACAAACTGGAATTTGCGAAGACTCAGGAGAATGAACTGATGGTTAGGATAAAAGTTGTTGACTCGGAGAAATCACACGGAGACTTGTAAGCAGATATTGGAGTCCAGGAGGTAAGCACAGTGTTAGCGTCTTGATGCAAACGATACCGGACAAAGAATGAGAGTCAGGATTATAAGCAGGAGGTGATTGCAGTACTGATGATGTGCAGGTGTGTGATGTGCAGGTGTGTGATCAGTACTCAGGAGAGGGAGTGCGCTGTGATTGTGTAAGGGTGGAGCCTGGCGTGGTTGTGACATTACCCCCCCCTTCACGGCCCGCTCCTGAGGGCCGTGGACCCCGACGTCGTGGTGGTCGGCCTCTGCCCCGGGGTGCGGGCTTCTCCGGATGGGTGGCGTGGAACTGATCGAGCAGGTTAGGATCAAGTATATCGTCTCTGGGTACCCAAGAGCGTTCCTCGGGGCCGTATCCCTCCCAGTCCACGAGATACTCCAGTAGACCACCACGGCGCCGGGAGTCCAAGATGTTGTGAACCTGGTAAGTGGCACCCTCTTCTAGGATGAGCGGAGGGGGGGTTCTGTTGCTGCACCAGGCACTGTGGAAACAGAAACAGAGGGATGATAAGGCTTCAGCAAGGAGACGTGGAAGGTAGAATGAAACTTGTATTGTGGTGGTAATTGGAGTTGGTAAGAGACAGGGTTGATCTGCTTCATGATTTTGAAGGGGCCAATGAACCAGGGGCTCAGCTTTCGGCAAGGCAACCATAGCTTGATGTCTCTGGTGGACAGCCAGACCTTCTGACCTGGCTGATACGTTGGAGTGTCGGAGCGGCGAAGGTCGGCTGTCATTCTACGTCTGCAGTTTGCATGGCGGTGGGAAGTCCTTTCAGGGGAATTAGACGACATGACTTGGAAAATCTGTCGATGATTACTAGAATGCAGGTACAGTGATCAGAGGTAGGCAAGTCAGTTATGAAATCGACTCCTAGGTGTGACCAGGGTCTGTTGGGAACGAGCAGAGGATGAAGCTTACCGGAGGGAAGATGACGCAGACTCTTCGAGATGGCGCATTCCTTGCAACCTGTCACGTACCTTTTGACGTCTGCTGCCATGTTAGGCCAACAGAAGCGTTCTCTTAGCAGCGAGAGGGTCTCATTGACCCCTGGGTGGCCAGTGCCCAGCGATGTGTGGGAAGTGTGGATGAGAGGAGTGCGCCGAGTCCGGGTGATGTAGAGTAAACCTGCTGGGCAACCCGGCGGAGTGTTGGTGGAGACATTGGAGGAGGGTAGGGTTTCCTCAGACCAGGTGATGGGGCTTACAAAAATGTTCTCAGGTAGAACATGCTCTGGTTCTTCAGTCCTCTCTTCAGGACTATGGAGACGGGATAAAGCGTCCGCTTTAAGATTCTTGGGACCAGGGAGGTAGGAAATGGTGAAGCGGAAACGGGTAAAGAACAAAGCCCATCTTGCCTGTCGTGGGTTTAATCTTTTGGCGTCTCTGAGGTACTGTAGATTTTTGTGATCCGTCAAAACCACGAATGGATGTTGTGCCCCCTCCAACCAGTGTCTCCACTCCTCAAGAGCCAGCTTGACGGCTAACAGCTCCCTATTACCGATGTCGTAGTTGACCTCCGCCGGGTTGAGTTTGCGGGAGAAGAAGGCGCATGGATGAAGTCTACCTGGGTTCCCCTGCTGCTGGGAAAGGACCGCTCCCACTCCTGTGGTCGAAGCGTCGACCTCCACAACGAAAGGTTTCTCTGGATCGGGATGAACCAGGAGAGGAGCGGTGGTGAAAGCCTTCTTGAGGGACTCGAAGGCTTGGGTGGCAGCAGGCGTCCAGGACAGAGACTTGGGCTTGTGTCGAAGGAGGTGAGTAAGTGGACTGGCAATGATGCTGTAGTTCAGGATGAAGCGACGGTAAAAATTGGAGAATCCGAGGAAACGTTGGAGTTCCTTAATAGTAGTGGGTATGGGCCAGTTGCGGATGGCATCCACCTTCCCCTCGTCCATCCGGATGCCACTGCTATTGATGTGATAGCCAAGGAACTGCACTGAGGGTTGGTGAAAAGAACACTTTTCTGCTTTCAGGAACAACTGGAAATCCCTCAGGCGTTTCAGGACCTCCGCAACGTGGTGGCGATGTTCGGTCATACTCCGGGAGTAAATCAGGATATCATCTATGTAGACCAAGACAAACTTGTGGAGGAACTCCCGGAGTACCTCATGTATAAAATCCTGGAAAACGGAGGGGGCCTTGGCCAATGCATATGGCATAACTAGGTACTCGTAGTGGCCTGTAGGGGTCACGAAGGCCGTCTTCCATTCGTCCCCCTCACGTATCCGGATGAGGTTGTATGCGCTGCGGAGGTCCAACTTGGAAAAAACAGTGGCACCTCGGAGATGTTCCAGTGCAGCGGTGACGAGAGGAAGGGGGTAGCGAAACATGACAGTGATCCGGTTGAGTGCACGGTAATCTATACAGGGCCGCAAGCCTCCGTCCTTCTTCGCCACAAAAAAGAAGCTGGAAGCAGCAGGGGAAGTAGAAGGGCGGATGTAACCTTGATCCAGAGCCTCTTTGATGTATTCCAACATGGCCTTCTCCTCCGGGAGTGACAGGGGATAAATCTTCCCACGGGGCACTGACTCACCCTGAAGCAGATCGATGGCACAATCCCATGGTCGGTGAGGAGGCAGCTTGGAGGCCCGCTGGGGACAGAAAACATCACTGAAATGGGCATAACAAGGAGGAACGTCCACGGAAAGTTTCTCCACTGGACTTTCAATGGATGTAGAGCAAAGAGGCAACTTTCTGGCCTGAGGAGTAGCCGGCACCGGCAGTGCAGAAAAACAGTTTGGGAAGCAGCAGTCCCCCCACTTCAGTATTTCACCAGTCCTCCAGGAGATGATGGGATTGTGCTGCTCCAACCATGGGCGCCCTAAAATCACGTCAGCGGTGGATTCCTCCAAAACCAGCAAATTATGTTGTTCTACGTGTAGGGCTCCTACTTGAAGCTGTATGGGACCAGCACAGAGACGTACCTGTTTCCGGCTGAGGGGTCTGCCAGTTATCGAGTGAATTTGGTAGATGGACGGCGTGGCGGTAGACTTGAGCTTGAGCTGACGGCAGAGGGCTCCAGAGATGAAGCTGCCTGCTGACCCTGAGTCGAGAAGGGCGATGACTGGAATCGTAACATCGGCAGCAGTTAAATTCACAAAAGTAGAGAGTGGTTTCAAGTTATCAAACGTAGGAATTATAGCACTCACCATGGGACGAGGAGGGCGAATGGGACATTTAGAGATGAAGTGCTCAGAGGAACCACAATATAAACACAGATTCTGGGTCAGCCGTCTATTTCGTTCAGTGCGAGTCAACCGTGCGCCATCCATCTGCATGGGTTTGTAGGCGGGTTCTGGAGGGCTGATGGACTCAGGTCGACGAAGAGATGGAAGAGTGAGTGGCAGGTCCTGATGCTCCTCGAGACATGACTGCATCCGAGTGGCGAAACGGGTGGAAAGTTGAATAAAGCGTTCTAGTCCAATGGAATCCTCGTAGGTAGCAAGATACAATCATACGCGAGGATTCAGACCTTGGCGATACGTGGTGAGCAAGGCTTGTTCATTCCATCCGCTAGCGGCAGCTAGTGTACGAAATTGCAGGGCATATTCACTCACAGACATTGAACCTTGTTTTAACTGGTACAGTTGCTCTCCAATCGATGAATCCCAGGAGGGGACTTCCCGAAAACTTCTCTGAAATGAGGGAAAAAACTGGAGAGAGATTGGATTATAGAACTCTTCTGGGACCAGAGTGATTCGGCCCAGCGTAGTGCTTTGCCATTCAATTGTGAAATTACAAAAGCAACTTTAGCAAGGTCATTTGGATACAGGTGTGGTTGCATTTCCAAGACCAGTGAGCATTGTAAGATGAACCCATTGCAATCCTCCGCCGATCCTGAGAAGGGCGTCGGTCGGGCCATGGGACTGACTAGCACCGATGGAGAAGTAGTGAGGACAGCGTCGGCGGAAGTGGACGCTGTGGGCGGCGCTTGTGGAGCGGACGGTAGAGACTGACGGACATCGTCAACGAGTCCCTGGAAGGGATCCGCGGTGCTCATGTTGGGGTTCGTCGGTCTTCTCTTTGTTGGTCCGGTATTCTGTTACAAGACAGAAGGGACTGACACAAGGATGCAAGTAATATGATGTTTATTGAGGTGAAGGAATGTGGGTGAGAAGAGTTCCAGACGATCAACCACGAATAACACAGTTCGAATACTTGCAGTTGGTGATGATGAAGACAAACTGGAATTTGCGAAGACTCAGGAGAATGAACTGATGGTTAGGATAAAAGTTGTTGACTCGGAGAAATCACACGGAGACTTGTAAGCAGATATTGGAGTCCAGGAGGTAAGCACAGCGTTAGCGTCTTGATGCAAACGATACAGGACAAAGAATGAGTGAGGATTATAAGCAGGAGGTGATTGCAGTACTGATGATGTGCAGGTGTGTGATGTGCAGGTGTGTGATCAGTACTCAGGAGAGGGAGTGCGCTGTGATTGTGTGAGGGTGGAGCCTGGCGTGGTTGTGACATCAGTGGTGTCAAGGTTGATTTATCTCAAGTTATATTTAAAAATTCATTGAAAGACAATAGAGTCTAATGTTGTTTTCTAATGTTGTCTCACTGTAGGAAAAAACTATATATATATATATATTTTTTTTTTTATTTACTTTTGGGTTTACAGAAGAAAAAGAGTCAAGTATAAAAATGTACAAGTGAGTATTTATACTATAGTTACTGGCACTAAAATGTGCATATTAGTATCTTGGAGTAGTAATATATACCCTTATAACAAGCTGTTGTACATCTAAAAGTAAATATTTAGCATCCCCCCCCCCCCCCTGTAGATTATAAAAACAACGTATAAGACAAAATAAGTAAATATTATTTTAGATTAATTGAGGAAAGATGATATGAATATAAGTAAATGTAAAACTACTTTTCATACATTGAAAGTCCAATGTTGTTTTGGACTCCAATGACTTTAATTGAACAAAAACAGTTTAAACATTTTTCAAAATAACTGCTTTTGTGTTTCACAAAAGAACGAAAGTCATTCATTTTTGAAATGACAAATGTAAACGTGCACTTTAGATCCTAAATAGCCTCTTTGCTTCCAGACCTTCACCAGGGGTCATCATAACATTATGTGGTGGGCTTTAAACATGCACCCTTTCCGAGGCGCCAGTCATGGCTACTACTGCATACCAGATCAACAACTACATCTGTCTGGTAGCTCATTCCTGTGGGATTGACGAGCTGACTCAGTGACAAAACTAAACAGACGTGTACAGGGTTCTTTACTTGCAATACAGGCTAATAATACCTAAGCATTCAAAGCAGACCTGACATACAATCCTAGATTCCATAAATTGCAACCTCATTTGTCAAGCGCTCTAAATATTGACAGATACTGCTTGTTTCAGTCTTTCTAGCTCACAAGACAGCAGCCCAGACATCTCAGCAACTTTGTGACTCATTAAGCTTTACAAGATCAGCCACTTTCTATTAATAGTGAGCTATTTGGCATCTCTCACTCAAGCATTTATAATGATGAGCAAGTGCACTGACCCCAGTCTTTTTTTTTTATATATGCTAATTAAATACCTCACTGATGCTTTGCTCATCCCGTTGCTTTTACATGCATCTCTTAGTTGAAGCTCAATGAGTGTGAACTGTATTCCCAGCACTCTTTGAACAGCTTATCCATATAAGGTGCTGCTTTTGGGATACACAGTATCTGTATATCATATCTCTGAGACCTACCAAGTTTGTATGGAAGAATGTCACTGATGCAAAGAAAGAGACTAAATGAGGGAGGAATTATGTGGCTGTATTGTATAATATAAATGGAATAACAGTATTTAGAGCATCAAAACAGTGACTTCAGGCTTTATGCTCCGACTGAACTAAACTTTACATCTTCATTAGAAGCACAATAAAATATACCATAAAGGTTGATGAACAAAATTGATGAAGCATCTTGGCTCATGGCCATATGTTCTGGGTTTCCCTGTAGTTGACATGAACATGAGGTCAAAACAAGGGAAACAGCGGTTCTCCAGGAAGAGTGTGCAGGGGAGGGATGGCATGACAGATAAGACAGGATGCATTTGGTCAGGCCAGGAATGATTTAACTCTATAACTTTCTTTCATACTCAGTTTGTTGCTTTTCAGGGTTTTCCAACAAAACGTGCATCTCAGTTTGGGATATACCAAAAGTATCAATCCATCTCATGTTACACTGAATCATAAAAATATCACGTCTAACAGACATACAACAAATCATCATATATTTTTCAAAGAC
Source organism: Siphateles boraxobius (assembly GCF_051911475.1). Classification (NCBI taxonomy): domain Eukaryota; kingdom Metazoa; phylum Chordata; class Actinopteri; order Cypriniformes; family Leuciscidae; genus Siphateles; species Siphateles boraxobius. Next base: position 18,076,421 of record NW_027509219.1, read on the forward strand.
ACTTGAAATGATAATAATCAAATACAACAACAAAGATAATTTGTAAAAAGACCAATTGGTAAATAAATGAGTAAATTATTTTTGATTATATAAATCATAGAATCTATAAATAAATAAATGGGCCTTCATTAATCTAACTGATTCCTTTTTGATGATATAGATCAGAAAACCTATTAAATAAACATTTTTTTATTAGATAGACAAAATCTATAGTTTATTAGGAAACAAACAAACAAACAAACAATGCATTTTATTATATAGGCAAGAAAATTTATATTTATCAATCAATAAATAAGTTGGCTTTAATTAATCATACTGATGTTACCTTTTTGATAATATAGATCAGAAAAACATTATTATTATAGAAACTATAATATATCAATAAACAGATAAATAAATAAAAAGGCTTTAATTAATCTAACTGATGTTACTTTTTGATGATGAGTCCATATAAGTCAGACAACCTAATAAATAATAACTAAATAAAACAATGCATTACATTTGTATTATATGGACTAGAACATCTATAACGTTTATAAATAGATAAATAAACAAATAAATGAATAAGCTTTAATTAACTGATCTTACCTTTTTGATGATATAGATCAGAAACGATAATAAATAAATAAACACTGCATTTTTTATTATATAGACTTATCTAATTATATTTATAAGTGAATAAATGCACTTTTAATTATATAGGTCTACTACAAAATCTATCAAGTTTAATGGGAAATAATAAATAAATAAATAATGCATTTTTAGACTTAAAAACCTATCATAGACAAAAAATAAATCTAACTTCAAAATGTTAATAAATAGTGAACTTGAAAAACATGCATGAGATTTTTATTTGACTTTGAAAAAGTATAAACACCATCACCTTACCCCGTTGGCAGCTGCCATCTGAACGATAACTTCAGTTGCAGCCCGGCTGAAGTATCTTCCATCGCTGCCCACCACCATAGTGCATCCCTGACGGTCCCTCAAGTCGATGGAGGACAGCACACTTTGGATGTAATTTTGAAGATAGTTCTTTTTACTTTCGAAAACAGCTGTCTTCTTTCGCAGTCCATTTGTCCCTGGTCTCTGGTCGTCGAAGGGGGTCGTTTGGATAGTCAAAATGGGTATAGGGTTAGTCTCCATGATCTTCTGTAACGCTTTGGGACCGTAAAAATGTGATGAGGTGTGAAACAATGTTCTAAATATCGTCAAAAAGCAACAGAAGAAGTTGACGGAGGCAGCGAGCAGTGCGCTTCAGTCGGAGTGGATTATTTGAGACGCTTCTTTGGAAAACTAGTGTACAGCAGCTGTCTTCTCATCGCACCAGGACGAACCGTGGTATAGTGGCACAGAATACAGAATAAATGGGTGAAAGGGCAAAGAAGGATTCCAAGATAAGGTCTTCCGCTCACCGACACTCTTCTCCCGAACTGTCACGCGCACGTTTGCTTGCCAAAAGGCAGGGAGGGTTGAAGAAAACTCTATATAATGAGCTAACGCACTGGCCAAAAATAGCCCATGATGTGTGGGGGAGCGAATAGTGACAGTGTGCTGCTGTGTAATCGGACGCTTCTACTGTCCGTGGCGCACTGGATCCACAAGAAGCGCTAAGATGGACAGCAGTTCTCACCTGACCCACACTGGATCAAATGCAGAAATGTCATAACATTCATAAAACGTAATAGCATTAAACATGAAGTCAGAAAGGAATGAGAGAGAAATAATAAACTGACAAAAGTTTACAATGCCAAAAACAGATAGGCCTAAGGGAGAGCGGGGCTAGTTGGCACAAGAGCTGTTTCTCAGTAGGCCTAAATGTTTGAGTCAAAAGTCCAGTTATGTTTTCTATATAAAATGAGTTTAAAAAAAAACTAAAAAAACAACAACACTTAAATTACAGTTATTTTGTGAAATCTGTAGGCCTACTTCAGACTAAATTTCTGTATCATATTTATAGCTCCACACTGAAAACAACAATAAACTAGTTAGGCATTTTATAGGTTTGAAATGTGTTCAGGGGATACATGGATATTTTTCATGAAATGTGTTTCATATTTAATTACATTTTTTGTTGTTGGCCAAAACAATGGTTTGATATTTTGTGTTATACCTTTTATGCATATAGTTAGGCATGAAGGCCTATTCACGCAGAAATTCAAAATAAATATACTATGATAAATATATGAAGTGAAAAGTGTGACAACTGTTTGTTTGTGCTGAAAATGCATTAGGCTAATAGACAAAGTGATAACTATATACTGTACCGGTCATACTTTGGAAACATTAGGCCTACTATTTTTAATGTTTCTGAAATAAGAGTCTTATGTACAACAAGTCTGCATTTGTTTGATCAAAAATACAGAAAAAAAACAGTAATATTGGCAAAATAATAATATAATATTATTATTACAATTTAAAATAATGGTTTTCAATTTAAATACCGTATACTTTAAAATATAATTGATTTCTGTGATGCAAAGCTGCATTTTCAGAAGCCATCACTCTAGTCTTCAGTATCACATAATCCTTCAGAAATCATTTTAATATGCGGATATATTATCAATGTTGGAAACAGTTTTTTTTAAAACCTGTGAAACTTCAGAATTCTTTGATGAATAAAAAGTTTAAAAAGAACAGCGTTTATTTAAAATAGAAATATTTTGTAACAGAATACACTATACGTTCAAAAGTTTGGGGTCAGTAGGCCTACCTTTTAAAAAAAATTTTTTTTTAAGAAATTTATATTTTTGTTCAGCAAATTTTATAAAAAGTGATAGTTAAGATTTATACCGTTAGAAAATATTTCTATTTGGAATAAATGCTGTTTTCATAAAGTTTTTATTCATCAATGATTCCTGAGAAATTATTATAGGTTCCAAAAAAATATTAAGCAGCGCAACTGTTTCCAACAATGATAAATGAGCACCAAATCAGCACATTAGAATGATTTCTGAAGAAGCATGCGACACTGAAGACTAGAGTAATAGCTGATGAAAATTCAGACAGAAAATTATATTTTAAAGTAGGCTCTATTAAAAAATAAAACCATTTTTTAAAATTGTGATAATTTACAATATTACTGTTTTTTTCTGTATTTTTGACAAATAAATGGAGGCTGGTTGAGCAAGATACTTGTTTCAAAAACATTACAAATAGTAATGTGTCCAATCGAAAAAATCGCACATCCGTCTCAACTGGGGAATGCTTGTGAAATCAATGCATTGAGTGCGACTGATTTCACGAGCTTCAGTCTCCATCTAGTGGACATAAAATGACAGAAACATGTCTTGCAAGCATTGACAGAGGGAAATTATGCACGCTGTAACACGAGTACTATTTCATTCGTGCATTCATTCATGCAGTTCTTTAAGAATTGCAGTATAGGCTACATTACCCTACTCAACCTTCAAAACTTTTCCCAAAAGTGACCCCAAAAAAGCCAGGCAAAGTAACTGAGCAAAACTTACTTACTAGGCTATTTCATTTAATTCTGAAAACTTTGACAAGATAATTGCAATCGAAGAACTACGAATAATGAGAGCACAACATTGAAATGTGACAATTTTATTTAAACAGGCATTTTAATACATCCACTTTCCAGGACTAGCAAATATATTACCATTTATTTATTTACATTAAAACTATCATGAGAGCAATGACAGAAATATCTTATGTTACAAGCCTATTTAACATGACAAGAGCCCCCCCCCCCCCCTAGTTCAACAGTGAGGATACACCATCCGCAGAGTTTCTGTGAAAGGAACAGTCTTGAGCAGAGGGGTCCTTGGTGGCACAGGTACCAAACTTGGAGTCAGACATGATGTTGGCCTGGGAAAAGCACAACTGTAGTCAGGTGTGATATGATGAGGAGAGTTTTTGTGAGGACACGCTGTTGATTTAGCCATGATGCTGTCAATGCTGAACGAACACTTCTGGGTCTTGGGCTCGGGCCTTTGCTGGATTTCTGGAGCTTCGTGGACCTTAATATTGAGAGTCTGATACTGGAAATATGGAGGGGGCACCATGATGCCATCCGGCACTGGCAAATATCCAATAGGATTAGCCTGGGCTGGCACCGGCCCAGAAACGCAGTAAGGTCGCCCATATGCTCGATAACTTAACGTTGGGTGGTGGTAGAGCACCAGGTTGTCTTTGGTGAACTCGGGTTGGTTCCTCTTGAATCTTTTTCTTCTGCGCAGAAAGCTGCCGTTGTCAAACATGTCCTCAGACGCAGGGTCCAGGGACCAGTAGTTCCCTTTCCCCGGGTTTCCAGGTTCTCGTGGGATCTTGATGAAGCAGTCGTTGAGTGATAAGTTGTGTCTTATGGAGTTCTGCCACGCTGGGAACTTCTCCTTGTAGTATGGAAACTTGTTGCTGATGAAGTCGCAGATGCCGCTGAGGGTGAGTTTCTTCATCGGGCTCTGGAGGATGGCCATGGTTATGAGGGCGATGTAGGAATACGGAGGCTTGACGGAGGAGGTTTGTTTTGGAGCGGACGCGGTGGAGAAGCTGCTCTCGCTCTCTCCTGAAGACTCGGACCCTGAGTGATCGGGGTCCCTGCCAGGCATGATGAAATACTCTCGGTCGCTATCACTGTGGTCTCCTCCAACGATGTTTATTTCATCGTCTTCAAACGAGACGGGGGTACACGGCACTTCTTCGTAATCCTGGGTAAGGGTCATTGTTGGAGACCCCAAATGTGCTGGACGCGACTCGTGGTTGGTGAAGGTTGTGGTCGGATTGCAGGACTCAAAGAAATGAGGGCTATTTATGAGAGGCCACACGCATTCTGTCTTTGGTCCGCCGAGGGTCAGACCAATAGGATTGGAGTGTCACCGCAGGGATTCAGGACAGGCAGGCAGGTGTGGGGGGCTTTGACCTGTTTAAACAATTCGCATATGAGATGTGGATCCTAATCATCCCATTAGAGCATCTGTACTGATACTGTTGGCTTCTGCAAGAAAAGTGTATTATTATTAGCCATGGCTATTATTAATTACTTTTATAGGACCACCTTTTATGAGCTTTTTTATTTCAATAAATTTTTATCCTTAATATTAAAATATTTATACTTAAGTATTGAAATATAAAATTTATAGGACTATTAAATGGACTTACAAATAATGGATCTTTAAAACGCATATGCCAACACATATGAAAATAAACAAATGCGTATAGCTATTTTTTTTTAAATGTCACGTTTAAAATAATCAATAAAAATAGAAAATAACAATTATTTTCAAACATAAATGCAGTATATATTTTATTTATAGTGTATTAGTTTAATATCCTATTTTTTGACGTTGTCTGGCCTGCAGTTTAAGTTTTAAAGCTACTTTTTGTTGATTTCCAGTTAGATGACAACAAAATGCTTTTTTTAGTTATGCCACAATGACTTTCTTTTTAAACTTTAACAATCCAAACAAAAAAAAATCCTAATTTTAATACTAATTGTCTTAATGATAAGATATAAGTCAGTTAATTTACAGACATTTGAACCAAATTATCATTGCTCTTTAAGCGTATTTCAAACATCAAACAAAAGTAGCCAATCAAAACGAATTGTAATTCAATTAATGAAATATGCTTATTATAGCCTACAAATCGTGATTTCAACTTTTTTTTTGATCAATCGCATCTTTGATGCGTTTTAAATCCGCACCAAAAAAAAGAGCGTCACGTCACTGAACCTTTTACTACGTCAGCACACACGTTATTCGATCTTTTTGAATTCCTCTCCAATTCAGAAGCAAGTTTGCGCAGTGGGAGCTGGGATGTGTGAGGGTGAATTTTCACACCACGCCTAACTACCGGTTTAAAATAATGATTTTTACCCGATACCCCCTGGGTTTCGTTTGGTTTGTCACCTCAAGATACCCGCAGGTGGTGTGACCATGAAAATGGCCATGGCCCGGCTCCCCGCATTGAAAGAAGAATGCCGGTAAACGAGCCTATCAACATCAGAATCAAAAAGGAAACGGCGCAGCTTTAGGCTACAGGCCAGGAGCGAGTTTTATTGGAGGGCATGAATGAGAGCAGCAATCCTCAAAGCAAACCTTCTTGTGCGCGGATATGTGTTAAAACTGTTCACAGTCATCACAATTGCAAATGAAAGGGTTGGAGCCCACCGTCCACTTCCTCAGCTGTGGATGACGTGGAAGTGGATGCATGTAAATGTATGATTACTTGAAAGTTGTGTAAACTAACTATTTACAGCACTCATTGTCATTGATAATAAACCCAAAGACAGACTGATCTTATAGTGTTTGTACTGAATATTAAGGTTTCTAATAACACAAATTGTGAAAAAATTTCAGCAAATAATTTATAGTGTGATAAAATGAATTAAAATATTCTTACTGCAGTTTCTAGCACATCACTAAATTAATAAAATTTGTGGCACACTGTAAAAAAAAGTTGCTTCCTTAAAATTTTAAGTACAATCAACTTGGATGTATAAGTCATTTCTACTTAAATTACATTAAATGACTTTAAAAAATAGTTGAATCTTGTATAACTTATAAAAAAAGTTGAAAATTGCTTAACTTATTTTGATGAGTTAAAGCAAAGTGAAAACACATGTTCTCATAACTTACTGATCATACATTTTTTTACAGTACATGTTATCCAAAGTGGCTTACATTCAATGTATACATTTATAAGTTCACTAAGCTTTCTTTTGCTTATTTATCATAATGTGTGTTCCACGCTCAACAAAAAATAACCAACCAATTTTCCCAATGTTTGTTAAATAGCCATTTTTCGCCTCATCACAGAAAGTGTTAAGTGGGTGCTTATAAAGATGGTTCTCACATTGAAAAAAAGACAAATTTAACACATTAGAAGAGCAAGCCATGTAACTCAAGACTACATTTATTTTACTTGTTACTGTTTTTTTACACTTTACACTGTGAAAAAGCCTACGTAAAATGATTAGTGATTGATCACCCAAATGAATTGTTTAAATAACGTTATACTCTTAAAAAAAGAATATGGATTTTTCTCTAGTTCCAAAGTATAACGCATTTTCAGACATGTATTTGGAGAAAAATGATTTAAATGTGAAATAAATTACAATGCGTTTAAGACATGTCAGTGAATTTTACTGGTTTGAAGTGTGGCATAGAGATGCTTAAAGGATTTCTAAGTACATAAGTGTCAGATTTGAACACTTTGTTCATTTAAAACATTATGTAGCATGATAAGCACCTTTAAGCTGCTGCATGATTTGCAATCTCCCTTTGGGTTGCAAACAGAAACAGCTGCATTTTCAGTGATTCCACAGATGTCTTATGAGATAGAGGTTATTGATGTTGTATATGTATATGGTTTCTATACATGGCCTGGTAGATTGTCCACAATTTCAGTCAGAAATCATCTACTCCACGCTGTCTTTATTTGACACGGCCGAAATGAACTCTTTCTTCAGAATCTCGCCATCAAGATTTCGACCTGAAGAAAAAAAGAGAGTAAATGTTAATTTTTTTATGAAACAATTTTGAGACGTAATAAACAATGACAAATGTTCAACAAGTAGATTAATAATTTAGCATTTTAAAAAGAGTTCTATATAGGCACTGCATCTTAATATCTGGAAGCACTTGCAGACGGTCTTCATACAGTTGGTTCTCACCTATGAAGACGAGTTGGTTGAGTCTCGGCTCGTGATCGGCCCAGGACTCTGGAGTCTCTTCCAGCTCATAAAGCTCATGGACCCCCTGCAACATCACCTTCTTCTGTTTTTGCTGGATGGAGAAGATCCCCTGCCACAACACACATCATTTACACTGAGAACAGATTTGATGAATACTACAGTGCTTGTACATGATATATTGTTGAAGGCAATGCTTCTTCACAGAAGTCATGATTATATGGCATTTCGGTGGCTGACATAATGAATATACAGATGAGTGTATCTGTCTTACCTTTAACCGGATAACTGTCATTGCCAATCCTACTTTGTTCTTAAATATCTTCTCCCATAGGAGGTTCTATAGAAAAATAATATGTTTTTTTATTTCTCTAAAAAAACCATTAAAATTTCAAGACATTTTGTTATGATGTAAATATTTAATTTAATTGTGTTTTATTTATATGCTTCCATATGATGCATTTGTACCTGAATGAATATATTTAATAGGTCCTCTGACACACTGCCAGGTACTTCAAATGTTACAGTCAGCATACTCTGAAATCAAGCAAATACACAAACCAAACATCAAACATTTGTCCCATCACAAACATTTTATGTGAAATTACAAATGTACTGTACACTTTCATTCAAAAGTGGACACCAGTAAAAATAAATATATTGTGAAATATTATTACAATTTAAAATAACTGTTTTCTATTTTATTGTATTTTAAAATGCAATTTTAAAGCTGGATTTTCAGCATCGTTACTCCAGTCTTCAGTGTCACATGATCCTTCAGAAATCATTCTAATATGCTGATTTGATGATTATTATCATCAATGTAAAAACAGTTGTGATGTGATGCATTTTTTCCCCAGGATTTTTTGATGAATGGAAGGTTTAAAAGCATTTATTTGAAATAGAAATCTTTTTGTAACATTATGAATGTCCTTACAGTCACTTTTGATCAATTTAATGCATCCTTGATGAATAAAAGTATTAATTAGTTTTTTTCTTTTGAACGGTAGTGTAAGATTGCTGCAGATTTGTTGTGCTATCAAGATGATTTTATGCCACAAAAGGCAACAAAATCAGCAGCAAAAATTTATAAGGGATTTTAATCATTTCTGTTTCTACTAAAGCCTTTAAAATCTTAAACAGCATCAGTACAACTTTTCAATGAATTTCCCCTTGGTTTTTAAACACTTACACTGCTTTAGCGCCCATTCTGCTGTAGTTCTCTGGGGTGTTACATGGGCCCTTTAAAGATACTTAAACCATTGTTTGTCTGTGCTAAAAGTTACACAAAGTTACACTTCCTTTTTTTCCTTTGGAATAACAAGAGAAAACGGGGCTCTCATTTACATGAAAAGAGCAGTGAAGTTTAGCTCTGAAGGGGGAGGGTGGGACCGACTGGGTGGATGCGGGAAAGTGACCCATCCAATGATAAGAGCTCCTATGGAAAGTTTGGTTCAATGGTAGGAGGAACATTTAACATTAACCAAAGCTCCTAGTTTAAACAAACCTCCTAGTAGAAATAGAAGCTGGACTGTTTTTTCCTATATGCCAATTCAAAATGTCATAAAACAAGTCATCTTCACCTTGTCTAGATGTGGTTGGCTTGTTTTTACCAGCTGCAGCATTTCAGCTAACCTGCAAAACACCAGATTTCAAGACATTGAAATGTGAAACGAGTGCATTGATTGATGTCAAATCAATAAACAACATTCTCTTACATACCCAAATGCATCAAACAGATGTACATTCTTAGCTAAAACCTATCAAAGGGTTTGACTACACTGACGGGCCGGCCCCTAATCCCGCTGCTGGTGTGATGCGGAGGAGCTTTTGGGTTTAGTAATAGTAAGATTGAGCTTAATACAGAAAGAAAGAAGAAGAAAGCGCGCAAGGGTAGCGGGAAAGCGGGTTCTGACCCCTCGGGGAGGGCAAACGTAGCTCTGTGGATTATTCGTCGGGCTGTGAGTACCACACAGCAGACCAGAGGGGGGTCATCCCAGACAAGCAGCCTGTGCTCAGGGGGGCAAATTGGCCACAGTCGGGGCTGAAAGGCAGTCTGTGTGGAAGTGCTTCTGTACCTTTACTGCAGACACCGGCTATAATCCTCTGCAGCTGGGCAGAGTCATTTACATTTAGTCTGTCTCACTGTAATTACTCTTAAACTGGGTGTTTCATTTTTGTGTTTTTGTGTAAGTCATCCACATTAGCATGAGCTAATGGAGTGTTTGATCCTCGTCGGATGCACAAAATCCTCTGGGAAAACATACTGGTGAACAGAATCGCCACTATACTTTCAGTAAGAATCAAGTACTGTAATAGGTATTCTTCAAAAAACACTTACCTTGTGCCATCTTTGGTATCAAAAGAATGTAAATCTAATACTTGAGACAGATCAACCCTATGAGAAAGGAAAATACACTTCATTTGTATTTATATATATATTAATACTTTGTATTTGATGTTTTTAATAGATAAGAAGATAAAGAGTGCCTTAACAAGCCTATAAAACTGCTGAAAAACAGTTTTTTCTTAGGTCAATTTATAAAATTGATTGAACATACACTACTGTTTTAAATAAAGTAATTTTATTCAGCAAGGATGCAATGAATAGATCAAAAATGACAGCAAACAGCAAATGTTTACATTGTTACAAAAAAATACTATTTTCAAAATTCTTTTAAATATTTGTAATAATTAAGCAGCAAAACGGTTTACAACATTGATAATAACACAGTAGTGTACATTTCAGATTACAGGCCTTAAAATCTAACTGCTTTAAATATCTTGACAGACATTTGTTGCATGCAGAAAGTAAGTTTGAAACAGCTTAAAAACATGGTACAATACACACACCGTTTTTACCATGAAAGTGCATGTTTGTGTTGGTGGTTTCTCCATATCACCTCACCTGGATTTTTGTGTCTCCAAAATCTTAACGAGCCCATTTATTGATCTATAATGAAGAAGACAGAGCACATGTAGAAAAACTCAATAAACAAGTACTAGTCACTACAACTAGATTTTTTACATTTTCTGAAGCAAATAGTAAGAAGAGCGTAGTTCAACATTACAATGCCATGGTGTTGTATTACGTTTGGTTCTCTGGACGTGGCTATGTGGTCATCAAGGTTTTCTGAATGGTTTTTACTCATTTCTGAAAGTCAAATGTGTCTACCCTCAAGACTCTTAAAATATTTTAGTACCTAGATATGCATAGGGTACCTCATTAAAAGCAAGTTTCAGATTTTCTTTGCCCATTTTATTGTAAAAAATTTGAAAAGAAAATACTTTGTGTAAGCGGGTTCAAATCCCTAACCCTAAGCAAAAGTGACATGCCTAAGCAAACACCACTTATAATTAATAAAAAATGTTGTGGTGTCTTTACCACAAAACATTTGTGACATATTAAAGACAAATACCAGGATCTACTGAATAACATATACTGGTGGTCAAAAGTTTGGAATAATTAAAAATGTTAAAATGTTTTTCTGAAGTAGTGTCTCTTTTGCTCACCAAAAATGAATTTATTTGATCAAACAATATTTTTTTAAAGTATTATTAAAATGTAATTTATCTATTTTCTATTTTAATTATTCCTGTGATGTCAAAGCTGTCAAAGTTTAAGCATCATTACTAATACTAAATCATACTAATATCCTGATTTGTTGCTCAAGAAACATTTCTCATTTTTATCAACACTGAAAAAAGTTGTGCTGCCTAATATTTCCGTGGAAACCATGATACACTACCATTTACAAGTTTGGAGAAAGAAAATTGATACTTTTTTCAACAAAGATGCATTCAATTGATTCAAATTACAGTAAAGACATTTATTTAAAGAGATTTCCATTTCAAATAATTGCTGTTTTTTAAGCTTTTTATTAAATCAAATAATTTTTTCCACAAAAATTTTAGACAGCAAAAACTGCTTACAACATTGATTATAATTAGAACCATCATTAATAATTCAGCACCATTAATGATTAAGCACTAAACCAGTATTAGAATGATTCCTGAAGGATCATGTGACACTTAAATCTGGAGGAATGATGCTGACAATTCAGCTTTAGGAATAAATTACATTTTAAAACACATTAAAATATAAATTATATTTCAAAATGTAATAATATTCCACAATAATACTGTTTTTACTGTATTTTTGATCAAATAATTGCATCCTTTGTGAGCATTATAGATGTCTTTCCAAAACGGTAGTGTAGCACTAGTACTATACCTTTGACAAAAAGTTAATCTTTAAAAACACTGTGCATTATATCATTGCGATCCCTGAATTCACTTAGCACGTAGCATTCAAAATGACTGATTTTGGTTGTCAGTTTTTTATTTATTATTATTTACATAATATAATAGCATGAACATTTTAATATCGGCCATTTTTTTGGTAAAATCGTTATCAGCTAGAATTTTATTATCAGTACATGCCTAATAAGAACCTATAGGAATATAAAAGGTTGACAGTTCTCACCTCACCGTATCTCTGAGCTGCAGCAGCTCCGTCTCATTCACTAGATCGGTCTTATTGATGATGGTCAGATCAGCAAGAGCTATCTGCCTAAAAAAAAGAAAGCAGAATTCAGCACCATTCACAATCACCTGATAAATGCTGCCCATCTTTCCTAATGTGTATGCGTCAAATGCAGGCGACACCTCAGAGGGACACCTCGCATATGGATTATTCGTCATAAAAAGCAAATTGGTTCTATGTGCATCTACAGTTGCTGTACGCAAGTATGTGTGATTACAGTCGTATAACACATCAATAGAACAATACAGTACGAGAACAACTCGTCTCATTCTCTCTTTTGTCACTCTCTTTATTGCTTGTGTTCAATGTCCCACTCTCCCTTTGTATCCAAATGTGTGTGTGTAAGTGTGCAAACAGTCTTTGTTGTGTTTCATCCATCCCCCTGCCTGTTGTTGAGTCGTGTGTGGGTGGCATGGTTCGTGCCATACTCAAAAGGCGCCACCATTTTGCGTGGTAGGAAAACATAAACAGAGAGCAGAAGCGTTTTTTATGGCCTCTGACACTTGTGAGCATTCCGACATGCCTCCGAACCCCAACAAAAACACCCCGACCGCAGCAGGTGAGGTGGAGGGAGCTGGGCTGGAATCGGATATGTTTTTGCACAAACATTAGCACCAGCTGTAATGTTTAATAGAGATATCATAACAGTCACAAATAGTATTTTGAAAGACCACACAAGAGGTGCTCATAAAAATCTGGGTGTGATGTGGGAAAAATGGCTTCTGGATTCTTATAGAACTGTATGGTGCATAATGAGTTATTTATTGTAATGATGAAGACTTTAAACTTTTCGGCGAACACCATATTTATACTGTACAGTATATCAACCTAAGATCCAGAAAAAAGTTTTGTGAATTTAGCTTTTTTATGTTATTACATTGTTTGGAACATAAGAACTCTTTTTGAAAAAAAAAGAAAGAAGATATTTTATTAATATTTTATGCTATGTCCTCACCAGGACTCAATTATTAAGAAAATGAAAAGACACTATAAGGAAAAAGAATGTTGTTTTTCCATTCACCAATAAATTTTTTAGGTTTAAGGCTTTTTTTAACCAAACTTTATATAAAGATGATTCTCAACTATGTTACGAAAGATATAATAGAATGATCGGATAGTTTATACAATATAAGTGTAAACATGGACATGAATGGTATTCCCATTCTATACAATGTATCTATACATTGCATCTAATTTGCATATTCATGTGTTCTTGTGGCAACATGCAATAAAAAAAGAAGTGTAATAATTGCAGTAATAACTTGGCAGCATTTCCATAAGAATTTCTCATATTTTATAGGAATGTTGATATACATTTTCTTTCCCTATTCACTTGTTGTGTCTCCCCAGAATGCCTGATAAACATGATGTAAGTCCTGGTGTCCTCTACAATGGACATGTATGAAATCAATGCCCTGTTTCGTAACAGAAAGTCATATTCTGATTTGAAACCCCACAAAGTTTTCCTGAGATGTTCATTTACAACAAACAATCTGAAAATTTGCCAGATTTAAATGAGAATTAGAAAATTACATCATATTTCCATAAGAGTGTCAGTCAATTCAGTCAATGTCAGTCATTTTTAAAGACCAAGGAGGAGGAGTGCTCATGGTCAAACCTCCAAACATTTGGTATCTCTGTAAAGCCTCGAATGTGCTCTTTAAACCTGTGACATGCATGGTCTCAGAGAAATTCACTAAAATATAACAAAAGTCTCTGGCTGGGTCTCAGGAGGATATTAATGAATCAAATAAGGTTTTACCTGGCAGCTTCATTGATAAGACCCTCTGGCTTTTCTTCTGTTAGATGCTAGAAAAGAAATAGAAAATGAAAGAATGATTACATAACACATACAACACAACTGTTACAACACCAAACCGTCTTAAATCATACAAGTTTTTTGTCGTGAAAATACATGTGATGCACAACATATCAGCACCTTTTTGGTTCTCAGCTAAGTATATATACACATTTTCAATTATTTAATAACCTTATTAAATGTCATCTTTATCCAATTTTACAATGAATATCCCTTTTCATAGTGCACATTATAATGTCGTGATGCAAATTCACTTGTATCCTTTAAAACTATTTATTTTAGTTTTTTTAATTTTTAATTTATTTAAACAAAATAGGATAACATTTTAGTATCACAAATGTATCATTTATCAGCAATAAATCAAATCAAAGCAAAAAAAGTATATATAATTTTTTAAAAATATAAATAAAAAAAATATTATAATCAGTCAGAATTGTAGAAATGGTACATCCATATTATACCATATTTACCTTATATACAAAAGTACAAACATAAAAGGTTTGTTACATCTTCAAATAAAGCTTGATGTATTTTCATGACCTCTTTAACCAAGGCAAAATTGCATTGAGTGGCTTATTGATTTTTGAAGGTAAATTATATGTTATGGTAATGTCTAATAAACAGTAAATCTTCTAGATAATATTAATCAAAACAAATAATTCTTAATAGTTAAAAAATTGTTCACTTTGAGTGCTTTGAATGCAACTCGTGCAACCAGAATTCTGAGTTGGAATTATATAATTTATAATCTCAAATAGAATGATTAGAACATTTAATGTCTCATAAGGTCCTGTAGGCTTAACATGAGGGGATGACTGTGTCATCTAAATTGACAACATGTATGTTAGACCCTATATCGACTAAGCTATTGAAAGGGATGCATCCAGAGGTCATATATCCTCTTCTTATTATCATTAATTCATCTTCTACCAAAAACTTTCAAGCTGGCTATGATTAAACCGCTTGTAAAAAAAAAAAAACGCAACTTGATCCTACAGAATTAGTCAATTACAGGCTGATCTCGGATCTACCTTTTCTGTCAGATACTAGAAAAGGCAACTATGTTCCATTTTAGAAAGAAATGGTATCTGCGGGGTTTTCCAGTCAGGATTTAGACCGTACCATAGCACTGAGACAGCTCTCATTAAAGTCTTAAATTATTTGCTCTTATCATCCAATCGTGGTTGTATCTCTTTATTAGTGCTACTCGATCTTAGTGCTGCATTTGATACTGACCACAACATTATTTTAAATAGACTCGAAAATGATGTTGGGATTAGTGGAATTGCATTAGCATGGTTTAAATCATAATTATCTGACCGTTATCAGTTTGTAGCAGCAAATGAAGAGATGTCTTATCGATCAAAAGTTCGGTATGGCGTACCACAAGGCTCAGTACTAGGACCTTTGCTGTTCACTTTGCTGTTGTACATGCTACCCTTAGGAGATATCATTAAGAAGCATGGCATTAGTTTTCACTGTTATGCTGATGATACTCAGCTCTATATTTCTTCACAAAACTTAATTCACAAAATTAACGGAATGCATAGCTGATATAAAAAAACTGGATGACTAGTAATTTCCAACTACTTAATTCTGAAAAAAACAGAGATCACATAATAACCTAGAATACTGTCTAACACTTGATGGCTGCTCTGTCAAGTCTTCGTTGTCGGTTAGGAACCTGGGTGTGCTCTTTGATGCCAATCTTTCATTTGTAAGTCGCGTGTCTAGTATCCGTATAACCGCATTTTTCCATCTTAAATAAATTACGTCAAATGCTCTCAATGACAAATACGGAACAATTAGATCATGCATTCATGACATCAAGGCTAGATTATTTTAATGCTATTATGGGTGGTTGCTCTGCACGCTTAATAAACAAACTACAGCTGGTCGAAAACGCAGCAGCTAGGGTTCTTACCAGAACCAGGAAGTACGACCATATTAGCCTGGTTCTGTCAACACTGCAATGGCTTCCTATTAAACATCGTATAGGTTAAATTTTAAAATATTGCTGCTTACTTACAAAGCACTAAATGGTTTAGCTCCCCAGTACTTGAGCGAGCTCTTAACGCATTATAGACTGTCACGTCTATTGCAATCTCAAAATTCCGGCCTGTTGAAAATACATAGAATATCAAAATCGACTTCTGGCGGTAGATTCATTTCCCATTTAGCAGCAAAACATTGGGACAGTCTTTTGACACACTCTGCCAGTTCAAATCTAGACTAAAAACACATCTCTTTGACCTAGCATACACAACACATTATAGACTTCTATAATTCAGTGTTAGGCTGCATAGATTAGGTCAGCCAGAACCGGGAACACTTCCCATAAATCCTGATGCACTTGTTACATCATAGATGCACTTGTTACATCATAAGAAGGATGGCGTCTATGCTAACATTAGTCTCTGTTACTGAAATTTCCTATTATCACTGTAAAGCTGCTTTGAAACAATCTATATTGTTAAAAGCACTATATACAGTAAATAAAGGTGACTTGACTTCTGTACTGCTTCCTTCTTGACAATATGTCTTTAACATCCGAGCAGATGAGCAAACTGACAAGTTTGCGATTACAAGATGCAAACTCACTAAAAGAAATCCAATTTCCAGGATATTATAACTTATGAACAGTTTGCTTATTGAAAACAATCCAATTTATGTCATTCTACGTGCTGCCAGTCATCTCTGCTGACTGGAAGGAGGTATGTCTCAATGTCTGTGTTCAATATGTAATAACATTGAGCTCTGGGAGCGAGACAAGCCTCATCACCTGTCTGCACGATTTTCAAACCAACTGGCAGAGATCAATGGAAACAAGGGCACCTGATGGGCATGTCACTGCAAGTCAAACCCTGAGAGAACACACCTCACCTGAGCCCCCCACACCCTAAAGTATGTCTTATACGGATGAATATATCAAGTGACAATGAAAGAGCAGGACAAAGGGTGACAGGCCCATTAGAGCGATTTGCCCTGATATCCATTATTTCTTCGGTTTCTATCAAGCCCTCCCCTGTCTTCACCTCAACAGGCGCTCACAGAACCCCAGAGGGCTGCAGTGTCGAGAGGTGCCACCTCTGCAATAAAAAGACTGACTTGCCAAGACTGACACCACTAAATGACAGCCTATTACCCAGGTGTCAGTACCACTGTCCTGCTCCCGGCCTGAAGTGTGAAGAGGAGCGGCAAGGGGGAAGATATTTCAGTGGGATACGATACTTAAAGATTACATTTAAAATAAATGTTTTTTTTCTGTAAACATAATGCCTTCCAGTAATAAACTAATTGAGGAAAAGAGATAAACTCTTTAAAAAAAAGAGAGAGCCATAAGATAAACCTATAAATGTATTACACAATGCTTACAAGGCCAGCTTTGCATTTATATATATATATGTGTGCAAAACAACGATAAACAATTGCAAAGTTGAGCTCAAAAACAGCATGTAATACATTTATACAGAGTTGATTCCCAAAGTTGGTATTTTGGACTGTTTAGAGTTTAGACCAAATAATTTAAAAAACTAAAAAGTATCAAACTTTTTATTAATTAATATATCCAACCTTTTAAAGTGGCTTCTTAACTGGATCTTTTAATGTATCTTGTATCAAACACATTTTTTTCAATCATTGTAGTGGTGATTCTTAAAATGTTTACTTTTGTGTTTATTAAAATATAAAATTAAATTAAAATTATTTATTAAAAGGCTTTTATCTTTCTTAAAATGCATCCATTTTTTATTTACCTATTTTTTTGTTTACATTGTTTTTACTCGATGCATTTTTTTAGTGTTTTCTAATTTATTTAGGCAAAATAGGATAGAATTTTTATATCAGAAATTTATTGGTTATTGGCCATAACCAAACACAAAAAACAAACAAATAATAATAATTTTGGCTAGAACTGTAAAAATGGTACATCTCTATTATATTTATCATCTCATATGCATCAAACATAAAAGGCTTGTAATGTCTTCAATTAAAACAATAAAGAATTGATGACTGATTAAGACCTCTTTAACCAAGGTAAAATTGTATTGAATGGCTTATTGCTTTTTTAAGAATGTAATATATATCTTATGCCAATTTGCAATAATTATTTAACTTTATAGATAACATTAATCAGAACAAATAATTCTAAAATGGTTTTCACCCAAAAATTAAAATTTTGTAATTATTACTCTCCCTCATGTCGTTCCAAACCCATAAGACTTTCATTCATTTTCAGAACACAAATTAAGATCTTTTGGATGAAATCTGAGAGCTTTCTGTCCCTCCATTGACAGCTACACAACTACCACTTTGACGTTTTAAACTTCATAAAGAGATCGTAAAACTAATCCATATGAATTGAATGGTTTAAATGGTCAAAATTTTCTGAAGAGAATTGATCGCTTTATATGATGAACAAATCGAATTTAGGCTTTTATTGAAATATAAACATTGATCAGCAAACATAAAAAAAGCTCAACCAAATCTGCTTGATACACAAGAATGAACCTCTTTGGTTCTTGCAGAAGCTCAAACATTCTGCATAACACGATAATGAACCTCATTGGTTGCCCTAAATACAATCTGTTCATCATCTAAAGCGATCGTGTCTTTTCAGAAAATAAGGACTAAACCGCTCACTTCATATGGATTAGTTTTATGATCTCTTTATGAACTTTTTGAAGCATCATAATGGAAGTTGCGTAGACTGTCAATAGAGGGACACAAATTGCTCAGATTTCATTAAAGCTGCAGTCCATAACTTTTGGTGCTTTAGCAGTTAATAAACAGAACTTCATGCGTCTTGCAGAAGAACTTAGCCGGAGCTACTTCTCTCTGTTTCTGTCTATGTCAAGTCACGCAGGTAGTTGGCTACTTCGCAGTGGTACGACCCGAAACAGTCTAAAATGGTCAGAATATAAACACTTATTATACTGTAGGTGTACCGCAGTGATTCAGTATAAGACAAAAACGTGGTTTGGAAAATGTATTCATGATGTACTCGCTTATTATATATTTTTTGTAAATGTTTAACTAAAAAAAAAAGTTACGGACTGCAGCTTTAAAAATATCTTAGCTTGTGTTCTGAAGTTAAACGAAAGTCTTATGGGTTTGGAATGACATGAGGGTGAGTAAATGATGACAGAATTTTTGGGTAAACAAACACTTTAATAGGTAAAATAGTTCACTAGTGTTAGCCGTTTATGGTTTCAAAACAACACAAGTTGCATAGAATTCAAGTGTGCATGAATTCAATCTGCGTATTGCTAAGAATAATACAAGCTTCAAAATATCAGTTTGCAGGAGTAATTTAGTGTGTGGATCAGCAACTTACCTGCATTGCATATTTAGCATCTATAACCGTTACAATGCCTATGTGGGAGATGAGGAAACTGCATTATATTGACAGACTTCATCTGAGGCAACATTTATTAGTTAGTTTTTTACCATCCAGGTAGACATCACTCCCTAATTCTGCATCAACCCAGAACATGGAAGCAACAGCTCCTGGTTTGGAAAACATAAATAAATAAACATTTATAATTTTATAAATTTATAAATCATGTATATACATTTTTAATATATAATCTAAAAAAATAGTTATAATTATTTTACTATTCACTGCAAATATACAATGGGAAATCACATAATTCTACTTTTTTTTTTTAATAAAATTATGCAAAATATAGTTTCATGGCACTCACCTTTGAAAGGTGTGGCAAAAAATGTATTGGGTTATATACTATGCTTTATTTTAGCATAGGTTTTGCAGTGTTCATCAAGTTATTGAACACTTTTTTGCCTTAAAACTCATACGGGTTTAGGGTGCAGGTATGTGATTTAAAATGCATAACTAAATTTTATGGATGGCTTCAAAAATTTTAACTACAAGGTACATTTTGTTTGTTTCCATGTTTTCCAACTTTTCCTGTAAAAGTTATTTCACAGTTTCATGTTACAATTTGAGGCCATCTTGTTCACATAATGGAGTTTTGTCAAACTGTCAAGGTAGAATAAGAAAGCTCTATAAATATTTGATAGAAGTATAATGAAGGCAATGTTCGTGAAAGACATCAGGAACATCAACCATTCAGCCCACAAGCATCTTCTGATGAAGGGAAGGGGCTTATCCCCCTGAGGCCCCCAGGAATGACAGGCCTGTCTCAGCCAATGACAGTGCAGAGCAGTGAAGAGGGGCTTGTGTCTGAGCTCTGAGGGTCCTGCACGCCGCTGGCCCTTGACATCTATCACTCATGTACAGAGATGCTGACCCTTCCTGCCTTTCCATTGATCTCAGTTTCACTCTCAATTACGTTATAGTGCTTTCTGCTATGTATGAGGAAAATCCCTATACACAAAGATGTCTAAATTGTGTTGCAAAGTAAAAAAAAGAAAGTTACATTTAGAAGCTAAATGCTAGTGAGGACGAAGACAAGGTAGATTGCGTCAAGTGAGGAACTCCTTACAATTTAATTCAATTAAATCTAAGACGTAAAATATTGCATAATGGAAACATCCGTGTAAACAAACATGGATGTAACATATAGAACGCTCCCATACAAAAGATAACAGATAAAAACATTTGAGCAAGTTGGCCAATGGATGCTTTAGCTATCATAACAAGGAGATTAGTTATGGTACAAAGAAGTGTCTGCTGGTGCACATAAAATACCTGGATCTGCCAATCCGGTTGTCTCTAGAAGGATGTAGTCAAACTTTCCTTTCTTCTCCATTAGATTTTCAATAGCTTTTAAACCATTGTCTCTGTAAAAGTAAGGGGTGATAATGTATTATCTGACATAATTTAATATATGCAATTGTACACTATGGTTCAAAAGTTTGTAAATAGTCAATTAAAATAACTGCTTTCTATTTTAATATTTTGTCACATGATCCTTCAGAAATGTTTCTAACATGTCGATTTGATGCTCAAGTAAGTTTTCCAGGATTGACTGATAAATAGAAAGTTCAAAAGAACAGTATTTATTTGAAATAGAAATATTCTGTAACATTATAAATGTCTTTACTGTCACTTATCAATTTAACGTATCCTTGCTGAATAAAGTCTTCTTCATACATTTATTAAAAACAACTGTTACTGTCCCCAAACTTCTGAACATTGGTTTACAAGTTAATTATTTTCCATTTCACAGCAGTAATTATATAATGTTTTCATAATGATTGGTAATTAAAACCAGTTTTATGTTTGAATTCTGGGTACGATTTTTATGTTACAGGTCAAATTGACCCTAATTGGATTAAATACAATTCCTGAAAAAATAATCACATTATGAAAAAGAAAAAGAAGAAATAGGTAAAAAAAAGTAAACCTTTAATATTAATACTTCTCACACACTACAACAAAAAATAAGCATAAGAACAAATTATTTTAAAACTGTATAATAACCATTTGTTTAAAAAAATATATGAATATTACAAAAAAAAAACATTTCTTTGGATAATGTAAATTGAAATAACCTCAGAGGGTAGTTGAGAAACGGACATTTTTATATATTGGGTCTGTGTAGCTGCGGTTAACCACGAAATTGCGGGTCAAGTTAACCTGCGAACATCAAAATCGTCCGAAATTTTGTACCCTCATTTCACAACACCTCAAAGTGTCAAAACTTTGCAGGCATGTTCATGACCCTAAATGAGAAATTGTCACAAAATTAAAAATCAGGTTAACCGGTTAGGGGTTAGGTTAACCACTATTTTTTTTTTAAACTCAATTTTGAACGAATCAAACAAACAAACTGAATAGTTTCAACAAGGACAACAGTTCTTTAGTCACTGGAATGTAATAGGCAAGCAGAAATAGTGGGTTTCCATTTAATCCATCTTAAAATCCAACAATAGTTGTGTGGCCCAGATGGAACTATATTTATTCTTCACATAACTACAGGAAACAAACACACACACACACACACACACACACACACACACACACACACACACACACACACACACACACACACACTTTCTAGACAATTCGTCACGGTATTTGAAAGGGCGTACTTTACAGAGCAGCACAGGCAGCCGTTCCTCAGCTCCAACCACTCCTCGTAGAGTTCTCCTGCTTGACTCACAGCTAGAGACTTCTCCAGAGCACTGCCTGCAGGACAACACAGCACAGAGTCAACCTCTGTGGAGCTTATGTGCAAAGCAGACCCACATTTCAATAATCTGTGCACTTTTGATCAGAATGTTCATGAATATGATCCAAATTACGAAAATGATGGCAAATTATGTATTGTATGTGTATGTAATAGTATATGTAATGTAATAGTATTTTTTTTCCTACTATGTAAGTCAATTGCAAATGTCAACTTTTTGGTTACCAACATTCTTTAAATGATCTTCTTTCATGCTCAACAGAAGAAAGAAACCCATAAAGGTTTGGAACAACATGAGGGTGAGAAAATTATGACAAAATTTTCATTTTTGGGTTAAGGAAATGGGGAATGAATTTGCTGCCCTCTTCTGGTCATGACAGTGAAAAATCCAGAGGGACAGTCAGGACAGATAAAAAAAATCTAGGCATAAGAACAACGCTAGAGGTCTTTTTATTTCTTTGCTCATTTCATAACTTACCTTCACCAAATTCATTAAGTATGACAGCTATTCGCTTATTATGTTGTTCTGTTAATATGTAGTTCAAAAGTGTCGTCTTTCCTGCACCTGTATATGGAAAAGAGAGAAATAAAGTTAAAGGGTTAGTTCACCCAAAAATGAAAATGATGTCATTAATGACTCACCCTCATGTCGCTCCAAGCCCGTAAGACCTCCATTCATCTTCAGAACACAGTTTAAGATATTTTAGATTTAGTCCGAGAGCTTTCTGTCCCTCCATTGAAAATGTATGTACGGTATACTGTCCTTGTCCAGAAAGGAAATAAAGACATCATCAAAGTAGTCCATGTGACCTCAGGGGGTTAGTTAGAATGTTTTGAAGCATCGGAAATACATTTTGGTCCAAAAATAACAAAAACTACGACTTTATTCAGCATTTTATTGTCTTCGGGTTCTGTTGGGGATCCGCGTTCACGAGTCCGCAGTGACGCTGATGACGTAAGACGCTGCTGACGTGTATCTGGTGCGTCCGTGTATTCGGGTTCAAATAAATATGGCTGGGCAAAAAAATGCAAGTCTTCCTCTGTGTGGAAATCCTTAGACATGTTTGTGAAGATTGTTTTGTTTCCAGCGTGCGTCTCCCTCAGACTGTAAACGAAGTTCGGGCGCACATGACACACGTCAGCAGCGTCTTACGTCAGCAGCGTCACTGAATGCGGATCCACAACAGAACCGGAAGACAATACAATGCTGAATAAAGTCGTAGTTTTTGTTATTTCTGGACCAAAATGTATTTCCGATGCTTCAAAACATTCTAACTAACCCACTGATGTCACATGGACTACTTTGATGATGTCTTTATTTCCTTTCTGGACAAGGACAGTATACCGTTCATACATTTTCAATGGAGGGACAGAAATCTCTCGGACTGAATCTAAAATATCTTAAACTGTGTTCTGAAGATGAACGGAGGTCTTACGGGCTTGGAGCGACATGAGGGTGAGTCATTAATGACATAATTTTCATTTTTGGGTGAACTAACCCTTTAAACCACTTGGATTAAAATGATAGTTTCTTCTATTTAAGGATATAGTAACCAGTATTTGCATATTATTGAGTATTTTTACTTTAATACTATAGAATAATCATATTTTTAGTAAAAAAAATTAAATAAAAAAGCTTTGGTATGCTTTATCTATGCACTTTGGAGTGATAGAAATGGTTACTGCTTAAAAGCTTAGCTGACCCAAGTATCCAGTGATGATGGTAACAGGTATCTGAGCTGTGGGTCCAGTGGGCTTCTCCTTGATGGGAATTAACTCCGGACATTCATCCTCTTCTTCCATTATTGAGATCTTTAAAAAAAAAATGAAAATCTAGAAACACAAATTGGAGTTCAGATTAAATGAGGGTTTTATATTATATAAATGCATATGACAGGACATTCATTCTTCAGTGTTAAGAATATTCAGGTTAGGTCGAACATAAATCGGATATATTATATTTCACCCTGTTGACAGATCAGAACGTTG
This sequence comes from Siphateles boraxobius, assembly GCF_051911475.1. Taxonomy (NCBI): domain Eukaryota; kingdom Metazoa; phylum Chordata; class Actinopteri; order Cypriniformes; family Leuciscidae; genus Siphateles; species Siphateles boraxobius. The sequence goes on from NW_027509219.1 coordinate 18,100,546, forward strand.
ATTTTAGAGACACATGTGCTGTCATTTTCGCTGTCAATAAAGAGCGGTTTGGCATGCATTCATTTCGAAGCTTATACACACAAATTAAAGACAACTTACACTTTTCGAAATACGAGCTCTTAGATGAAGTATTCCTTTAAACCGTGACTTGCAGAGTGATATCTGTCGTCCAGTTTGTTATATAAAAAAAAGCAATATTTCACTAAGGGCCGATATGCTGGTGTGTCTGTAATCACGGTCCGAGCTGCGCATTGACTTGCAGTGAGAGTTCCTGTTTAAAAACGGATCGAATTTTTTTATTTGTTTTAATTTTTTTTAATTATTGTTCAGCATTAGTTTGAGCATAACAAGTGCATAACAAATAAATAAATCAAAATGGGCTTTTTAAAATTAATTTATACAGTAGGCTATAGGTCTACCTTAAAGAGAAATCAACGTGAGGGCTTTCTGTATTTAACTTAATATGCAAACAATTCAATAAACCATAAAGTTAATTATGGTGACAATTCACAACAAATAAGTTTTTGGTTTCAGAATAGCTGAATTGAGTTAGTTTAATCTACTCTGTCTCTGACTCTGAGTTAAGAGCGTGCACCATGACTATGACAAGCCACGATCAAATGGAGCCCTGAAATTGTGATTCACCATGGCAACAGCACCCTACAAGACGTCTGCATACTTCCGAGTCAATAACTTACACAAGTATAATTCTCAATCACTTTTATATTATCAGGTGAAAACTGAAAGAGAGGTAAGTTATTGAACTAATACTCATTTTCATGGTACCCCACAGGCAAAAAAAAAAAAAAAAAAATGTGACAGCAACTAAAAATGAACAATAAAACCATAATTCAATCAGTTAAATATTTAAGCATAAAAGGTACCATGCTGTAGGACTTTACCGACATTTGACATATTAAATAAATATAAATATAATTCAGTGTCTATTTCAATGTGCCGCACATGTTTCCATGTTGTATAGGCTAATGCTCTTTTCACATAGCCTAATTAAATGTTCTCTAATCCAACCTGTTACATTTTGTAATTAGGCCAATGAAATTAACATTTGACTTCTACTCTGCCAACAGAGGCTGGACTTGCACCATCACTAATAGATAAAGAGGAGATACACAATATTGGAAGAATATTAAAATCCAACAGGAAAAATAATTACTGTTGCTTTTGTATTCAAAGGTAATGAAGATGACCAAATAAATTGTGAATAATGCTGTGGTGGTTGTTACGGAATATCTCTACCCTTCCATCTGGCATCCTCCCATTCAGTTATCTGGTTCATTTTTCTGATGGGATCAGAAAATCAGATACACATCCATCAATACATCCAACCACACTGGAAATCCTAAAGGAAATTCTAATTATTAGGTTACTTCCAGAGGTCACAGCAGGATGTTATCAGGTGAATGTCATTTAATCAGATTATCCTTATTTAAACCGATTTCTCCACCACTGTCCTGGGTTTGTGTCAAGGAAACAACACAAAAACTCTCAGAACGAGCGTGAGAGCGAGGCACTCTTAATACCGCTCTGATACAGTGGCCTTAGTAATGTGCTCTGCATCTCCGATGTTACATAGAAAAATGCGCAATGAATGAATGTACTGCCCTGCAAAACAAATGCTTTTCTTACTTAGCCTTTTTGTCTTGTTGTTTCCATTAAAAATATCTAAAAATTCTTAAATCAAGATGCATTTACTACATAAGAAAAATGGGTTTACTAAAGAAAACCTGCTCCCGACCAGGTTAGGTTCACAGAGAAAGTTACCATGGTAACTGACTCTGAGTATAAGTTACCCCTCTTTCAGAAACGGGCTTGACTTACTCTGCTTTCTCGGGTTTGACATACCTACCATTCTGAAACAGAAAACCCAGAGTTTCCCTCATTTCAGGGTTAACATACTCAGAGTTTTCACTTAACCTCCTTTCTGAAACAGGCCCCAGCTAATAGCAAACTAGCCATGATGCACTAAACAATTCACTCAAAATAGTTACAGCCTTTTTCTTGAATTTATGGAAATTATATGTTGATCAATAAGTAATTGTCCCAGACGAGGTAGTCAACAGCTTAATTCAAATATATATATATATATATATATTGATGTTTATTTAATGCCTATTGAAAAAAAATCTGTTTTGTAAACCCACATTTTTGTAGCAGGGTTGAAAACATTTTCTAATTTGCTTGGCAGTTAAAGGATTAGTTCACTTCAGAATTAAAATTTCCTGATACTTTACTCACCCCAACAACATCCAAGATGTTAATGTCTTTCTTTCTCCAGTCTTCAGAAATTAAGGTTTTTGAGGAAAACATTTGCAGTTTCAATGCAGCTTCAAAGGGCTCTATGATCCCAGCCGAGGAGTAGACTAAGGGTCTTATCTAACGAAACAATCTATAATTTTCTAAAAATAAAAAAAAACACATGTATACTTTTTAACCACAAATGCTTGTCTTGCACTAGCTCTGCGATAAATAGATAGAAATTTTGTATTTTTTAAACTAAAATCTAAATGAAAACAAAATAAAAAAAATGAAAGCTAATTCAAAATAATAACTGCATTTAAGGCTCAGTGTGTTTCACTGCTCGCTCATTCAAAACAAATTCCCGGTCGCCAGGGGTCGCAGCTGTGCAATTTCACATCTTTCTCTACAGCAACTTGACCAAGTGTCACTGTCAAGGGTCGGGCTGCAGACTTGCACTTAGGCTATTCGTCAGAAACCACAGTAACATCTAATCTTAACAATTCTGTTTTATTAAACGTATTTTTTACTATATGAATTGTCTGTTAAAAAGAAAGGATATCTATGGGTTAGTCATTAGTCATATTCACGTAAACCGGCACTTGTGTTTATGTCCTGCTATCTGTCGTCACCCATTTAAACACCATTTGTTTATAAAGCAAACCCACCCTTAATCTTCATAACAAGATTAGTAGTTTAGTTTAGTAGCCCCCCCCCCCCCCCCCCCCTCTCTCTCTCTCTCTCTCTCTCTCTCTCTCTCCCGTGTAAATCCACTCTGTTTGGGTTGAAGTTAAAATGCGGAAGTTTCCGCCCAGTAAAGCCGCTGATACCGCGAAGATGAGGCTTGCGATGCCATCAGCGATCACCGCTCCGTCCTGCTCTCCGCGGCTCTGCGTGGACTGATATCAGACTCGCATGTCTTCTCTGCCAGCGTCAGAGCGGAGAGCATTCGCTCTCAAAATCAACAGGTAATGTTCTTTTCCTTTGGCAGGACCTCATACCTCGTGCACTGACTGATCCCAGGGAAACTGAGCTGACTTTTGGAGCTGTCTGTCCGTCTGCCTGCAGTCAGTGTTAAATCTACAGGGAGTTTGGTTGAATTCCGGAACAGGCAGCTACACGTTTGGGATAAGCTTCGAGTCTGGCACGATTAGACTTGATAGTCTTGTGAGTCTGATCAATATTGCTACGTGATATTAAAGATAAGTTCATGAGGTACAGCATTGATACAGCATTCAGATAGCTGTGAAACCCCCCTTTTGGAACCTTCATTTTTAAGATGAATACGTTTTGAACTAGCAACCTGTCATGTTCTGCTGATGGTCTACATTCAGATTCTTGCTGTTGTAAGTTATTGTTCATATGCCGTCCACATACCCCTTCAGGCTAAAAGAAAGTACGAATGAATTTCAGAGCAATTTTCATTCATTTCCTTGTAATTCTAAAATTGGAGCTCTTGTCTATGTGATCATTTCCTCCACGATCCCCCTTGTCATCTGCTTATTGCAGCTCAGGATTGACCCCTGGCTGTTCGATGTCAAGTTAAAGTGGAAGTTTGTATTGTTCCTGTTTTATCGCAGAACAGGTGGGGAGGAAATGAATTTAAAGACATAGTGGAAGAAGGGAGTCCGGTATTAAAACAAAGGGCTCATATACTGGGTAATGATCCGTATTCTGTCTTGTGAGTTTATGTCACACAGGCGCACAAAGGGTCATTCATAGCACAACTGTCATATGCCACACTCCATTTGTTTCTGCAGATTATGGGAATCATGCAGTGGAGTCAATCTTTATGCATTTCTGAATTAATGAGATGATTAATTTAGCTTTTAAGTCATATCGTGTGTTTAAACCAGCTTTTCTGTGGAATTCACAGATTTTGTGTTTTCTCGGTTGTAAGTTGGCTACCGTTTCATGGTGGTTGAAGCATACTGGTTAAGGCTTTGGACTGGTGACACAGATGCTGCAGGTTTCAAATAGCATCGCAATTGTTTACTGAATCCCAGGCTGCTGTCTGTGCAGTATGTCTATGTTTTGGATGAAAATGAATCTTTAGTGTAAATCGCCCATACATGAGCACTCAACGGCTTTGTCAAAACTGAAAAACAGTGTTACACATGTTCAGTAGCATCCTGTATCAGCACAATTGTTATTGTGCTGGATCTGCATCAGGATTTGATATGATGTCCTCGTTTGTGCTTGTAATCAGACGGGGAGCAAAGAAAGTGCATGAAATGATTGTATTGGGTAGGCTATACACAATATATCGGCATCATATTTGTTGTCTGCTGATATTAGAGATTTTTTTTGTATTTGTTGATATTGGATATTTTAATCGTTCAGCTCATTATTTTAACATTTAGATTACCTCACTTAACAGTAACTTAAAATTAATCTTTACACTAATAATTTAAAAACAGTGTTAAATGCAGTCTCTAACAAATATCAGAATGAAAAGCCCCAGGGTTATACATCTTGGATGTTGTTGGGGTGAGTAAATTATCAGGAAATTTTAATTCTGAAGTGAACTAATCTTTTAACTGCCAAGCAAAATTAGACCATTTTTGCAACCCTGTTACATTATTAAACATTATTTTTAATGCATTATAATGCTGCGATGGAAAAATTCAACACACTTCACTGACTGATTGTAGTTTTTTGTGTTTTTTATATATTTAGACAAAATATAATTTTGAAAAATTAAAAATGAGAATTTTTATATCAACAATTTTTATTATTATTTGCCATAACATGATTTATTGAGTTATCAGTATCGACTAGTTTTTTATATAAAAAATATCTGTCCATCCTACCCGATCAAAAAAAAAAAATTCAACTATTTTACAAACTGGCAATTTCGTATGAATTCGTACCACGTGAGTCCTACGAAAACTTAAATCGTAAGATTTAAAGAAAAAAATAGTACAGCATATAAACGTATGAATGCGAATCCTACGAAAAACGTTCGGTTTCAAGAAAAGATTTGTAGATATAAACCTAGTGTGCTCGAAGTTTATATCTGTTGTCACAGCAGTATTGGGTATCTATGATTAAGTAATAAACAGTCCTGTTTCGCTTCCTCTTTGTAAGGACACAATAGGAAATTCAAAATGACTCATTGATAGTAGTAAAGAAAGAGAGATTATAGGCAGTTATAGGGAATATAGATCTTGGTCTCTCTAAAACAAAACCAAGCAAGCTCTAAAAAGCAGTGAGCTGGTCAGCCAACAGAATGATTCCCAGATTTTCATGCAAGTGCAGCCTAACCAGTGCAACCACAGGGGGCTCGATACTTGCTGTGGCGGCAGCAGCAGCTGCATTACACAAGCTGAACTCGTGCTGTCTCGTGCAGACAGCTTTGAAAAGGGGGAAAACGTCAGCAAATACGCTGCAGATTTCTCCTGGCCCATGCACCACCCTCCATGTCCCTTCTCATTTTCAGTGACCACTCATTTATTTGCATGAGTGATGCATTCACACATGAAAAGTCCTCTGAGCACAGCTGTGTTTTGTTCTGAAGAAGGGTGCCCTGAGGTTTGGTTTTTGTTTGCTCTTTATTCCGTCGTCCTTTTCACGATCCTTTGATTTTTTCCAGGCGCATTTCACTATGAGAAGTGACACTAAATGTTGTAGGACAGACAATGTGGTGAAAACAGAATGTAATGAGACGTGGCAGACTATAAACGAAAGCCCCCAGTCAGCAGAAAGACTGTAGTTGAAGGAAACGCTCCCCATATCACGAGAAAAGTTCTTTAATTTCAGTTATCTTCAGCTGATGTCGACCTTCAAGGGAAGTTCCATACTAGTGCAGTGTTCTTGCACAATACTGTTGTGAGGCTCCCTGACCCACAATCATACTTGGCTGAGACAACTAAGACAAACAATCATAGTCCGCTCTCTGTGGAATGTGGCTGCTTTTGTCATGGCTGTAATTGTGTTTTAAAGAGAGTTTGTCATTGTGCTTGATCTGTAATAAGAGCAACTGTTGATTTCTTTTTGATGACTTCTTCACTGTTGGTTATTGACTAAGGATTTCTTTCTGAATGTGTATTGTTGAGAATGTGTTTGTTTATTTACATCATTGAATTAAAAGTTTAATTCAAATTAAGTCAATATAGTGCTCTTCCGTTTAAGTTTATGGGTCATTAAGATTTCAAAAAATACTCTTCATAATTTTCAGCAAGAATGCATTAAATTGATCAAAACGCAGTAACGACGTTTAATGTTACACAAGATTTATTTCAATATTTTTAAATGCTTTTCTTTTGAACTTTTTTTATTCACAAAAATATAAAGCATTACAACTGTTAATACATTAATAATAATAAAGAAATGTTTCTTGAGCATCAAATCAGCATATTAGAATGATTTCTGAAGGATCATCATGTGACACTGAAGACTGGAGTAATGATGCCGAAAATTCAGCTTTACCATCACAGGAATAAAAAAAAAATTACATTTAAAGGAGCTGTGTGTAAGAAATGTATTTCAATTAATCATAAAATGGCCCTGATATGTCACTAGACATTAAAAAATCATGTTCATTTCAAATACTTATATCACTGACAACAGTAGTCCGGCCAGGATATTGTCATTTAAAAAGTGAAGTTGCAGCCCTCAACTGATGTTGATGTTGTCGTGTTGTGTTTTGGTCTGATGCGCCACCCTCCACCTATCTACCAATCACGAAGTCAGTAGTGTTGCGGCATCCGGGTTGCCAGCTCTGCTAGTTACCACAGTTGCAGCTACAAACTTGTCGGAATCGGATAAAAAATGTCTAACATTGCGAAACCAAAAAAAACTCGTTATGAATCCGAAATACTTCGTGACAAAGTCCGAAATAAAACAAGGATCTGCATAGGAGATGCCTTTAAAAGATGGAGACGGCTGAAAATGGAGAAGAATTTCTGGACAGGTAAGATTCATCTATGTTTGGCTAACTTGTACTTGATGTAAATGGACATTTCAAATATTCATGACAGTCGAACAAAGTTATGCATGTTCGTGCAAAGTAACGTTACGTTAGCTCATATGGAGGAGGTGGGTCATCGAATTGAAAAGGTAAGGAATTGTTTGGGTAATAAAAACGGCGAGTCGTCATTACTAACTTTAGCAATGCATTATCAGAGCCTGTTTCTCTGTCATTATGATGAGACGCTGAGGAAAACAACTTTAGCACGCCCATTATTGTTTATCATGCAAGTTCTACAGCCAAAAATAATAGAATGACACGTAATCTTTCACATCACATATTTAAGCGTTATGGACGTGTACTGCAGGGTAAGTAAAAAAATACAGCTGATCGCTTTCACTTATTGCGTCAGCTAAATGAATAGCTGTATCTTTGATATCGGTTACACACAGTGACAGAGGCTTGTGCTTGTACTTGCGTTAATGACAGACACCTACCGTTACAAGTTAGACTAACAGCTACTGTTCTAACAATGTACTGTCACATACGAGCGTACATCTTTACGATTATATTTGGCTAATTGCCATTAGTAAATTTTTGCGATATATAATTACTTTGCAAAACATCTCTCATTTGAAGCATAAACATAATTAACAGAAAAAGCTTCTTGTAGCAGCCTACGTTCATGCTGTATCCTGCAGCCTATCTGGCAACCTCGAGTCAGGGAGGAGGGAGAGGGGATACACCGCTCTACGGTCATTTGAAAGTTATTGCAGTACCAGTTTTGACCACATTCTTACATACGGCTCCTTTAAAAACAAATTAAACCAGAAATAGAATTTCTGATCAAATAAATGCTGCCTTCATAACAGATTTCTTTCAAAAATATATATACAGGTCCTTCTCAAAAAATTTGCATATTGTGATAAAGTTCATTATTTTCCATAATGTAATGATAAAGATTAAACTTTCATATATTTTAGATTCATTGCACACCAACTGAAATATTCCAGGTCTTTTATTGTTTCAATACTGATGATTTTGGCATACAGCTCATGAAAACCCAAAATTCCTATCTCAAAAAATTAGCATATCATGAAAAGGGTCTCTAAACGAGCTATTAACCTAATCATCTGAATCAACTAATTAACTCTAAACACCTGCATAAGATTCCTGACGCTTTTAAAAACTCCCAGCCTGTTTCATTACTCAAAACCGCAATCATGGGTAAGACTGCCGACCTGACTGCTGTCCAGAAGGCCATCATTGACAACCTCAAGCAAGAGGGTAAGACACAGAAAGACATTTCTGAACAAATAGGCTGTTCCCAGAGTGCTGTATCAAGGCACCTCAGTGGGAAGTCTGTGGGAAGGAAAAAGTGTGGCAAAAGACGCTGCACAACGAGAAGAGGTGACCGGACCCTGAGGAAGATTGTGGAGAAGGACCGATTCCAGACCTTGGGGGACCTGCGGAAGCAGTGGATTGAGTCTGGAGTAGAAACATCCAGAGCGACCGTGCACAGGCGTGTGCAGGAAATGGGCTACAGGTGCCGCATTCCCCAGGTCAAGCCACTTTCAACCAGAAACAGCGGCAGAAGCGCCTGACCTGGGCTACAGAGAAGCAGCACTGGACTGTTGCTCAGTGGTCCAAAGTACTTTTTTCGGATGAAAGCACATTTTGCATGTCATTGGGAAATCAAGGTGCCAGAGTCTGGAGGAAGACTGGGGAGAAGGAAATGCCAAAATGCCTGAAGTCCAGTGTCAAGTACCCACAGTCAGTGATGGTCTGGGGTGCCATGGGGTGCCATGTCAGCTGCTGGTGTTGGTCCACTGTGTTTCATCAAGGGCAGGGTCAATGCAGCTAGCTATCAGGAGATTTTGGAGCACTTCATGCTTCCATCTGCTGAAAAGCTTTATGGAGATGAAGATTTCATTTTTCAGCACGACCTGGCACCTTCTCACAGTGCCAAAACCGCTGGTAAAGGGTTTACTGACCATGGTATTACTGTGCTCAATTGGCCTGCCAACTCTCCTGACCTGAACCCCATAGAGAATCTGTGGGATATTGTGAAGAGAAAGTTGAGAGACGCAAGACCCAACACTCTGGATGAGCTTAAGGCCGCTATCGAAGCATCCTGGGCCTCCATAACACCTCAGCAGTGCCACAGGCTGATTGCCTCCATGCCACCCCGCATTGAAGCAGTCATTTCTACAAAAGGATTCCCTACCAAGTATTGAGTGCATAACTGAACATAATTATTTGAAGGTTTACTTTTTTTGTATTAAAAACACTTCTTTTATTGGTCGGATGAAATATGCTAATTTTTTAGAATTTTGGGTTTTCATGAGCTGTATGCCAAATTCATCAGTATTAAAACAATAAAAGACCTGAAATATTTCAGTTGGTGTGCAATGAATCTAAAATATATGAAAGTTTAATTTTTATCATTACATTATGGAAAATAATGAACTTTATCACAATATGCTATTTTTTTGAGAAGGACCTGTATAAAAAATGTAACTCACCCCAAACTTTTGAACGATATTATTTATACTAGAAAAGGTCATGGGCCGAAATAAGATATTAAATTTGTTTTAAACTGTTTTAAGATTTAGATTATCATTTAGCACTAAGTCAAAGGTATAGCGAATATACAATCTTTTAAAGGTATTGTTCACCTTAACTCTAATGTTGGCAATCTTAACAGTTTTGGTTATCATTGATTATTATGGACAAAAAAACAGTCTTTGTAGAATTTTTTTTTTGTATTTGGGTGAACTGTCCCTTTAAGAGTGCAATTTCAATATTGGAGAATCCTTGATTAAAAAAACACACAGATTTATTTTAAACTGATACGGCGAGATGCATTGTGATGATCATCAAACAGTCTAACAAATCCAGGAAAGAGATGGATGCTCATAAAGTGTGAGCAATTTTTATGTCGTGTGTGTTTGTTTGCGTGAAATGTTCCTGTCAAAGTTGATGGAAAGACAATGTAGCAGAAGGAGGGTCAAATTGAGATTCATCTCTCTGCACTTTATGTCATTATCTCAATGTGTCGAGAACATAGTCCATGATAACACTTAATTTTATTGTGATGAATATTCCAGTCATACTAAGACTGTAACATTTTTGTGGAGAAGAACTGTAGCTCCCACCCATCACAGCCTTTCATGTTTAATATATTTTTTTCTTCATAGCTACATTTGTCGTAGAACACTTACCACTGCAAATGAATGCCTGGTTATTCTATAAAAGATCTGCTGTTATTGCAATAGATGAGTAAAACAGCATTCCGTCTTTATAGACAAATGTGATCCTGAAATGTTATTTTTTTTGCTTTTCATCTTACATTAGGTTTTACACAGTGATGCAGCATTTCGGTGAGATATTACACCAGTTTTAACTTGTTTTTTTAAAGAACGTGCACTATTAAGAACAAATCGTGAACATGTTGTGCATGTTAAATACTCTCTGCGGCATTCTGTGATCTATCTGCAGTAAATAGGAAGGCTTCATGCTATAATTAACTGCTGTTTGTCTTTGCGGTTATAGAATTTTCATGCTGTCCTGACGCCCCAGACTTGACTTTTAAAGTAATTAAACAAAGTCTGTGGCTGATTTTGTGGATATAGAAATGCAGTGACAAATAAAAACCTATTTAAAAAATCAACAAAACATTTTCAAGTTTATATTTTGTATTGGCTCAATTTACTGAACAGAGTCCTGAAAAACAAGAACAGCAGCTACAGGGTTGTTGACTTAACGGCTGAATTTTGTAATGTTGTTTAATTTTTTTTAATGTTGAATATAAAGTGCAAATGATTACAGGAACGCCACTATCCTACAACAGACAATCCGTGTAAATGAGTTTGGGGGGAAACATAACAGCATTATGAATGGTGACCCATTTTGGGGGGCTTTTTATAAGCAGGTGCACAATAGCACTCTGTTGTATGCTGTGGCCCAGAAGGCTGGCTGCCAAACTCAATACCTCTCCGCTTCTGAGGCGAATCCTTCTGTTCATATCAATGGAAGTTCTGAAAAAACATGCTGCATTGTGGGAATTGTTGGCTGAGACACTGTGGGAATGTGACTGAAATGATTTGGTGAAAATGAGTAGTCTCTGGTGTCCAGTGGTACAACCTTGTTGTAGCGCACCCTATCCAGTGTTCAGGGGAACATATCATTAAGAGTGTCTAAATAATTTTACGCTTCATTTAGGAATGTCACGGCGTGCTTCTCAAAAGCTGAATACTGCATGTTACAGAAGGGTTTGTTGTTGTACTTGCCTCTCAGCCAAAAGTTTACAATGGAGTATTTGATATCACACTCTACTTCATCAATATTTGAAGAGACAATTAAATGTAAACAGCATTGATAATAATGTATGTATGACCTTAAGGATACTGTGTCAAAAAGAATCATGGGATGAGGGTTAAGAAGCTAGGCTGATAAGGCAAATGTCATGGGTTCAAATCTAGTGGTTGATTGATATGGATATTTTAAGTTCATACTAATAACTTGAGAGCGAGGCAGCAGTAGCAGATGATTGTTATATCTCTTAAAAATAAAGGTTCTAAAGTTTTTTTTTCACAGTGATGCTATAGAAGCAGTGTTGGGGGTAACGCATTACAAGTAACGTGAGTTAAGTAATCAGATTACTTAAATAGTAAAGTAAAACATTATTTTTAACTCTACAGCAAAATATCTGAGTTGCTTTTTCAAATAAGTAACAAAAGTAACGCTGTGTAAACATGATGGTTATTGTAGTTCTAGACCAGAGGTCTTCAATCCTGCTCCTGGAGGGCCAATATCCTGCAGAGTTTACTTCCAACCCTAATCTTACACACCTGAATCAGCTCATCAAGCTCTTCAGGATCGCTTCAAAATACAAAGCCAGGTGTGCTGAAGGCAAGTTGGAAATAAACTGTAGGACAGTGACCTTCCAGGAGCAGGATTGAAGACCTCTGTTCTAGACTAAGGTGAGAGCGCAATTCCAAAAAAGCTCTGATGAGAGTGGAAAGTTCTTTGTGTGATTTACTGACAATGCGCAAATGAAAGAACACAGACGCAGCCGGAACATTTCCGTAATGCTGAGAGCAGCGCAAATGAGCGTCTGGTTTAAGACATGCTTTTTTGGGCGGTAAATAATGGCACAAATACCTGTAAATTTACTAGCGCAAACTTTACTAAATCACATTGCATTATTAATTTAAATGCACCCTTCCCATAAAATTCTGCATCTGAAGGGGAAACTCCTACAAATGTATTTGCAATAAGGTCAGGTACCCTGGTATCCTGTCCACGCCATTTCAGCGCTAATTTTTCACTGCATGTCTTCAGTAAATTCTGACAGTAGTTTTTTAACACCAAAAGAGGATTTGCGGTGGTGCTATATTTTAGTAGGCATTTACTTATATCACTTGTTCAAAAACAGTTTCAGTATTCCTCAAAATCATTAAAAACTATTGTGCAAACCTGCAATAAGTAAATATGTTAAATAACAAAAATATACTTTCTCACTTTATTAACCAATGTCTTGGCTGCTGACTTTTGATAATCCGATTCAACAATACGAATAAGCAAAAATTACTTTAGTAAAACGTCACATTTATGTTCCTTTTTTATTGTTGTTTTTACTGTTGAAGTAAGTGTTGAACTTCATCCTAATCTTCTGCAATCCATAATGGCTGCACATCTGAAATGTTTGTTTGAGCTGCACACACCCTCTACTGTACAGGTGTGAATTTGCATTTCCTTCAGCCTGAGGCTTATTCATTTCACTTTTAGTGTGAAAGGGCATTTTGGAAAAAAAAATGTTATTAAAAAATGAACAAGCAAGCCCAACCCAGGTGAAACGAGTAACGCAAAAGAAATGGTAACATTACTTTCTATAAAAAGTTAATGCAATTGCATTTTTAGGGAGTAACGCAATATTGTAATGCATTACTTTTAAAAGTAAATTAACACTGCATAGAACAGCCATGTTTTGCTCCCCAAAAAAACTTTCAGTGAACAGTTTTTAATTTTTTTTTAATTATCTAAAGAACCTTTTCCCACTATTAATAAACTTTAGTGCAATGGAAAGGATCCATGGATGTTAAAGGTTCTTCATAGAGCCATTGATGCCAATAAAGAACCATTATTTTTAAGAATGAATGTGAAAAAAAATTAAGTTTATGCTGTTGCAATTATGTGGTATGACTATTCATATCTAGGTTGGGGTGACCATGAACTACAGTTACTGAGCTCTTCTGATTTATTACCCTAATACACCTAAGCAATTCACTTAATTTCAGTTTAAGGAGGGGGACCGTGTTTAATGAAGAGTAATGAGTGCGGTAATAGATGGGAAGGTTCATTAAATATGTGTGTAACTTTACGTCTCACACACACACTCACATCGAGAGGAGTGTCTAAATAAGTGCATGGTGTCTGCACAATACCCCTTTGCTGGAGAATAATCCAGTGTTGCACCTCTCTTTTCTGTTTCCTCTCTACCCTCTTCATCCTTGTCTCTCTCTCTCATCTCAGATACTCCTCTGCAGAGATCCGGAGACACTTCAGTGGGATCAGCCATGGTTCCCTGCCGCATCAACGGCACAGTTACAGCACATCTGGCTCTTTCTGCTTCAACATAGTGAGTGATGCACTTTCACTGATTGATACTTCAATAGAATCCAGCTGAGTTACTTCACAGAAACAAACTGATTCTGTACATACAAATAGGTCATTCGTAGATTATACATGTTTATAAACGGTGTTCTGGATGTGATAATGGGTGTATGTCTCTGACATCACTGTCTAATGCAGTTTGATTGTCGATGATTATAATTTTTACACTTTCTTTGAAATTCTGCCCTTTGATTGTTCAGTCATGGCATTGAGCTGTCAAAATATTTTGAGAAATGATTTATTTCATTTATTAGTTTAATTTTTATAATTGAAATCAATACAATACATATATTTTAACACACACACACACACACACACACACACATATATATATATATATATATATATATATATATATATATATATATATATATATATATATATGAATATGTAAGTATGTTTGTGTATACAAAAGTAATGTCCTGAGGGGGTATTTGTTATTAATGATCCTACAAGTTTGATTAACCCATCAAAATATGAGTTATATCAAATTATATATAAATTTAAAATAGGAAGGAAGAATAAAACACTAAACTTGATTAAGGTATTTATCTGGCCAAAAAAAAGAGGCAAACTACAGCTACAGGTTTTATTTTACTGATAAAAATGCATAGAAAAACAAAAGGCTCACACGAAAAAGCATACATTGACTAAAACATAATCAGTTATTCATACTTCATTGGTTCTCTTTTGTTTTTGCATGTGTTCATAATTTTTTTGTATGACAGCCTGGCGAAAAATGATGTCCACACAATTTGGCATGTTTAACTGCGTTATCACAAATAAAACAATCAACTTCAAGCACAACTATGCAGTATGCTTACAAAATCTTGAACATATTTTTAATAATATTTGAATAAAGGGTGAAGATGTCAATTTTCCATGATAAAATGTCAATTTTGGCCACTGCGGTGTATAAATATTTTATATATATATTGTTTTATTCATAAAAAATTAAAATATTACATTTGTTTTTATTACATTCCTATATTTCTTATATTTACTTAAGAACATTAGAAATGAATGCTAAGTCCCACAAAGTGTGTATGTGAATATGCTTGTGGTTAAGCTTTAACCTGCGTGTGCTTCCTCTCTACGGAAAATGGGTCAGAGCCAAGCTTCCCAGACCACTGCAGCTGGCGCCTTCCAGCTTACACACACACACACGAACACACACACACACACACACACACACACACACACACACACACACACACACACACACACACACACACACACACACACACACACACACACACACACACACACACACTCATCTTTAATATCCATGGATTTTAGAAGCTGTTGTCTCCATAGAAGCATAAACATCCCTGTGATGTTTTCCCATAATTCACAATATAGAGAGACTGTAAAAAAGCAAATGAAACTGTTATATTAATGAAATATAGCCGTTTTTGGGATTAAAAACAGATTATACTTCCATAATAATGCTTTAAAATGATAAAGTAAGTTAGTTAAGTAGTTAAGTTTAGTAGTTATTATTTTGATACTTGAAGGTTATTGGTTTACACATTACAGTGTAGCGCCCTGATGTGTACAGGTTTTTTACAGCATGATAAACCCATACATCTAGCTTTCATAATTAGTTGTTTATTGTAAAATATGACTCACTTTTTGACAGTGATCATATAATTCCTTCCTTAAAGTGGAGAGCAGAACTGTGGCTTTGACTCAGATTAACTTAACCTTACGCTTTTGACTATTATGAGTTCACAATGTGCCCCTGCTATTTCACCATAGCTAGTAAGGGATGTGGTTGTGATGTCACATCCTGCTTTTGGAAGTACCAAAAGATAGTGCTTCATGCGGCTCAAACCTATTAAGGAAGAGGTTTGCAGAAACAAGTCGTTTTTGCTTCCGTGCAACGCCATCTTGTCAGTCCAGTTTGTTCGCAAGAAGCATTTGGTGAGTATTTTCTTTCATTCGTTTCAGATGCACTTGTTCTATCTGTGTATGTTGGTTACCTTCAATTGGTAGATGGAGAGTTGAAACTCTGAGCTAAATTTACACAACACACGCTGACTGGGTGGGTTATATTAAGCTTGATGGTGTTGAATAAAGACCAGGAACTGTTTTGTGGTTGCCTCCATGTTTCAAAGAAGCACAAGTAGGCCTGTGAATAAAAACTGACATTTAAACCTGTGTGTTAGATGATGCAGAACAGATATATGAAACAGTCTGTTTTTGTTAACCTTTGTTTCCCATTACTGGTTGGGGTTAGATGATCTAACCTATAGACTAAAAGATTGTTTATCAACCGTCTCACTGCTCCTCCCCTGTCAACTGCTGATGATATACATAAACCACACAGCAAAAAAAGTTTGAACAGTTGTTATCTTTAAAATGCCCCTATATTATGGTTTTTTGAATATTCCCCCTCATGCAGTGTGTGTAATACCTGTTTGTGAATGTAAACATTCTGCAAAGTTGTAAAGTCGAAAGTGCACGATAAATAAAGTTCCCATTCAGTCAGTCAACTTGGTACAGCACATTACTATGTGATATCGCGCTCTAGCGCCATCTGAAGACAATTTTATACATGCCTGAAAGGCCAATGACGCATGACGACAGCATATAGCTGCAGTCGTTTTCGGCATTCCCTTTGTTCTTCAGGTTTTCACCGTGCTGCTAGAACTCCATCACGCCACAGTTTTCGCCCACGGTGGTGACGCCGAAAGGCACGCAGAGAAAAGTTTTAAGCATTGCTAACAAAAGCTAATACATTTTTTTTTCTTTGGCAAAATGGCTAAAAACAAGGGTTCTTGCCCCTGTCCAATGACATGTGGGTACGTGTTGTCCGAAAAAGATACACACGAGCACTGTCCGGTGTGTTTGGGGATTGTCCATGCCAAGCTGGCTCTCTCCAACCCCGGAGACTGTATACGCTGCCGGCAGCTTCGCGTAGCGTTTGTAGAGCTGATACTCGATGGTGCAGTGGACAGACACTGTCCGCTTCTGGCCTCCGGATGCGTCCCCAGGAATGGTACACATCGGTGGATTTGACCGATGCGTACTTTCATGTCACAATACACACCTGGATCACAGAAACTTTCGGAGGTTCTCTTTCGAGGGGAATGCATACGAAATTCAAGTCCTGCCGCTCAGGCTGTCCCTAGCGCTGCGCATATTCACGAAGTGTGCAGAAGCGGCACTGACTTCACTAAGGCATGAGAGTATTCGCCTATTTGGATGATCTCCTGGCCGCAGACAACAGGGAACAAGCCCTTGTCTCCCATCTATGATCTCTGAGATTAGCTCCCCGGTTCTGTGTCAGTGGATTTCAAATCTCGATTTAGAGATAGATTCGTTAAAGAACACAGATATGCTGTCACTTCAAAGGGCCGAGAATTTTCGCAGCTGCCTGAGTCTTTTTCGGCTGGGAAGGCGAGTGCGTTTACGTACAGTGTCAAGACTGCTGGGGTTTATGGCTTCAATAATAGCAGTCGTCCGGTTGGGTCTCCTCTTTATGCGTGCGTTCCAGAGATGGGCACTGAGCAGTGGTCTGAATCCCACACGGCATTTAAACAGACAAGTGACGGTAACGCCAGTGTGCATTCGGGCTCTGGTTCCCTGGGTATCCCTTGCTCTGTTGAGAGAGGGAATTCCCCTAGGCAGAGTCCCTTGACGACAGATGCGTCACTACATGAATGAGGAGCTCTGTAAAGGGACAATAGTCGTCAGCACTGAAGGAGCATCGTATAAATTACTTGGAGTTGCAGGCAGTTCTTCTGGCACTGAAACACTTTGCGCAACATCTAGACAGTGAACATGTGTTAGTCAGAACGGACAACACGACCGTAATGTCGTACATAAACAGACAGGGGGGTACCCGCTCTCTTCCGCTGCTGAAACTGATACAGACGCTCCTGATATGACACTTGAATGGCGGAGCAGACCTGCTGTCCAGAGGAGGACCACAGGTCAGGGGATGGTGCTTGCATAACTCACGTTATCACTGTCTTACTGAAATACTTCTGCTTCTCAGCTGTGGGCAACTATTACCTAAAATTGTATATAAATGCAGATTGTCTGTCGTTCTTAATTATTTGTGTAATGATAAAGGATGGAACAAGATTTGTTTTGCAAACTTTAATGTTACATCAGTCATTCATGTTAGTGCTCGGCTAACATGCACCGTTATTGATAGTTTAATAAAGTTCCTGCATGTTACAGCAATAAATTAGATATATACACACACATTGGTTTGTTGATGGACATACACCTGTTAATGCTGATAGTGACGAGTTAACATCTGTACGTCAAACTGAGTAGCGTTTCAGTGAGAAATGTCCTGCTCAAGTCGTCCTTGCGATTGAGGTTCGGGTTGAATAAGTTCTTCAAATGTTGGTAAAATCGACATCATCGTTACTTTCTTTACAGTGTACAATTGCTGATGACTGAGGAAGCCTCGTGAGCTGAAGTGTTGTTGGTAATGGGCGTTATCTTCCAACACGCACTGTAAGCGGTAGACCAATCACAACAGACTGGGCCGTCTGGCCAATCAGAGCAGAGTAGCTCCCGGAAAGGAGGAATTTAGAGAGACTAATTCATCCATCGAGTTGTTTGAGAATCATTGAACAATGTGGTGTTGTGCAATGTAAATTATGAGAAAATGAAAGTGTTTTTTGGCTTTTGATGCATGTAAACCTGTTGTAGATCCTGTTGTAAATCCAGAGCTTTTTCACAGTTATTAATATGTACAAGCTTGTTCCTTGTGCCACCTCATGTATGACACTAGAGATAGAAGCAAACACTTGCTATACAGCCTGTTTCCACCTTTGAGTAAAAAATTTAAAAATAATAGACTTTACTCACTGTTCACTATTGTGACTATCTTTCGCAATTGCGAGTTTATTTTATGCTATTGCATCTCACTTCTGCAGCCGTATTTCTCACTATTGAGACATTTCTCACAATTGCAGCATTATTTCATATACTCCAACTTTATATGCTATTTCAAATTATTACTCACTTTTGCATCTATTTCTCAGTATTGCAGCTTTAATTTTACAAACACAAACACGTATACCTCAGTTGTGAGTTTTTTGATAATTGTGAGTTTACATCTCGCAATTGTTTCCTTGTACTGTACCTCAAGATCCTCCGTATTCTGCGACCGTTTGTTTCATATTTTTCAATGTTATCTCTTGTATCTTGCAAAAAGTATAAAGTTATCTCTGTTGTTACCTTATTTAATTTTTACTCTGCGGTGTAAACAGGCTTCCATAGAGATCAGATGAAATCAGATCACATACAGTACAGTGTTTTAGTTTACTTATCTACATTGATTTCTCCTGTGGTGGGATTCAATGTCTACACCTTTAAATGCTTTTCAAGGTGTGCCAATGTGATACTTAGTGTTTTATCAGAATTGTTTTAGTAAGACCTTGTTATAGGGGCATATTTCAGATAACTGAATGATAAGAGAGTGTGAAAATAAATGTTTGAGACATTTCATAACTAGCTGCTAGGGTTATTATATAAAATTGCACTTTGTTTAATCCTTTATTTGACATGCTTTCCTATCTTTCTGCGGGCTAGCGTTAGTTTGATGATTTAATGTCCAATAGCCTTCTGAATAATCCATCTCTATGAAACTTCTCAAAAGATCGCAACCTTCCAGAGCGTTGCAGCAGTTTTGTTAATGATCTTCAGCAGGTCTGGATCTGTCTGCCTCGAGTCATGACAGAATGCTCTATGTTCCAGTCTAGCTTTTTACTAACAGAAGAACACAACTGTAGGCAATGCATTTTTTTACTGCTATGGTCTGAATGTCAACAGCTATAAAATGATTTATTGCTACCAGCCTCCTCCTTTGTTTCATTTTTTATGGAGGTCATAGAGCGTTCTAGTTCTCTCTGTGTGTGTTTTTATATTTAGGTCTTTCATTAGTTGTTATAGAGGGAGATTAAATGCATTTCTTATTTGATAGACAGACAACTAATATTAAGTTGGATTAAATGCTTTAGTGCCAAGAGAAGTGATTCATTCATCTTTGATGATGGTCTCTGGCCTCTTTTAGATATTGAAATTTTTACTTTTTAAAAAAATGTTTATTAATAAAGTAAAAATAGTTTAGTTTTTTAATAAAGGATCAATTCGTATACTTTTCACTACTTTTGTTTCATACTAATACTATACTATTCTGGATTATCTCCCTTTTGCAACAGGCAATGTCTTACAAGTAAGCATGATGTGTCCAATCCAAGAGCTAATTTTTTTTGGATTGTATGTCCTGGTTTTCTATATAGCCTCAGTCATATGAAGCAGTTGAGCCAGTAGACCTGGATGAGTTCCTGATGTCACAGCTGCGCAGTGGAGATCCCGAGCTCATGCAGGAGCTGGGGGAGTTTCCCGACGACAACCTGGAGGTGGAGCTGGTGGAGAGGGAATGCAGGACCATCCGCCCCTCTGTCGCGGAGGAAGGGTAGGTGCTACTTGATGCTCCCTGTTGGGGTTGAGAAGGTCAACTAGAAGAATTTCAGTGTTTGTACTCTACAACTCTTTTGAAACGTGTGCAGTTGAGTTGCCTGTAATGGCGTCTAGATAGGCAATTCACTAGGTTTAGAGTAGAAATCGGCCAATTTTCAGCTTTAATATAAGTTCTACCAATCCATGGTGGCATTTGATGGGTCTCTGAAGAAACAAACATTTATACTTAACGTGTTCACAAGTATGTATTGTTTGCATAAATTATTTATTTTCATTCTCAATTGAAAAACGGATAACTGCTCAAAACCGAGATGAAAACGAATGTAATACTACCGAAAAATCATGATCCTAACCTTTATCTCTGTACCAAAATCCCAAGTGGTGAGACAGTAATTCAGCTTTTCAAATATTATTAAGTAATATTGATGTCGGGGACGCCGTGAGCCCCGAGATTTTAGTGGTCACCATAACTAAAAAAAAAAAAATCTTAGCTTAAATGTGTAATATGAATAAAAAGTGCTCATAATCAGCTGTTAAGATAATATTCTCAATTGAACCAAGTTGAGGCTTGGAAACAGTGTTCCTCACTTCATGACTTCATGGATAATGTGTATGTTTGTGTGTCTCCAGAGTGGAACTGGATCCCCATGTGAGGGATTGTGTTCAAAGTTACACGCAGCCCTGGCTGGTGGTTAGCAGAAGGTAAATCCCCAGGAAACTTCATTTCCTGTCTCTCCTCAGGGCTGAATTTTAAATACTCAAATAAATGACATCAGACACATAGATACTATTATGATTTTGTGTTTCTTATTCACAGAACTCAGGGTTATGGATGGATTGCGTACTCCGAGAGGACAGATGTTAACAAATTATTACAGAGACAGACGTTTGAGTCTGACGTTCAGCCTGACAAACAAGACCAACTGGTAAGCACAGTTTATATAACATTTCCTCTTATATACAACTCATTTTTTACAACAACAAAGCAGCTAATTTGGATTTTTGTACACATTGTTATTGGTGTCACTCAAGTACACCACCCAACCCCATGGACACTTTTTTTTTGTTGTTGTTGTAGTCATTATTATTATTATATTGAAGCCGATAAAGTGTGTCACCACCCATCCTTATATAACCATTTCACACAGTGTTGATCCCAGACAATTGCCATAGAAAATTTGATAGAGTGAACAAAAAAGAAAGTTTGTGATTGTCAAGGAACAAAGAACATTTTTTTTTGTTCATTAAGGAACAAAGGAAGGACAAAAAAAGTGTCTGCAAACATGTCACATTCTGATGTCACGTGTCTTTACGGGTTGTGTATGAACGCACACACAGATTCTAGAAAATCACTGGTAGTGTGAATGAACCAAAATCAAACGATCCCGGGAAAAATCCCGGGACACATTATCTATGTTTTCCAAGATCTCTGTGTGAAAGGGGCATATGTGTGTTCAATTCCATACAAAACAAATCAATTTCCTCTTAATTCAACGTAAAGAAATAAACAGATGAGAAGAATGAGGATAAAATAAGCAGAATACCTAAAACCTTAGGTATTTTTTTTTCTTTTTGTCCCTATGACCACCATCTTGGCTCTATCCCACCTCTTTTTGTCAGGGTCCAGGGACAAAATGAGGCATGAATATTCATTCTGTCTTCACTGCTTCCGTCCCAATGCAGCTTTGCCAAGATTTAATTATCCAAACCACAAAGATTTGTTTCACTCCATTCATTTTTAGTTTAGAGTTTAGATTGAGAGTGCGGGAACACCAAAGTCATCTCTTAGTTTCAGATCCTTTAAAGGGCCTCCGCATTCCCTGCAGGGGTTATTAGCAATCCAGAGGAGTACCAAAGACTCTGCTAGCCAGCTCTCCTCTGTGATGTGTGTCTTTAAGCAAGTAGATTAAGAATACAAATGGTACGGGAAGGTCTATTACACAGGCTAGACGCTAGGGCTGTAGTCAAGACCACCTTTGTCGAGTCCAAGTCAAGACCAAGACCAAAGAGGTTCGAGTCCAAAAAGGTTCGAGACCGAGTCCAGGACAGGGAAAAAAAGTCTTGTGCAAGACATTATCAAGACAATCATTTTGGGTTATTATTTGTTGATCTAAAAGCAAAAACAGTGTCACAACACCCAGGATTTTTAAGTATAGACATTCCCCTTGATATCATATAATCTTCTAATCTAAAGAAAACAGAATGATGACATATGGTGATACCTCATAATAGCAGTGTTTCACTGTGGATCTGAAAGACGCATACTTTCACATTCAGATAGCCCCCCCATCACAGGCCATTCTTGAGATTCGCCTTCGAGGGGCAGGCTTATCAATACACAGTTCTGCCGTTCGGTCTGTCCCTAGCACCCCGTACATTTACGAAGTGCATGGACGCGGCGGCACCCATGAGACTCCGGGGAGTGCGCATGCTGAATCATATCTCGATGACTGGCTGGTTCTGGCGCAATCGCGGCTCACCCTAGAGCAAATAAACGGCGCGCATATAAATGGCTTTTATGTGTGCTTACTGGGAACATAATAAAGACACCTGCACTCGGTCGAGACCAAAAGCCATATTTGGCAAGACCAGTGGCCGAGACAGAGACAAGTCCGATTCCGAATACCAGCGAGTGCGAGACAAGTCCGAGATCATAGAAAAACCGTCTCGAATCCGGACTTGAGTCCAAGACCGGACTCGAGTACTACAGCCCTACTAGACGCAATGTATCATGGGAACTCTGCATGATGCCCACTATCAGAGCTAGTGCATATGGTTCTTATATTTGGCGATTAACTGAAATCTCTCCTAGGGTTTTGAGAATTCATCCATCTCAAAGGCTTATGATCTTCCTGGAAAAAAGCATTAGTCTCAGAATTATACATAGCTCCTCTGCTCTAATTCACATGCAGCTGTGTGGTATTGCTAGTTCAGTCAGTGATCAAAAGACATACGATTGGGAAATAGTTAATTCTATGTGCCTCTTTGTTTTTCATTGCACTTTTGACAATAAAGAGTGTCAAATAATGAATGTGAATGAATGAACTTAATCTGAACCATCGCTTTTAGCTTGTATATGCAAGAATATATGCTCTCAAAGAGGTCATGACATGAGAAATCACATTTTTTGACATATAAGAGGTACCATTAAAACATCCTGCAAATTTCCGAGCTTAAAATGTCCTCATTGTAAATAAAGCATTTAATCAAGCTTTAAAAAAAAAAAAAAAAAAAACACGACTTCTTTTGATTTTACGGGATATGTGAACTCTCATGGGCAAATACATTTGCATATGACTGCCTCCCAAGCAAGACATTGACAAATAGTTAGGGGCGCCCACTGGCATTCAGTTGCTTAACGGCTGACACTTGCCTACACTGGATGTCAGCGTTGCGTCAAAAGCAAATAGAACCGATTATAATCACTGACACTTTCTACACTGGATACAGTATACAGATGTGCGTTCAGTTTCTGACATACTCCACGCTTTTGAATCTGTCAACAACAGGACAAATGGAAGAGTGAAAGAATGTTCGATTTGACGCGTCCAGTTTAAACAACTCTTTTGCAATGGTTATACCAACATTTTGGTTCCAAAGACCACCAAATATGATTTACTTCCTAAATTTCCCTTTATTTACCCAAATACTGTGTGAAAAAACAGTAAACAAATATTATAAAGACAATCAAATCTGATAAACATTACATATTTTTACAATTTTTAAATTAAATAAATGTGAACTGTACTTATTTTTATTATTTGTTATTTTGTATTTTATATACATTTTACATATATATTTACACTTTTCCTTGAACCCCCTAGGACCCTCTTTTGGTCTCCTGTGCTTCCCCAGGTCCCAGGTTGAAAACTATAATATCTAAATGTATCTCCATATATCCTGTCCCTCAGGAAAAGTCGCCGTCCCTTCCAGCACTAGGTAATGATACAACACGGACCACCCTCACAAGCTCAGACTTCAACTTACGGGCTCTGCAGCCGGACCGTCGTGTGGAGAATCTGTTGCGCTTCAGCAGCCCGGAGGAACTGGATCGCTTCAACCAGGAAGCCAGACATAGCTACCGCTACGGCGAGCTCTTTGGCCTCTACCCGCCTATGGATGAGGTGCAGCACTTGCTTTAAATACAGGCTTAAATGTTAAAATATGTTTTTTACAGGATATTCTTGAGTGTTTTTTCTTTGTTTTTTTGTGAACATAAGTAAGATTGAATTAGAAACTAAATATTATCTTCAATCTACCCATGAATGTGTACAGGAGGATGCAATAGCAATTCGGCCCATTCCTGACTGTCCCAAAGAACATTTTGGGCAGAGGATACTAGTGCGATGTCAGACCATCAAGTAATACTTCTTTTAACTGTCCACTATTATTGATTATTTTCTCTGAATGTTTAAACTTGAGACCTTCTTTTCTTCTATTTGCAACTTTATATCTCACAATGTGATTTAACTTCATATTTTAAACCATTATATCTCATTATATATTACCTGTTTTATTTTTTTACTGTGCGGTTGAAATGCTCTCCATGGTTTTAATGTGGTTTTGAGGGAATGTTTTTCCTTCTACAGATTTGAGATTGAAATTGAGCCTCTCTTTGCTACCATGGCCCTCTATGACGCAAAAGAGAAGAAGAAGGTCAGTTTCTGATGGTTATCTTAAGAGCTATGAATAAACAACAAAAATATGTTGTATATTTCTGCATCTAGACCCTTTTGCTTAAGCTGGGGATACATAATTAATAAATACTCTTCCTGTCAGTGCTCTTTCTGTTAGTCCTCCCACATTCCTCGACTTTAGTCTGAACAACGCTGGACATTAATGAGACTTTCATTATCCAATGCCATAAACATTGTTTTGTTAAATCAACATCCTTGGACTTTAATTTCTCTGTTTCTTTCTTAGTCTGTGTAAATATCTAAAACAACTTATAAAGTAGAAATTGGTCACAAAATATAGTCGGAACGGTTCTGACCGAGTTCTATAAAACCAGTGAACATTAAACTGTACAGCAAATTTAAGAGTGTCTTTGACTGACAGTCATGGATCTCAAGTGATTAATGAGTTATAATGTTAACTGTAAATGCAGTGGCATGTGTATTTTTCACATTAAATGGACAGACAGCAGATATATTTGGGAGGAATATCCTGAAGTATTACATTAATCCTCTTTAGCTTTAGCTTTCACTGAAGAAGGTTAATACATGAGACAGACCAGATGATTCATGCTAAATAGGGACTTTATGCAGCATGTTGTTTTTTCATGGTTTGGTGTAGAGAGTTTTTGGAATGGGAGGAATTACCCATTTCACAATGTTAAGAGAAAAAAACAAGATAATTTAAGATTCCCGATATGCCCGATTAAGACTTCACAATGTTGAAAATGAGTTTTGTCAGATTGAGTGAGATTTAGAGTTAATTTAGGGGGAAACTATATGCTAATTTCAATTCTGATTTGGTTCACTCTGTCTGAAGTATAAGGAAGTGTTTTTGTTCGTTATGCACCACAATTTCCCTTCTGTTTCTTTAGTGATATGCTAAAACCATTACCACGTTGGTTGTTTCATGCTGTCCATTGCAAGTCATGTTATATTTCTTTCCCTTCAGATTTCAGAGAACTTTCATTTTGACCTGAACTCAGATCAGATGAAGGGTTTCCTGCGACCCCACACTCCCAACATTGACACCTCCACTTTGGCCAGATCTGCAATTTTCTCCATCTCCTACCCCTCTCCAGACATTTATCTGGTCATTAAGGTAGATTTGAGTAAATTTCTAGGACTAGGCCATTTTAGAAATTATTAAAATGCTTACATTTATTATCTTGAAATTACTTTATCATCTGGTTTTGTTGGTTTTTTTATATATTTTGAGACTTTGTCAATTAATAAGTCATTTTATTTCTTTTCTCTTTTTCAGTAAAGTCTGGGTACATTTTTAAAACATGTATTTGAAAGGCTGAAATTTAACATAAATTCTTAGTAAAAACAGTAATATTGTGGATTATTATTATGATATGAAAAAAAGTGTTAATAATTACATTTATTCAAAAATAAAAATATAATTGTAATTTAAATATATATAAAATGTAATTTATAAAAAAACAAAAAATCCAGTATGTTTAAATTATGTGGTGCTGCTTAATATTTTTGTGGAAACCGTGCTAAAAAAAAATTCAGGATTTTTGTTTTGAATATAAAATTTAAAATAACAGCATTTATTTTAAATAGAAATCTTTTGTAACATTATGAAAGTCTGTACTGACACATTTAAACAAATTGAATGCATCCTTACTGAATAAAAGTATTCATTTCTTTAGAAGAAAATGTTACTGGCCCCATACAAATGTTAGTCTATATACGTGTGTTATTTTTGTCAGTGACCTGCTCTGTAGATATCAGTCATATCAGGACCAATAGTATCGATAGTGATGATTCCCATAGTTGTAGAAATTATTATGAAGATCATGATAAATGGCAGAGTTGTGTAACAATAGTGTTATTAATAGTGTGTTCTGGTGTTGTGTATGTGTAGATTGAGAAGGTTCTTCAGCAAGGAGAGATCGGGGATTGTGCTGAACCATATATGGTACTGAGGGAGAGTGATGCTACTAAGGTAACTACTGAAAATTTCACTTTCTTTCATTGTTAATGTGCACAACATGGCCAAAAGTATGTTGACACCCCCTTCTAATAATCGGGTTTGGCTAGAGTTGTGACAATGCCCCTGTATACAGTCCATAAAATATTAATTCACTGAGTCTGGTGGGGAAGAACACATTCAAAACCCTACATTCCATTTGCCAACATCTAATGGAAAGCTTTCCCAGAAGAGTAAAAGCATGTTTTTTTTTTTTTTTTAGATTAAATGTTCAACAAAAGAGTTGATTGTTAGGGTGTCCCCATACTTGGCCATAAAGTGTGTATAATTTAGTAAATTATTTCTCAAATGACGTTAATCTACATTATTTCACTAAAGAGAAATGTTATGATAAATAAAACCACTATCTTTTTATGAAGCTCCATCCTTTGTCTGTGTCCTTCAGAACAGAGAGAAGCTGGAGAAGTTGAAGAATCAGGCAGAGGGGTTTTGTCACAGACTGGGCCGCTACAGGATGCCATTTGCCTTCGCTACGGTCAACATCATGAGTGCCATCAACTCCACACTGGAACGAGACACAAGTGATACAGACAGTATAAATGGTAAGATATTGAATGGATGAATACCAGGGGTCTATTAATATAATGCATGACCCTGCAAAAATGTTAATCCATAGTTTTGAATTTTGGCACAGGCAGGGGTGGTACGGAAAAGAAAGGATTGCCCAGACGTAACTCTGACAGATTCAGCGTGATGGAGGACAACTATGTCCTGTCTGGCTTCAAACCAGCTGTCACAATGTGCACGTTCATCAAGCAGGTATTGCTTGCACAATTCAGAGTGAATCGAATATTCAACAAAAAATGTTGACGGGACTTAAAATAGATTGTGAATAGATGGGAAAAGATTTCTGAAATAAATTGTGAAAAAGGAGTGTTCTATATAGTGCAGCTACACTACCGTTCAAAAGTTTGGGGTCGGTAAAAAGTCTGATTTAGTGCTTAAGAAATGATCAATGATGAAAACAATTGTGCTGCTTAATATTTTTGTGGCAACCATTTTTTTCCCTGAATTCTTTGAATAGAAAGTTCAAAAGAACAGCATTTATTTTAAATAGAAATCTCTTGTAACATTGTCTTGACTATCATTTTTGATCAACTTAATGCATCATTGCTGAATAAAGTATACATTTTCTGAAAGAAAAAAAATACTGACCCCAAACCTTTGAATACTAGTGTAGGTGGGTGTGGTCTCTAGGGGAATGGTGGCTGAAGAGGTGGAACTGAAAAACTAAAGGCCATGGTGATGTCAGCAGACAAGGAAAGTCGTTTCAGAGGCCGAAGATTGAATGCATTTTGATGAAAGTTTACACAGACAAACATTTGCTTTTGTTAATGTGCAATGATGATTAGTTCACAATAATACCAAGAAAATGTATTAAAGGAGATGTGATCAATTTAAAAATTTCAGCAGTTGCTTATTTCAGAACAGTGCTTTTGATGTGGGAAAAAAATTCAACCTTGTCGAATTAGCATTGTAAAAAAACAAGTTGCTGAAATAATTTGAATTTTAGTTGTTCACCTTGAGTACATTTTTCCATTCTTCACATTCTCCTGATTAAATGGTGCCTGCATTTTTCAGCTAGCTCTAGGTAATATCACACTGCATTTTTGCAACATTTATCATCTAAACTCTCCATTAAAGAATCCATACACATTTGAAAAGATGCTTATTATGTGAAATATGTCCTGGCAGGAAGGAGAGCGTCTGAGCGATGAGGACCTGTTCAAGTTCTTGACAGACATCAAGAGGTCGTCCAGTCAGCGACGTGTTAAACTCATACCTGGTGAGCAGATGTCTCAAGTGTGCCTTTTTGCTGCACACTTTTTCCACAGAAAAAGTCCTTTGTGTAAAAATTGAAAACCTCATCCTACATCATATATGTATGTTGTTTGATAGGCTATCTGAAACTGGAAGTGTCTCCAGTGCCTGAGGTTGTACCTGGGTGTCTGTCCCCCGAACTGATTCCAGTCAAGCCTGTGTCTGAGAAAAATCAACGGCCGGTTAAAGAGGTGCTGGAGTTCCCTTCCAGTGAAGTCTATGTGCCTCACAATATATACCGGTAATCTCACTCACTCACTCACTCACTCACTCACTCACACACACACACACACACACACACACACACACACACACACACACACACACACACACACACACACACACACACACACACACACACACACACACACACACACACAGACACACAGACAGACAGACAGACAGACTGTATATTCTTTTCCCTAACCCTAAAACTACACATAGAAAACTTTCTGCCTCTTTACATTTTCAAATAAGCATCATTTAGCATGTTTATTAATCCATTTCACTCGTGGGGACCGCTGGCTAGTCCTTGTGGGGACATTCAGTCTTCACAATTTAGGTTACACACACACACACACACACACACACGCACGAATTGTCAAGCTGAGATCCAGCAGAACTGGGTTGCAGTGATTAATCAGTAATCTTGAATAAATCTTAGTTCTAAGTAATAATGTTTGTTAGAATTTGGAAGGCAGAACTGTGGTTGATACTAGTCATTCATTGACTATGAAAACAAATAGGTTGAGTGCATGACATTTTTTTGCATATCAGTGTTGCCAGGTCTCATAAGAAAAACAAGCAATCTGGTCTTACAAAACAAGCCCAAAGAAACTTGCCTCCCCTACAAAATCAGCCCTGTTTTTTGTTTTTGGGGCTAGGAGGATTGTTTAGATTATGGATTATGGATAGATTATGGAAAAAGTAAAATTGTTTCATATTTTTGATTATAGGATAAACTTGCATTAAAAACGAACTGCTATATGCAAATAAGCCAGACAAAAGCACAACAGGAAATCTCATATTTGATGTGATATTTATAAATGACTTGCATTAAGCTAGTTTTTTTTTTTTAATGTAGAACTCTGAGTGGTCTGTGCCATCTAGTGGTCAGTTAATGTTTTTACACCCAATTATGGACTTTAAATGTTAATTTTATGTTAATTATGTTACAGGAACCTGTTGTACTTGTATCCTCTGAGGTTGAATCTTACTAATCGTTTGACTTCAGCGAGAAACATTACGGTTAAAATCCAGTTCATGAGTGGTGAGGACTCCAGCTGTGCTATGCCTGTGAGTGCTAAACCATATTTATGTGTCTATATGTGTGTCAAATAAATGACTAATGCATTTATATTGTAATATAAATAATATTATATTAGAATTATAATGTATTATATTTATTATAATTACAATAAATTAATATTAATACATGTTTTATTATAACATAATAAAATAATAGAAATATAATAAACAATCAGGTCAGCTGGGTTCCAAACAATATCAGTAAGAATTGAAAGTACACTGAAGTGGATCGAAAAGAATTTTTTTTAACATTTTTAAATATAATTATTATTTTATATTCAATTACTGTCATTCAAACAGTAGATATTTGTTTACAAAGCCATAAAATAAAATATAATGTATGATATAAAAATATATTATAGTTAAATATCAAATTAGTCATTGTATTGTATGAGGTACAAAACATATACAGCTTACACTCTAAGTGGCAAACAATTAAGTCACAAATCGTAATTGTTTGTATAAAAATCATCAGCCAAAATATTATGATTGTGAATGTGTAACTAGTGTGTGAAGAGCATATTTAAAAATGTTTTCATATTTTATAAATTTTGTACTCCCCTTTATTTTCCTCTGCGCTTTCCTTCAAAAGGTAATCTTTGGAAAATCAAGTGGCCCTGAGGTTCTTCAAGAGGTCTACACTCCAGTCACATATCACAACAGGTAATCATGGTCTCTAACAACAATTCCAGTGATCAATGTATCAAGCAAATGTAAGGATGGAGTAGTCAGTGGCTGTTTCCATTTGCTCTGCAGGTCTCCGGATTTCTATGACGAGCTAAAGATTCGTCTTCCAGCCCGTTTAACAGAGAAACACCATTTGCTGTTCACTTTCTACCATATCAGCTGCCAGCAGAAACAGAACCAGACTGGAAGTATGGAGACTCTCATTGGATATTCAGTGAGTGACTGAACAGATTGTGTGTGTATATACACTACAGTTCAAAAGTTTGGGGTCAGTCAGATTGAAAAAAGAAGAAAATTAATAGTTTTATTCAGCAAGGATGCAATAGATTGATCAAAAGTGACAATAAAGACTTTTATAAAGTTACAAAATATTTCTACTTCCAATAAATGCTGTTCTTTTGAACTTTCTATTCATTAAAAACTCCTGAAAAAAAATTAACACGGTTTCCACAAAAATAATAAGCGGCACATCTGTTTTAAACATTGATGATAATAAGATTTTTTTTTTTTTATGAGCACGAAATCAGCATATTAGAATGAATTCTGAATGATCATGTTATACTAAAGATTGAAAATTCAGCGTTAGGACCGTCACAGGAATAAATTACATTTAAAAATATATTAAAATAGAAAACAATTATTTTAAAGTGTAATAATATTCAGCAAAATAACCATTTTTACTGTAAAATTTTATCAAATAAATGCAGCCTTGGTGAACATACAATAATAAAAAATATATATACTGTATATATATATATATATATATACACATATACACATGCTTAAATACATGCATACATGCATGCATGCATACATGCATACATATACTGTATGTATATATACATATATATATAAATATATAACAAACACTAGAGAGAGTTTCAGTGATGTCTACACAAAGTAAGTGTCATGACCTCAGTTCCTTCCCTGCAGTGGTTGCCCATGCTCAACAATGATAGGCTGCAGACTGGACAGCAGTGCCTGCCAATCGTTCTGGACAAACTTCCCGTGAACTATTCCTTGCATCCCCCAGAGGTAGTCAACCATTTCACATCTGCCTTTTTTTGGAGACCAGTCATTGAATTTTATAATGTTATGTCAATGTCTTATTTAAGCACAGAATCTATGACTCTTCTGTGCCTTTGTGTGTTCATTTGTTTTAATATAGTGTACATTCAGTAAATTTGTGGTGTTTTATGCGTTCAGAAACTGCCAGCTCAGGTACCTCCAGTTAAGTGGCTTGAGAATCATAAGGGACTTTTCAACCTTGAGCTACAAGCTGTGTCCTCCGTCCAAACTCAGGTACGTAACGCTCCCGGAACTCACTTCCTAGCTGGACCAATCTATGTTATGCTTTGAATACTAGTGTGCTGATGTTCCCATCAGGCTTCTTAATTAGGTTAACTAGCAAGACCTCCATGCATGGTAATCAATGTCACATGAAGGATCATGCTGGTCGGCCACCAACAAACCTTTTCAGCTGAATTTCAAGCATTAAAATATACTAGTGTTCTGCAAAATTCTATGGAATTTGAGTTACATTGACCTACCCAACAGGAAATGGAATGACAAGAATGAACTGAATTACAATTCAAGAAATGTATAGTTAATAATAAAGACTGTTGTTTAATTATATTTCAGATTTATTTCAGTGTTGTTGTTAACTAAACTTATTTAAAAAATAATTTTCATTAATTGAAATAAATCTGAAATATAATTAAATATAGATAACTGAAAAACTAAAATTAGAAATGCCTTGGCAACTAATTGAAAGAACTGCTAAAATTACTAAAGTACTAAAATTAGTAAAACTGAAATAAAAATAAATTATAGCTTAAAATGAATATTAAAAAATATATAAAAATGGCTTCTATATACAGTATATATTATTATATTATATGAAACTATAGGTGACATTTCAAACATTTTAATAATATTATGCAATGTTATGTTTATATTTAAGAAGCTTTTGGCTGAAACTTTTTTAATTTAATCACAGGACAGTCATCTGGACCGTTTCTTTACTCTGTGTCACGCCCTGGGGGGCAAAACCACGTTCCCCATCCGAGTGGGAGATGAGAAGATTTCTGAAAACATGTTTGAGCACGAGCTGAAGCTCAGCATCATCTCGCTGTCCTCCTCAAGCCTGGAGCCGCTGGTGCTTTTTCTCCATCAGGTCCTCGACAAGCTCTTCCGGCTCATCATGCAGCCCATGGTCATTGCTGGACAGACTGGTGCGTTTCAGACAGGAAGAGCTTTTAGCTTTTGAATTACACTTACTGGAAAAACAAAGTCATTTTTTCAGCATACATGTACATTCTCTTCAGAGTTTTCGGACATTTTACTAATTTAACGTTCTGGTTTTTGCGTCCTGCAAAGGCAAGTGAGCATGTTCGGTTTTGTCAGCTGACTTTACAGGGTTTTAATCTTGTTTTGTGCAGCGAATCTGGCCCAGATTGCATTCGAGTCAGTGGTGTCAGTTGTCAACAGCCTTCACAACAGTCAGGAGCTGGCGAAGGACCATCAGGGCAGGAACTGTCTCCTTGCAACATATCTGTACTTTGTGTTCCGCTTGCCAGACACACAACATGAAATCCACACCACAGGTACAGTAGGGATGTGATATCATCTAGACCCCCAATGATGTCATTCTTCGCCATTCCAAAACAATCAATTTTTTTAGTGGGTTTGGGATTGGCTCCATTGTTCTGTCACTGATCCGAGGCTTATGTTCACCAGGCACAGGAGGTCTGATGGCTCACCCAGAGAGCCGATACAGCACTCTGACTCGCACCTCAGCCAACACGGTCGGCCTAATGCTGCTTCAGTCACGGATTCGTTCCAGCAGCAACCCTGATATACCAGTACCACAGAGCCCAGAGGACGCAGAGGTCAATAACATTCTAGGAAAGGTACATATACACAAATGCAACCTCAACATGCCAATCTAAATTTCAGCTCATTAACCCAAGTGTTGGTCAAAGTTCACGAGTCACAGGCCACAGGATGTAGGAAGAGGAATATATGGAATCACAGTTCAATGAACTGTATTTAATTTAATATATTTTTTTAAATATTTATTTTAGTATTATTTATATACTATTATTTATTATTAATTTAATTTTAATCATTGGTGGGTTTAGCGGTTTTTTTTGTTAATATTTTAGTTTAAGTGTTTTTGTTATGTGCTTTTGTCATTTTATTAGTCTTTTGAAAATATCAATTTATTTTATTTTCATTTCATTAGTTTTAGTAATTTTTACACTTCAACTTACACTTTATTTCTAATTGCTGCCAAGGCAAAACATTTAAATTTTCAGTTTTTCATCTAATATCAATATCAATATTTTATTTTATTTCAGCTTTTTATTTTCACTGATTTTTATTAGTTTCAATTTTAGTCAACAACAATGACAATTCCTTAAATTAAAATTAAAAATTTAAAAGGTATTCCCATGTGACGAACAGGACGGCCGAGGGACGTGAGAGAACGGCGCGAGGCCGGTGGTGCGATTGATAATGAGCAACACCTGTGAGCACACCGGTCTCGCATCTCTCACGGAGGAGCGGAAGCATAAAGGGGGAGCGACGACGTTGATGATCGAGAGAGGAACAGGCCTGATTTTAGTTCTGGTTTTTGTATTTGTGTTTTATTTTAGCCAGCAGTCGTCCGCGAGGGGCTGCTGGCCGTTATGTTTTATTTTGGGTAAGCCAGCAGTCGTCCGCGAGGGGCTGCTGGCGGTATTTTAGTTTGTTTGTTTTATTTTAAATAAAGTTTATTTTGATTGTTCGCCGGTTCCCGCCTCCTTCTTCCCTGAACATTGCTACATCCCACTTTTATTTTGAATGGTTCCCAGCTCTTCTACAAGCACATATACACACACTTTGCATTATTTTTATTTTTCATTCTTCATTTTGGTTTCCACCAGGGTTTAAATCTTCCAGGCAGTCGCATGTCAGCAGCTACAAATGTCTCCAATACTTCACAGAGCTCCACAGCAAGCACACGTCCCACAAGCAAAAAGGTAACTCTTTGACTTGCCACTTCATTACCGAAGCTGAGGATGTGTTTCTAAATAAGCAGATCCATCTGTCTTTCTAGTTGTTCCATGAGGAGCTGGCTCTTCAGATGGTGGTCAGCACTGGAGTCTGCAGAGAGAACGTCTACAAATACGCCTGGTTCTTTTTTGAACTTCTGGTAAGATGATTAAATATCTACATGTTGCTGAGCAAGACAACTTTGGCTCTCTTTGAAATTCTAAATGCAAGATGTTCTGTAGATGTTGTGTGAGTTTTTTTTTTTTGGTTCTAATTGTCCAAATGTATTCACTCCAGGTGAAGAGCATGAGTCAGCACGTGTCCCAGCTGGATAAGAAGGCAGTCCCTCGTAGGAATCGATTTTCGGACCGTTTCAAAGATGACATTACCACTATAGTCAATGTTGTTACTGCTGAGATTGGGAACATTTTAGTAAAACAGCAAAAGGTGATTGAAAACTATCTGAATAGATCAAAATCTGACTCAAGAACTGTTTAGTAACTCCGTAAACATGGAGCGCATGAGAATAACAAGAGGTCGATTTTTTTGGAGGAATGTTCTTTGTCAGTGATAATGAGAAGAGATGTGTGTGTTTATTTGTCTTCAGGAGCTGGAGCAGGCAGAGAAGGTTAACGTCAGCCTGGCTTTCTTCCTGTATGACCTGATGTCTCTGATGGACCGAGGCTTTGTGTTTCAGCTTGTGAGGAATTACTGCAACCAGGTACTGCAGCTCATCTCATTTTCTAATCGTTATCTCAACAGCAAGAAATCATTCACAACTTCTCGGTTCAGTGAACATCACAAGCATGTCCGGCATAAAAAATGAAGGCATGACTTTTGAAGTAAAGATGGATGGATGATAGATGGGTAGATGGATGGATGGAATGACAGATGGATGGATGGAATGATAGATGGATGGATGGATGGATGGAATGAAAGATAGGTAGATGGATGGAATGAAAGATGGATGGATGGATGGTTGGATGGAATGAAAGACAGATAGATGGATAGATAGATGGATAGATAGATGGATAGATAGATGGATAGATAGATGGATAGATAGATAGATAGATAGATAGATAGATAGAAAGGTAGATGGATGCAATGAAAGATAGGTAGATGGATGCAATGAAAGATAGGTAGATGGATGCAATGAAAGATAGGTAGATGGATGGAATGAAAGATGGATAGATAGGTAGATAGATAGGTAGATGGATGGAATGAAAGATAGGTAGATGGATGGAATGAAAGATGGATGGATGGATGGATGGATAGATAGATAGGTAGATAGATAGGTAGATGGATGGAATGAAAGATAGGTAGATGGATGGAATGAAAGATGGATGGATGGATAGATAGGTAGATAGATAGGTAGATGGATGGAATGAAAGATAGGTAGATGGATGGAATGAAAGATAGGTAGATGGATGGAATGAAAGATGGATGGATGGATAGATAGGTAGATAGATAGGTAGATGGATGGAATGAAAGATAGGTAGATGGATGGAATGAAAGATGGATGGATGGATAGATAGGTAGATAGATAGGTAGATGGATGGAATGAAAGATAGGTAGATGGATGGAATGAAAGATGGATGGATGGATAGATAGGTAGATAGATAGGTAGATGGATGGAATGAAAGATAGGTAGATGGATGGAATGAAAGATGGATGGATGGATAGATAGGTAGATAGATAGGTAGATGGATGGAATGAAAGATAGGTAGATGGATGGAATGAAAGATAGATGAATGGAATGAAAGATGGATGGATGGATGGAGGGAATGACAGACGGATGGGTGGATAGATGGATAGGTAGATAGATAAAATATGTAATTAACTAAAAATTTGATATTTAAAAATTTAGTTTTTAATTTTATAAAATGTACATATAAATGTATATTTCTTTTGTTGCTCTGCTAGACAAATTTTGTCCTGCACCACCTTCTTGAGCTCCACTAATTAATATTTGCAGCATTAATATGTAACTGTCACTCTTTTTCACAGATGGCAGCAAAGAGCGTGAACATGTCGACATTGATCAGTATGAGGTTAGAGTTTTTGAGGATCCTGTGCAGTCATGAGCACTACCTAAACCTCAGCCTGTTCTTCAGCAGCCCTGCCTCCGCCCCCGCCTCCCCGTCACCTTCTGTCTCCTCACAGGTCAGTCAAAAAAACAACATCATTCTGCTGTTATGACTGATCTAATACTCACAGTGTTTGGAAACAATGAGTATCATCTGTCTCTGTCACCAGACCTCCAGCTCGTGCAGTTTTCAGGACAATAAGATCGCAGCCATGTTTGATCTGTCGCAGGACTTTAAGCAACGGCATTACTTGACCGGACTGCTGCTGACCGAACTCAGTACTGCACTGGACATTGAGTCAGAGGGGTCGGTCACATTTAATCTGTGGCACAAAAGTGGCAACGACTGATTAGTGAATTTTTTTCAAGAGTGCATTTGACAAACTAATAATTCTGTTTTATGTGCATGTGTAGGGGGAGAGTTCAACAAAAGGCCATTTATGCCACATACAGCTTATTGTGTGCTCACGATCTGGACCAGCGCTGCTCGAGGTCAGAGGTCAAGGCCAAGATTGCTGCTCTCTACCTCCCTCTAGTGGGCATCATCATAGACTCCATCAATTATCTTGATTTCACAGGTACCGTCTTACACAAGTCTAGTTGTTAATCTCAGTTAGATTTAATAGTTGCTTTTAGGCAGTGAGCCAAAGTGCTTGATTATGGCTCTCTGATGGTATTTAAAATGGATTCTGCTTTTCAGACCTACGGTTTTATATGTGAATGTATGTGTTTTCTTCACAGTGTCTGACTCTCGTGGCGGTAAAGGCAAGTCTGGTGGACCTGAGGATGACACTGACAGCATCACTCCCATCAATCAGTCTGTTGCCATGGCAATCGCTGGAAATCCTTTCAACACATTAGGGAGAAATGCACTGGCATCTATGACATCTGTGGTATGAACAAGGTTTTTAAATAGCATAAATATTATATTATATATTAATATATAAATAATGTTATTTTCATGTTATATTATAGCATATCATATTGATATAAAATTAATTAATAACGTAATTGACATAAGTAAATGGAAATAATTTATTGTATTATATGAGAAGAGTGATCAGTGTTATTTTTTTAGTATTATTAATGTGCTATTTTAGTATTTATGCAAATGTTGACCTTTTTTTACATTACATTTTCTTTTGCCAAGGCAACATATTTTTTTATTATTATTATTTTTTTAGGTTTTTCATCTAATATTTATATTTTATTTTATTTCAGCTTTAGTTCGATTAAGGAAATTAGTAGTTTTAGTTAACAATAGTTCACAACATTTCTCAAATATTTTACAGTGATTGATCAATCAGAATCAAATATTCCAGAGAGCCGTGTAATATCTATGGATATTTGTCTATTTATCTGAGATGTTCCAAAGAAACAGTAATTCTAATTTGAATATCTCTCTTTGTCTAGACGGGAAAATCCAGCAACATGTTGACAGCAGAGACCAGCCGCAATCTGCTGATGTGTTTCCTGTGGATTATTAAGAATGCAGACCAGAATCTGATCCAGCGCTGGACCGTGGATATGCCTCTTTCTCAGCTGAGCCGTCTGCTGGAACTCCTCGCCATCTGCATCTCCTGCTTTGAGTACAGGGTAAAAACACTCAGGCACTGCAGCATCAAGAACCATGACAGGATGTACTTTGATTTGCACAGGAAGACATCTTCTGGATGGCCTTTTTGATGTCATTAGAACATTTTCACGTGATGCATTATTTGTGTGTAGGGGAAGCAGAGTTCGGATAAGGTGAGCACGCAGGCACTGCAGAAGTCTCAGCAGGCTAAAGCGCGTCTGGAGGAGGTTCTGCTGGGAGGCTATGGAGCCAGGGGAGAAATGATGAAAAGGGTGGGAGGTGAGCTGCATCTCATGTTTTACTTTCTATCTTAGCCTTTAAAGGGATAGTACACCCAAAAATGGAAATTCTGTTATTCATTTTGCCCCTAACCCTATGTGACTTTCTTTCATAGAACATACATTTTTTTTTTTTTTCAATGGGACTGTCTTGCACTATACACAATTCTATTTATATTTGTCAAACTCTACATCATTTTGGTGGGAATAGTATACGCACCATTCTGGGTAACGCGGCTAGCTGATGAAATGAAATGTAAAAGGGAGGACAGCGGTGAATTTTCTTTTGTTTTTTTTGGTGCTAACATTATGTGGTGCTATTAATTTGGTGCTTAATATTATATTATATTATGTTATAATTAAATTATAGTTATATTATGTTTTTATTATTATTTTTTTAATCTTTTTCTTTAAGTTATAAAGACAATTGCTTTGATGAATATTACTTTATTCTGACTTTGTAACTTGAAATAAGAGATGAAAACTCGCAATTTATATAAATTTTATATATTTTATATGTTTATATATTTATATTTATAAATATTTATTTAGATGCAAGTAAATTTATATCCAAATATAAATGCATACAAAAATGTATTTCATATAAATTTACATGCACTGTTTTTGAAACCACACAGTAACTTTTTGTGAGGAAAGTTTGTATTTATTTAGTTACTGTAGTATATATTATGTAGTACTGTAAGTCTGACTCCAGTCTCCATTCACTTTCATCATATGTTACAGGATATTTATAAAAAAAAACCTTTTACCTTTTGTTCTCTACAGCATAAAGAAAGGCATTTGGGTTTTTGAATCCACATGCAGATGAATAAATAATGAATGACAGAAATATTAATTGCAGAGGGGACAGTTAATGTTGACCCAATGAATAATATATTATTTGTGTTCCTCAATCCACTAAAATAATTTTTCCATTTCATGTAAAATGCTGTCTAATTTTACATGTTTACAGTCCGCAGACTTCCTTTGTTTAGATATTTTCTAAATATGTCCCTTCTTGTTGTGTTGGCTGTGTGTTGTGCAAGGTAACGACCGGACGCTGGGTCAGAGAGAGCACCTACGCTGGAGGAAAGACCTTACACAGTGGCGCCAGACAAACGACAGGCAGGACAAGTGAGCGTTTAATAGTACCTTCATTTCACGGTTCACATCTGTTTAACCTGCAACGCTTCTCATTCATTGTTGGTTCTAGTTCTTCATGGCCCTAATCTACTGCTAAAAATAAGCTTTTTGTTTTGTTTTGATTACTGTCTTGTTATTGTTGTTTCCTCAGATCCAAAGCAGAGCTGGATCAGGAGGCCATAATCTGTGGTAACCTGGCAACTGAGACCAACCTCATAGTCCTTGACCTGCTGGAGATGATTGTACAGGTAACTGAGAACTCTTACAATGGACCCAAAACATATTTGGACATTTTCGCATGAATAAATGTTGATATTCAACTTTCAGGCAGTTCCTCTGGCAGATTGCAAGGATAATGTGGTTGGTGGAGTGCTGAAAGTTCTGCTGCACTCTCTCACCTGTAACCAGAGCACCACCTTCCTGTCGCACTGTTTCAGCACCCTACGGGCTCTCATCGTAAAGGTACTGTCTTGTGCAATTGTTTCAGCTGACAGTACACCAATTCTTTTTCAGATGTGATGAAATTGAATTTGTTTTTATTCACAACTATATAAGAGCATTTTCTTGTGGGTTATTTTAGTGTAACTCGTTCTTAATCATATAGCTGTAGGCTAGATTGAGGTTGGTTGTCTACAGGGTTAATTTCATAATTGTATGCTGTCAGGAAAAAAAAGAGATTTGTGTGAGAGATTTAAAATACGAGGTCAGACCAGGAAACCAGCAATTTATTTATATTGTTTTAAAAAAAAACTGTGATAAATAATGACACTTGGCTGACATCATTTATGAAAAGAGTGCGTCAATGAACATTTACCTCGACATATATGTATATTAAAAGTCCGTAAGCACTAAAGATGTTGAGGGGAGTCATGCACTTTCCTCAATATTCAGTTTAGCAGTCAACCAATCCTTATAGGTCTGATCCAGTCCATATTTTTTAATAGCTGATTCTTAATATTACATTGGGGGATTTTAATGCGCGACGTGGTGGTTGCCTTCTCGAAATGCATTAAAATCGTTTAATGCACAGCTAGCCGTTGATTATCCCACTTATACCATGGTCATTTGTCAGCATTGACAACTTAAAGCTGTTATTGATGTTTGCAGCGCAATATTTGACCGGAAGGGTAAAATTGACGGTTATTTTTGTC
Source organism: Siphateles boraxobius (assembly GCF_051911475.1). NCBI lineage: Eukaryota > Metazoa > Chordata > Actinopteri > Cypriniformes > Leuciscidae > Siphateles > Siphateles boraxobius. Next base: position 18,141,611 of record NW_027509219.1, read on the forward strand.
AGTTACGGCTCATTAGATCTAACATATTCTGCCTGCTTTGCATCAGACACACAAAGCAGCGCATTAATATAGAACAGTGATTCAACCAGGATTCAACTGATTTGGAACTACCTGTGCATTAAACTATTCTGATTGGCTGGAAGGTGTATTCAGATAGACTATGGTATAAAGAATAATGTAATAATTTTGATGTAGAATAATATTTATATGATTATACTACAGCATATAATAATAATAATAATAATAATAAAAAGACAAAACAAATTAAGATTAAGCAAAAACTAAAATGTTTAACTGTTTAAGTGATTAAAGTGTAACAACTATTATAAAAGATTTTTTAAATGAATCATATACTACTGTTAAAAAGTTTAGGGTCAGTAAGTATTTTATAAATAACATTTTAAGTTATATTAAAATAGATTTAAAAAAATATATATTTTACAATAATACTGTTTTTGGTTACACTTAATTTTAAGGTGTTCTTGTTACAGTGTAATTATATATTTAATTACTGAGTAATATTAATTAACTACATGAACTAGGTTTGGTTCAGGGTTAGTTGCATGTAATTATGCATGATTTGTATTTATTACTGTAGTATGTAACCTGTGTAACAAGGACACTGTAAAATTAAGTGTTACCTTGTTTTTACTGTTTTTTTAATCAAATAAATAAAGCCTTAATTGGTGAGCATAAGAGACAAACTTTTGAACAGTAGTGTAAACCGTATCAGAATCATATTAATTGTAAACATTTTTTTCTGTTTGTTAATTCCCTCCTGTATTACAGTTGGCTGGCACAATTGCATAAATTTAGTCATGAATTAACAAAATGTGATTATTGAATCTCTATTATCCAAGAACCTAAGCTTTCAGTTGCACCTAAAATGAATGTTTCTCTCACTAGAGGTATTCACCAAAGAATGTAAATTGTACCAACCAACCCCTGTCTCCCCTTCCTGTTATCATGTAATATGTTAAATTTAATATATCACTGACACTAATATTTTTCAGTTTGGTGACCTGTTGTTTGAGGAGGAGGCAGAGCAGTGTGCAGACCTGTGTCAGAAGGTTCTTCATTACTGCAGCAGCTGTGTGGACGGCAACAGGAGTCAGGCTTGTGCTACGCTGTACCTGATCATGAGATACAGCTACAGCTCTGCTAGTGTAAGACACCGCATAACAGACCACTCAATACCGCCCCTGCTGAAAAATCCAGCATTGCTGGTCACTTTCATTGGTATGTTTTTTTTATACTGGGACCAGCATGTGATGCTGGTTGCTGGTCCCCAGCATGGAAAGTGGGAGTGCTGGTAGACCAGCTACACCAGCTCAGTTTCGCTTGAGAACAGCATGACTATGGTGGTCCAGCAGCCAGACCAACACTATAACAGCTCTAACCAAGACAAACCACTTTGGATTAACATTCATGCCGGTTTATGCTGGATTTTTCAGTAGGGTCTATTGCCAAATAAATGAAAACCACTTTCACCTTGCCTTTTCTCTTTTAAAATGCTAACATTGACAATGCTAGCTGTAATGTTTTTCTTCTCTATGTCTGTCTGTCGTCTGATAACACGAGCCTGTCGCTGCTGATCGGCCATCTCTCTGTATGCACCAGGCTGATGGCTGGAGTATTTCCTCTGTTTACTCAATTTATCACCCCCTCATCCCTCCCCTACCAGATGGCCGTGTTGTTTGCCATCTCATTCATCTTTAATGGGGAAAGGATGGATTTCTCTCTCTCTGTCTGTCTGTTTGTTTGCTTGTTTGGTTTGTAAAAGGCTCTAGCAGTCGTTCCTGTCGTTAGTGTAACCTTGAATAAGTCATGTTGATTCCTTTTAGCGACAGCCCCCCCCTCCCTGCTTTGTTTTTATGTTTCCTAAGGCCTTTTCTCGCATTAGATTAAATGGTGAAAACAGTGAAGTCAGATCTAAGCACAAATTCAGAATTAATCTTCTCAGCAGTGTCGATGTTGAGTCGTTTTTCACGGCAAAACTGACCCGATGCGATATTGGCGCGTACAGAGATGCCTCACGCATACGCTCAATTTAACATAATGGTGCCATTGAAATGATCCATTGGCAATTATACAGGGGTTAATGGGAGATCATTTTGCAGTTTCCTGATGCTAAGCAAGATGGATGGAGCATTTTCAGCTCTTGGCTCAAGCCTCCCCTGGAATCAATGATCTGAAACTATGACAGCAATAGCCTACCGCGCCTGGCAGTGTGGCGTTTCCTTTCACAGCCTAACACCTGTATCGGACAATGTAACCTTCAATAACCTCAGCAGGGCCAACCCAGATAAATGACACAGCTCTGGTTGACAGGAACTTCTGGGGGAAGGGCTGTTTTCTAAATAGGAAACCTCAGGCAGTAATCAGACCTCTGCTGTCATGATGCTTTGGACATTCATACTTTGTAACAAGACTTGAAATGAAAGGGATAGTTGACCCAAAAATCCTTACCCTCATTGCCCGTTCAAACCTGAATGACTTCAGTGGAAAACTAAAGGTGATGTTAGACAGAAAAGTTCATGCTGCTTTTTTGCATGTAATGAAAGTGAACAAGGAAGGGTGCTGTCGAGCTTCAAAAAGGCAAAAAAGTACATATAAATATTGTAAAAGTAGTCCATACTCTGTATTCCACATTTTCTAAAGTAATAGTTTTGCATGACGAAAAGACCATCATTTAAGTTATTATTAAGTTATTATTAAGGCATTATTGAATATACATGAATGCAAATGAGATTTGAAAGTTATGGCGGAGATTGCCAGTGAATAACAACTTAAATTTTAAAGAGGGTAAACTAATCCTGTATGAAATCAATGTTTTACCACGGAGAAAGCTATCTGTTGGTATTCTCATCCATCTCACAGTCATTGCACAGTCATTACCGTGGGCATATGCTTTTGTTGAAGCCATCAACACACATTATTATTATTATTTAATTTTTTTGAAAGGACCATGTACAATTTTAAACATAAATGTTTCCTTTGATGCTATGTGCCAGAGTTAACTAAATAGCTTATTTTCATCTACAGTCCCAGTTAAATGTGTTTTTAAATAACCGTTTTTAACAGCTGAATTTCTGGTGAAATCTACATTATTGATGATTCTACTAATGACTCTGCAAAGAAATCTCCACCAATCAGACAAACGAAACACTAAAATCACGCCAAATGAACACTTTTGTGCCCGCCCACTCCCATGAAGCACTGCGATATTTTGCAATAAACATAAAATATATTATTTATATATTGATCTTTTTATCAATTCCTTTATCTCCGTCATTTTTTATTATTTTATTGTCATTAGCAATACTTAATGTGATGTGATGTGTAGTTCATTCCCTCATTAAAGCTTTTATGTACACAGTCTTGTAATTTTTGGCTTTTTTGCTTCAAATCAAAGTTTGTAATGTGACTCACCTAGTGGCTTGTTGGTTTGGTTCATAGCTTATTACTCTTTAACTGCATGCTGCCGTCGTTACTCATGGGACCACAGAATTTTTTGAGTCTGGATTGACTTTTCCAGAGTAGTTAGTCAACTAGTCTTTCTACATTGGCTGTTAAAGAAGAAAATTATTATTATTATTACATATTTTATTTGTTTGCTGCTAAACTTTGTAGTTACAGCATTGAGCAGCAAGGAATAGCTGTGTTAGGCTAGGTAGCCAAACCTTGACCCCTTGTTTTTTGCCCTTGCAGAATTTCTCCAGAGTCAAAATGCAGGTGACAATGTCTTTGGCCTCATTGGTTGGCAAGTCTTCAGACATCCATGAGGAGTACCTACGTCGCTCTTTCAGAACTATCCTAGCATATGCGGAAGAGGACATGGAAATGCAATCTACACAGCTGCCCTCACAGGTAAACCTTTAGACATCCAGCCAAATCAAGAAGTATACTAATCATCGTCATAAACCAATAAAGTAATTCATTACAACAGATGATCTATGTATCCATAGGTGGATGAACTCTTGAGGAACCTAAACAGTATCCTCTCAGATACAGTCAAGATGAAGGAGTTCCAGAAAGATCCGGAGATGCTCATGGACCTCATGTATAGGTACACATTTTCTTCTGCAGCTAAAACCAAGTCTGCATCTGGCTTAGGGATTCCAGTCCTGTGGTTTTTTTCCCTCTGCTTCCCATTTTGCTGTGGTTTCTACTGTTTTTGGACTTACTATGGTAACAGAGTGGCAAATTTGAGCCCTGCAGTGTGCCTCACATGTGTAATAACTTGAGCGAATATGCCAGTCCACACTTTCCTTTGATATTATGAACAAAATTGTATTTATTTCCTCAGAGCATTAACCTACTTTTTAAATAAACCTACTGTTTGCTTTGGCTCCAGGATCGCAAAGGGTTACCAGACCTCTCCAGACCTGCGTCTAACCTGGCTCCAAAACATGGCAGAGAAGCACAACGGCAGGAAGTGTTTTACAGAGTCAGCCATGTGTCTGATCCACGCCGCTGCCCTGGTAGCTGAATATCTCAGCATGCTGGAGGATCACAAATACTTGCCTGTGGGCAGCGTCACCTTTCAAGTGAGTTATTATCGTGAGTAGGAAACGCTTGAATCGGCTCCCTTTCCGAAAAACAACAGTAGGCGTGAATTATGTCTCGGCTGCTCTTCGAACCCTCACACACGGCTCGGTCTAAATGAGATCCATGTCCGTCTGTGGTAAATAATTGTCTCTCCCCACCAGAACATCTCTCCTAATGTGCTGGAGGAGTCTGCAGTCTCAGACGACATATTGTCTCCAGACGAGGATGGGGTTTGCTCGGGACGCTACTTCACAGAAAATGGCCTAGTTGGACTTCTGGAACAGGCTGCCGAGCTATTCAGCAATGTGAGTTATCCGTGGAGCAAGGCGTCAGCGACATAGTCCAAATTAGAAGGCCATTCTCTTTTATGAAACTCTGTATCTTTTCTGTACTATGATACTACTTATATACATTAAACTCTGTACAGTATATATACTATATATATATATATATAACAACATACATTTTTTTATTATATTTAAATACTTAAAAAATATATATTGTTGTTAGTAGTATTTATTTTATTTTATATATTTATAATAATGATGATTGAAAGATAAAAAATACACAAACTATATTAATAGATTTAGCTTAATTGTGTATATATATGTATGTGTATATATATGATGTATTTATATAAAATTTTTACATATATATATATACTAATATATTATATATTTTTAAGAATTAAAAAATTCTGTTCATTACTGCTTACCATTGTTCACTTACACTTACAGGGCGGGTTGTACGAGGCAGTTAATGAGGTGTACAAGGTAATCGTGCCTATACTGGAGGCCCACAGAGATTTCCGGAAGCTCGCTTCCACACATGACAAGCTCCAAAGGGCTTTTGAGAGCATCATTCAAAAGGTAAAGCATACAAATGACATGTCCTCCTACATGACTCTGCCAGGCTGGAAAAAGCTGTCTAATGTGTATGTGGGCAGTTGGGAGGAAGTTGATGTGTTGTGACATGTTATACTTGAGGCAAAACGATTTAAAACAGCATTTAGCTGTTATTTAATAGTTATTATACATTTAGTTTTATGAGCACTTTTGAGACATTATATAGAATGTGTAATTTTAATTTGGAAGAAAGAAAACTGAATTAATATTTTCTTAAAAACTTTACAATTATCTTTTTATTTATGAACATCTTCAAAAAAAAAAAAATTTTTTGAGTCAAGTAAAAAGTCAAAAAAAAGTCAGTAAAAGTAGTGGAAAAACATACATAAAATGGTGACTTTATATAAATTTAAACCTAAAATCATGCATCAACTACTGTCTTTTATCGAAATGTTTATTTTTACTTTTCAGGGTCACAAGAGGATGTTTGGAACTTACTTCCGCGTAGGATTTTATGGCTCTAAATTTGGAGACCTGGATGAGCAAGAATTTATCTACAAAGAGCCAGGAATCACCCATTTACCGGAGATATCCCACCGGCTTGAGGTGAAATTTCTCTGGAACCCTCTGAAGTTCTGAACTGCATTTATGATGAAGATGAATTTGAAGTTTTTCTTAAGGTTTCAATTACAGGTTTTGATACTTTTAGGCAGCACTGTAATGGTCTGACATTTGCTCTGATATTATACGTAACTTACACATTTCGTTTTATCAGGACCAACTTAGTAGTGAACTCTTTGTCTTCTAATTTTCCAGAACTTCTACAGTGAGTGTTTTGGAGATGGAGTTTTGGAAATGATTAAAGATTCCACACCAGTAGACAGAAACAAGCTAAATCCCAACAAGGTAAGTTTAATCAAATTTTGTGCCAGTGTAAACACGATTACAATCAAAAGTTCTCTTCAGTATGACCCTCATTAGCTTGAAAGGCCGTCGTCTGCCTCTACAGTCAAATCTCAATTGCCTCATTCAACTAATGTTACCCTCAAGGATTTATGTTTCGATTAAGTGCCATTGAGATTTCCTAACATCGTGTTGCTGATTTTCATACATCACATCAGGTATACGTACAGATTACCTTTGTGGAGCCTTTCTTTGATGACTATGAAATGAAAGACCGCCTCACCAACTTTGAGAAGAACTTTAACCTTCGCCGCTTCATGTACACTACGCCATTCACAAAGAGTGGGCGGCCGCGGGGGGAACTCAATGAGCAATACAAGAGGAAAACCATCCTAACCACCATGCATGCCTTCCCCTACATCAAGACACGAATCAACGTCATTCAGAAGGAGGAGGTAATCACAACTTCATCTGAACAGTAGTTTGATAGAATCAATCCCCTAACTCTTTTTTTTTTCTTTTCAGTTTGACCTCACGCCCATCGAGGTGGCCATTGAGGACATGCAAAAGAAGACGCGAGAGCTGGCTGAAGCCACGCACAGAGAGAAGCCAGATGCTGTGATGCTTCAGATGGTTCTGCAGGGATCCGTCACAGCCACTGTCAATCAGGTCTGAAACTTTAATGTACACTTGTACGCTTCATTAGTAACTATTACCCCTGTGTGTACATGTGTGTAAAAAGCCCTCTAAAACAAACACTCTGGTAAAACATCTATTTATAATATATCTAAAATAATAATACAAATTCTTATGTTATTTTATTATTTATTTTGTAAAAAACAATGTGTATATACTTTTTTAAAAATTTTCTAAATAATTAATAAAATAGAAAGGATGCGCAAGTGACAGTAAAAAGTCATTTTTATTGTTTCAAAGGATTTTTATTTAATAGTTGGTGTTCTTTTGAACTTTCTATTCAATTAAATAATCCTGGTTTCCACAAAATATTAAAAATGTTTTAATGTTGAAAATAATAAGAAATATCTATTGAGCACCAAATGATTTTTGAAGGATCATGTGAAGACCGGAGTAATGATGCTGAAAATTCAAACACCATCAGAGGAATAAATTACATTTAAAACTATATTCAAATAGAAAACAGTTATTTTAAATAGTAATAATATTTCACAATATTACTGTTATAACCTTAGGGAGCTAAAAGACTTCTTTCAAACGCATTAAAAAAAATAGTACCGACTCCAAACTTTTTAGCGTTAATGTATATATGGCCACTCACGTACACACTCGAAAGTCTCAGAAGTGACAACCTCATTACATCCGGGAGTGATTCCCCTAAATTATCATTCCATGTGTGTACAGGACACAACTCACTCCCAAAAGGGTGATAATTGACACCCTGTTAACCAAAGCAATGTTCTGAAATCTCGTGTGTGAAATGTCCACTTATTATAGGTGTTATGGGGCTTGTTGTTTAAGCTTGGCTCATAAAATAATCGAGTTTACAGAGTTATTAAAGTGAGCAGGTACAGGCTGCGATATTTTGGTCTTACTCTCAGCATAAAGCATTTGGAATTGTTTTGGTTTATTGTGGGCTTGTTCTTGTTCACTGTTCTTCTAGCACTGATCTGGCAACAGGAATGAGTCGAGGCTTGTACCACTTTCCCTGTGATTTCTGTCGCACAACTCTGAACGAAATTCTGTAGTGCGAAATGCTGTAATGTGATTGGTTATCAAGGCACACGTGATCAAAGTTAGCCATTACGCTTTCTCCAATGGGAGAGCCACGGACCCTCGTATCTCCCAATAATAACACCCTCTCTGAATGTGTAGAATTTTTGTAAGTGCGGTTGTCAATACCTGCATTTTTCAGGAGTTTACAGGAGTTAACGTTTTAGAATGTGGTTGTCACTCCCGTAAATTACTGAACTGTGTATGAACGAAACAGGATTAAGCAGTAAAGGGTGAATTGACAACCACATTTATTTGCAGTGTGTACACGGCCTTATATATATATATATATATATATATATATATATATATATATATATATTGTGTGTGTTATTAAAAAAATATTTTGCTGAATTTAAATAACCATCATTGGGGAAAGATGCTTTTTTGCGTTCAGATGATGTAGTTACCGCATGTACCAGCAGAGGCTAATGAACCCATGCAAACCAAACCAAACTTTGATCCCTTGACATAAACACTGGCTCAGTCACTTTTCCAGTCACCCAGACTCCTTCCATGCCTCTACTGCTGATGTGGTTTTTGAATACTTTAGGTAATGTGAGTACAGTATAGAAGAGTAATGTAAATTTTCATAATGATGCTCCCGGCATCTCTGTATTTATAGTGATGTCTGAAGCTCCAAAGTGGCAGTTTACAACACCAATCAAGTTTAAAACATATCTAAATCCTGTGCATATGGCTGCGGTTACGTGATAAATGCCCTTTGGAGAAACAACATACAAAGAGCGAGGCAATGCATCTGCTCCTGGCTCCACGGTGACATCACTCACACAAAGACTTATTCATGATCTTTCCCTTATGTGTTGACTTTACCTTGTGGCCTCCAATGGATGAAGCATTCATTTTCTCCGTTAGCGCTGTGGGAGTGAGGGGGGGGCTTTTCTTTCCTTTTCTCACTCTTGTGTGTCTCTGCAGGGTCCATTGGAGGTGGCCCAGGTCTTCTTGAATGAAATCCCAGCAGACCCCAAGCTCTTCCGTCATCACAACAAACTCCGTTTGTGTTTCAAAGAGTTCATAATGCGGTGAGTTGCCGCTTCCAATGGAAAATAGATATGCACATAATCTTTTCAGTAAAGTATGATCGAATGAAGCAAGTTTTCTATCGTAGGATCAAAGCAAATATGGTAGTGTCTTTATTTTGTAGTGATTGGTTTGTTTAAAGTTCTTTATTTGAAAGTTCGCTGAAATACGTGGACGAAAGACACCCGAGGGGCTTTTCTGCAGACGGATAAACCCCGTCTTAATGTCACCCAGCTGCATTTGTTTTGCATAATCATCATAATGTTTAAACCAAGACTCGAAACGATTTAAGATTTTGAATACAGTGATTCTTTCCCAAGATGTATACAGTTTGCATGGAAATATTACATATTCCTTTTTACAGACGGAATAGGCCTTGATTGCTGCCAGCGTGCAGACAAATATTTACTGTAATTTAAAATGTTTATTTTTCTCCATAACCCATCCAAGCTAGCACAAACCTTCACTAGCCAAGTTACTGTTATTTATGCCTTTTAAGATGTTATAGCCTTTTAATTCTATAACTAGACCGTTTAAGATACATTTTGAAAGGTATAGAGCCATTTAAAATCAATTTTAAAAGTAGATCTAGAGCACATTTTCATTTTCCTCAGCGTTCCCTTTGTGACTTTGTTGTTGAGCAAGTTTTTGGGGAATAAAACTTAATTGTTGAGTCTCCTTATCAAACTCATTTGTTTATTTCTGTCCAAATGCAGATAATTGCACCAATTATTTATCGTCTGGTACTCTGCTGCGCTTGTTGTGTTGCTAATGCTGTTTTGATTGCATATCTGCAGGTGTGGAGAGGCTGTTGAGAAGAACAAGCAACTCATCACTCCTGATCAGAAGGAGTACCAGCAGGAGATGAAGAAAAACTACAACAAACTGCGAGAGAATCTGAGGCCAATGCTGGAGAGAAAGATCCCTGAGCTCTACAAGCCTATCATCAAACCTCGCATCGAGAATAGGTACACCCATTAATGGTATACTTGACCTTTGATTCAGCAAAATTGGGATGAATAGCTCACCCCATAAAAAGATGATTTCGTCATTATGAACTAGTTTATTGTGCTTTTGTTGTGATATTTTGGAGACTGTTGTATGGAAAAAGTATATGCAATGATTTTTAAAAACAAATTTTAGTCACACTTAAGTTTGGGGAACACATATTTACGATTAACTATGACTTTTGCCTCAAAGTCACTGCATATTAATAGTTAGTAAAGTAGTTGTTAAGTTTAGGTATTGGTAGGATTAAGGAATGTAGAATATATGGTTATGCAGAATAAGGCATTAATATGTGCTTTAAAAGTAGTAATAAACAGCATTTATTCTTCAGTGATGATACTTCATTATGAAATTAAATAATTGTATGAAATAACTATGAAATAATTGTAACATTTCTTATTATTATCGAAGTTAAAAAACTATGCTGCTTAATACTTTTGAGAAAACCACGGTATTATTTGATAGAAACTTCAAAAAGAACAACATTTAATGTAAACATATAAACACTATATAAAAAATAATTATAATATAATAAAATATATAATATTAATATTTTTTTATTAATTAAATATGTAATATCTATTAATCAATAACTTCAGTAATACCATTAATTCAGTAATATAAAAATATATATATTTTTCAAAGAAACTAAATCACTTCCTTTGTAAAGCTACTTGATTATTACCTGTTGTGCAGTAATATTTTTACTATTAAAATATATAATATTTTTTGACTTTTGATAGCAGTGTATGTGTGTCTATTATTGCATTATAAACTATAATTCAATGGCGTTGTTCGACATTTTCTATATATGCAGGTAAATCTGTATAGAGCTGGATCAATGAGATGCTTTATATACAGGGGACAGGACAATTTGAGAGTTGCACAATACCAAACATTGATTGTGTGAACGTGGTCAATGTGAGCACTCCTATTGCACAGTGCAGCTCTTTTTGTGTAGATATATTTCTTTCTAACATTGCAGTCACTGCTTAAGCTCCTGTTCCCTCTTGTGTTTGTAACAACAGGGATTCCTTCAAACGGCACAGCCTCCGTCGGACACAAGATGAAAATTCATGATGTCAAGAGAGCGTCTCTAGAGGATATCAAGGGAAGGATGTTGCAGTGTGCCAGGAAACAAAAGCTTCGTCAGCTGATAATTAGATGACTCGAGCAGAGTTTCATGCACAGTCTTAAAAGCCCCTGGAAATATCCTAGATTGTTGTATTCTGTATGCTGTATATATATGGAATTGATTTTCAGGGATTTAGAACGTGCATTATTATTTGTTTAGAATTGTTTTTAGGACAAAAAACCTTAGTCAGTCCCTTTTTTTTCTGGTTATGGTGTTAATCTTCCTTTTTATGTTCCAACATATTGTATTTTTAACTAATACAATAATTGTTACACATGTTACATGTTAGGAAAAAACCTACAACCTTAAATTAACTGCTTCAAGAACGAAAGCCTGATCAATATTTAAAAGCTACTGAGAGCGTCAAAGGTGTAAAAAACGACAGTTAAGATGCTATAATGGTATAAAACAGATCACCTCTTCATTTGTACGTTTACATATAGCTAATATAGTTTAAATCATGATTACTCTATTCCTTTTTTCCCCTATGTATATTGTAATTGTAAGATTTATAAGATACAGTTTTGTATATATAGTTATATTTTATTTATAGAGAATATTTAGCTCCTATTCCATTATTAAAATGTGACCATATCCGATCAGAATAAAACAAAAGCAGGTTTACAGAGACAGAAGAACAGCATCTGTTAAAAAGTGCAGAGAATGAGCACATCAAATGTTTACCTTTTCCTTTTTCCAAATGTTGAATAAATAACTAAATGGTGTCAAATTTTTTTTCTTTGGTTCATTGATAAAAAACATCATTCTTCTCCAATTGTTTTTCACCTTTTCAATTTTTCAAGTGCACTGCACATAAGCTCTGTTTTTTTCTTTTTTTTTCTGTTTTCAGTGCTTCATTCTATCTGTTACACATTACAATGAGAACTGTGTGTTGGTTTTAAGTGCATAGATCATTACAACTTCAACCTGGTTTATTTCTGCCTAAAAGCACAAATGAATAAATACTGTGTATATGTATATTTTTGCCAATGAAACTTAATAAAAAGCCACATGCTTATAACTTTTTGTGCAGTAAGATTATGTTGTGAAATTGTGTAATTTGACTTTTGATAGCAGTATCTGAGATCTGTTCTTGCATTTATAAACTAATTCATTGGCGTGGTTCGTCAATTTCCATAAACAGTATGCAGACAGGTCACAGGTAAATCTTTATTAGATCCAGCTCAGCTTGCTGGCGCTGCATGATGACGCACATCACATGAGACGCCGGTTCAGCGGCTTTTCAAGCGTTGTCGAACTGTCACAGGGAGGAACAGGTTCGTGAAACAACTCGAGATGTCTATAAAATGATTTTTAGCTTTTGTTGCTGTCGTACAAAACAGGTATTGCAGTCTATTGTCAGTTGCATAAAATTTACTGTGAGAAATTCTGAAGAATCAGAAAAGAAAACATGGAATCTCACTTCAGTAATTAACTTAGCTGAGAGCGCTTTATTAAAGTGTATTAAAGCTGATTTGTTGAGAAGTTTTGAACACTGACCCCGTCGAGTCTCACGCGCTTTAAACCTGTATGGAAGAAGTAATAGTGTAAAACAGTGGTTCTCAGTTCTGGTCCTGAAGTCCTCTAGCTCTGCACATTTTGGATGTTTCACTTTCACTAATTCACACCCTTCTATGATCCATACATACGGGTTTTGAAACTTCTGCTAATAAATACGTCTTATTAGGTGCGTCAAATAGAGTCGTTTCAATCGTGACGTCAATTTGTGGAGTTCTCTCCACACTTTCCAATTAGCTTTATAATGAGGGCTGTGTTTACAGTACTTGAAGAGACTTAAACATTTTTAAGTTTACATTTCTTAAAACATTTCTAACCCTAAAAAATTTTTCCGGTTACACACAGTAATACCCTAAGTCACCATGAAATCAAAATTGATAATTCTTGTTTGTTTTTTAATATTTCACTATTTATATAAATGATCTGTGCACATCATTCTTTTTTAAAAGTTGTGTGCTCTCATAATCTTTAATCACAATAACTTCCCTTCTCTGATGACGTGTTTACTGGCATAAGGGCAGGACAACCTGTCACATCAGATCACAGCAATTGGAAACTACAACTGTCCAATCAATTCCCAATAGACAAAATCAAGTCCCACCCTACATTTTTTTTCTTATTCGAGAAGCGCTTCACTACATCACAATAGGGAAGAAAAGACTATTGCAACTTCCGTTTCATGCAGAAATTCACAATATCTATTTTTTAAATGCATGTTGTTGTAAACGATTCATCCATACGTTTGATTTTTAACAATCAATTTTAAACAAAATGTCATAACTCGATAAATAATAACTTGTCATAATATAATAAAATGTAAAGGTGCGAGCACAACAGTTAGAGAGTCATGTTTACATTGAAAAACAATAGAAAAGTAGTGCAGTGGAAATGCAAGATTGTGTTCTGTGTGAACGGTCCCTTAGTCTTAGTCTGCGGCCCCTTTGATGGTCAAGGATTGTGAGTTGGACATATGAGTTGGTTGACATGATTGATTACTCTCTGGCCAGGAATCTTGTGAAAATGTTGACTACCAAACAAGTTGTTTACACATGCTGACCCAATCATCTCACCCACAAGAATCAGATCAGATTGCCCCTCGCACACATGAACTACTCTCTAGGTCATTTTTTTTTAAGTAAATCTTTGTGTTTGACACATCCTTTTTAAGCTATGTTGCTAAGGTCATATTGAATATTCTGCTCTTTACATTCACTGAATTGTCAAGGTTAATGAGCAAAAAGATAAAGTTTTTTAAACTCTACACAACATACATGCAACATACATTATTATAAAGTCTAGCCTTGGTCATCAGATACTGTGATTTCCTTCTCTCATCCCTGAATTCACCATTAACTATTCACCTGAACATTTTATGTTGTTGTATATGGTATCATTGTAATCCTTGACCATCCAAACATAGGGGTAGACATCATATTTTCTGTGTTATCATGTTTGGTTCAGGAGATATGATACACAATACATAATTTGGTTATGGCGGAAGCAAAATGGCCGCCATGAGGCGTTTTTGCGATGGCTCTATTTCTGAAAATGTTCAGGGCCCCAAACTGTACAAGAGTACCAAGTTTCATGCTTTTATGAAGAAGTGAACATACCACATAAAATTTCACACATATCACCTGGACTACATGGCCTCATCGGATAGTAAAATGTCAATCAGATGCACAATTAAAATCTCGGTAGGATATAGTAATTGCTTTTCACCTACTTTTTTATGATAATTATGAATTCAGACATAATACTTATTTAACAAAAATATTTTCCGCTCTACATTTTTTCTACTTTACTCATATGTACGTCACAATATGGAATGAATGGTCTGTAACTACTGTCGTTTCATCGCAACTTTAAACAGGTATTTTGAAGTCACTGTGTTTTAACCTAAAAAGTTGCTAAGATATTGCTATATTTGGACTACAACTGTGGGTTGTGTTATTTGTCAAGGACAACACATCCTTTTTCATATATGGTGTAGAAGAAAACGTAAAAGTAATGTTAACTAATAACTACAGACTAGGGCCAGATTTACTAAACGGCAAATTAGCGTAAGAGCGCAATCTCATAAAAGCGTCGATGGGAGTGGAAAGTTTTACTCTTGATCTACTGACCACGTGCAGATGAAAGAACACAGACGCATCCGGATCATTTCCATAATGACCAACGCAATCTACAGAGAGCAGAGCAAATTTGCGTCTGGTTTAAGACATGCATTTTTGGGGAGTTAAATAATGGCGCAAATACCAGTAAATTGACTAGCCCAAACCTTAGTAAATAACCTTGCATGATTCATTTAAATACTCTTCCATAAAATTTTGCATCTGAAAGTGAAACTCCTACAAATGCATATGCAATAAGGTCAGCCCAAAAAATAAGTGTCTTAAGTAAATCTTGACAGTAGTTTTTTAATGCCAAAACAGGGTTTGTGCTGGTGCGAGCTGTTAGTAAATCTGTCCCTATGTAGGCTATTACTCGTAAATCAAAATCGCCCAGTGACGCCCATTATAAAAACCCACTGTGTCTCTATAGGGCTACAAACTGAAAAGCTCTAAAGAAGATATCCAAAATGTGCAGTGCTGGGTTAGGCTACTCCAGAATTGAGAACAACTGCTTTGAAAGAATGAATATGAATGGATTGCCTAGTCATCACCTAGAGAGTAGTATTTATCTTAAGGGTTATTTACAGTGTTGGATGGAAGTGTCTATAAGTGAGTGATTTAATACGTAATTATGGGCCTCTGGTTGTAAATTGTCACTTTTAGCACCACTTACAGTATTAAATGTCCCCTTTGCACCGAAAGAGAACACAAATGTACACTTCAAAAGTCTAAAGGGGAAGGCTACTCTTTAAATTTTTGCTCAGTTACCAGACAATGAAATACTGAAACATTCTTTTTCTTAGTAAAAATCTTTATTTTGATAGTTCACAAATAGCATAGACATGAACTTTTTCATCCATCATCAAGGTTTTAGTTTAAGTTATGTATGTGTGTGTAGTGGGAAGTTGTTTTTTTTTGCTGTAACTTCCACTTGTTTTATTTTTAATCACAGTAAATTATGTCATTATCATTTTTTTGTCCATACAATGGAAGTAAATGTTCATTAAAATGATTTGTTTAACAACATTTCTCAAAATAGCTTAATTTATGTTCCTCAAAAGAAAGAAACTCAAACTGATCTGGAATGACAAGAGTGAGTTTTGACAGAATTTGTATGGTTGATCTATCCCTTTAAATAATCCTGTGGCAGACCTTTTAAACGCCAATTAAATGTTTTTTTTAATGTTCAATACAATTTAACATTCCAGTTAATATGAGGTTTTAAAAACTGCATGCAATATAATAGTTATATACTTTATATATAACAAATATTGTTCAAAATAGTTTTAAAAGTATAGCATGTCACACTGCTTGAAATTTCATGTTAACTACCCATGTAATTATTTAGGATATGTCTGAATAATAGAATGTATGATGGCCTGCAGTTGTTTATCCTATTCAAGAGGTCTGTATCAGTATTGCTGTTTAATGGTGAGATTGTATATTTACCTTAAATAGATTAATTCAAGTAATATTTTCTTTAACATTTATAATTACAGGCTATTAAATGCCTCAGGACCAGATGCAGACTGAATAACGAGTGGAATTTTTGTGAGAGCCCGAATAATTTTTTACAAATGGCATTCTGTTTACATTATTCCTAATGATATTTCAGTCTGGTTTCAAGATGAAAATTTCTGTTCCTGCTTAAAGAACATCCAGTTATGGAAAGTAACCCTGATGTTGATCTGGATCCTAATAAAGATGACCTGCCCCTGCGGGCTAACACCAACCATGTGCACGTCCGACACTATGTGCTTGACCTCACTGTTGACTTTCAAAGGAAGGTCATTGGTGGCAGCATTGTTCTGTTTCTGGAGCCCGCTATTGGTTCCTGCAAACAAGGTGAACCGGGATCTGTATCAAACACAGAGGCGCAAAACATATCTCAGGTGTCATCTAAACATGACATAAGTTCTCCCATCACACCTGAGCCAAATGAGTTGATACCCCCTGAGGAACCATCACGTTTGAGTGGAGGAAATGATGTCAGTGATGTCTTTTGGGCTGATGAGAGTGAAGAATTCACCTTGGTGCTGGATTGTTGTGACCTGATGGTGTCAAAAGTGGAAGAGGTGGATGTAACTACAGTATTGAAGAAACTTGACGTAGACCATCGGTATGCAAACGCGGATCATCCGTCATCATCCAGTCTGGTACAGAGGCTGGTCTCTATGCCTTCAGTCTGCTGGAGATCGCAGCATGAGCTATACCTGCAGTGCAGCCGTTCACCTACCGTCCTAAATGCACAACCTCTACGGTTCCACATGGACCAGTGGAGTCTTCAGGTCAGGAAGGAAGGGGTTTGCTCTCCTCATGACTTCCCGTCTGCTGTCAGAATCTGGTATGAAACTAAGCCCACAGGTGGTTCTGTGAGGTGGACAAAAGACCAGGATAGCAGGTACCAACCATGTTTATATTTACATGCACCAACAACTAGGCCTGGGTATTCATACAGACTTATATATGTCCTTTTTGCGGCATCAGCTAATGCTGTTAATTGTACACTCTTAAAAATAAAAGTTTTTAATTGGCATCTATGGTTCCATGAAGATCTTTTAACATCCATAAAGCCTTTCCATCCCGCAAAAGATTCTTTATAGTGAAAAAGGGTTGTTCTTCGTGTTAAGAAAAAAAAATAGTTCACTTAACCCTCAATTTAAAAAAGTTACTCTGGGCAAAAATTCGTAAAAATTGGACGTTTGGGAGCGTCTCATTGAAGAAGACCCTTGGCAGATTATTGATGAAGTAAAAAAAAAGTTTATAAAGGGGAAGCAACAAAAGTTCAGAGGTTTAAGATTATGAAAATGATTTATGAACATTATTTTATATAAAATATATATTTTATGAAACATGTTGAACTCTAAAACTGCTAGAAAATCAAAGCCATCAATGTGTTCCGAATTTTGTTTGGGTGCAGTACCAAATTTTCTCTGTTAGATGACAGCAAAGCTTCACTGGCACAAACAGTGGTTGGGTTTGTGATTTGCACTACAGTTGAGTTTCTCTCTCTCAAATATTACATGCACACAATTTTTTTCTTACACACATACAAACCACACTCTGACATTCATACCAGCACACCCACACAATTATAGCTGCATATGTTATCAAATTGGCTCTATAATATACATAAGAAAACAGGAACAAAGCTAGTAAACATTTTAATTTTGAAGCCTTGCCAACAGAATGAAAGTAGTTTTTATAGTTAAATGGCTATTAAAAATTAACTGGGATTAAAAATTGAAGTTTTAATGGGTTTCATTTGGGACTTTTTTGTTCTTAAGGTCCTGAGTGTAACTATTTTCTACGGAGTCCCCTAGTCCCACTTTGTAAAAACAAAAAAAATACAAATTATTACAATATGGTGGCGCTGCTAGACTAAGACAATGGATGCACTGAGACAAAAATGCAGTTGCCCACCTATCTAAATGTAGGGGAGACAGTGAATAACCCCACTTTCAAAAAACAGTGGAGTGTTCCTTTAACAGCCTTTTACTGACAATAATCCCTTGCAAAGCAAGTGTGTTCAGTATATCCTGGTACCGCATCCCTAAATTGAAATACAACTTTATCAAATGCTCTCTATCCATAGCTATTAGCCTGACAAGAAGTGCCTTAAGCGGGTGGCAGCTTTAGCGTGCACTTTCTGCTTTGGGGAGAAAAGCTGCTCCATTCTCCTTTTATATACACTTATCTCAAGGCCACAAGTTACTATCTTGAGGCCACGAGTTAGTATATCTTGAGGCCACGAGTTACTATCTTGAGGCCACGAGATAGTTATAATTTATTTATTTTTTTACAAAGTGGGACTAGGGAGGCTCCGTAATTTTGTGTACCTATATAGTGTAAAATTGATTTATTAAAGGAACTAGTACGAATTCAAAAAAAAATGCACATTTGTGCCAAAATGTATGCAGTTGGTATTAACAGACAAAATTATAAAAAAACTGAAAAAGACAAAAAAGGATGGACAAGGGTTAATAACTGTTCACTGAATGGTTCCTTGGGGAACCTAAATTACTCTTTTTATGGCACAAAACCTCTCTTTTAAAGAGTGTAAAGGGAACCCTCCTGGAACATTACAGAATAATGTCTATTTTTTAAATTACACATAAAATTCCATCAATAAAAGTAATGATAGCAATGTTTATTCAGTAACTGCTGTGACATTTCAAGTGAGTTAATTCAGTGAACGATTCGTCTGATTAATTCAAACAAAAAAAAAACTCCATAGTTCGTGACTCTTTTGAATGATTCATTAAAGGGCCCCTATTATGGAATTTTGAAAATGACCTTTCATGTAGTGTGTAACGGTAAAGCCAGTTTTTTTTCACTGCCCAAGGACGTGCACGTGAAGAATCAATGGTTAAAATTCATCTTTACTACAGCAGTATAATCCTAAACTTTTGCTGTGTTCCCTATATTTTACTGAAGACTGCTCCTCAAATCTCAGAGTTCAATGCAGGATTCACAAACCGCTTGCTCTTGAAAGATGGTGTTCAAAATACTTAGTTTTGACTTTTATATTGTAAACGTTAGGTCTCCTGCTAACTGGTTAACTCGCATTATTAATACTGCTAATCAGTTGTGGGCAACTATTACCTATAACTGTGTCTATTAATGCAGATTGTCTGTCGTTCCCACTACTTTGAGGAAAGATTAAGCATGGAGCAAGATTTGTTTTACCCAACGTTTATGTTACATCAGTCATTCACGCTAGAGCTCGGCTAATGTATACATTGCATACATGCACTGTTATTGATACAGTTTATACGTGTTCACCGCAATATATTAGAAAAATACTTGGTAAATAAATTAGTACAAGTAAAATAATTGATTTGTTAATGGACATGCACTTGTTAATGCTGACTGTGAGGAATTACAGTTGCAACATCTCATAATGTACCACTGAGAAACGTCCTGCTCGAGTTGTCCTTGCGATGGAGGTTCAGGTTTAATGAATAGTTCTTCCAATGTTTCATCATCAGATTTGCGCTTGCATTGATATGGTAAAATCAACGTCATTGTTCGTTACTGTCTTTAGGACAAGCAGAGCTGACGTTGTTATGTTAATGGCCGTTTTGTTTTCGACGCGCGCGCTGTACGCGGTTAACCAATCACAACAGACTGAGCTGTATGGCCAATCAAAGCAGAGTAGCTCGCGGAAAGGAGGGATTTAGAGAGATTGATTCATCTTACGAGTCGTTTGAGAATCATTGAAAATGTGGTGATGTGCAAATGTATATTATGAGGAAATTAAACAGTTTTTTGACCTTTGATGCATGTTATCCTTTTGTAGGAGACTCCAAAACAACATTAGGAAATTTAAAAATAGCAAAATAGGGGCCCTTTAAAAGGAGTAGCGTAATTTGTGCATGAATCGGACTACACTGGTTGCACTGTATGTTTCTGATTCACTAAAAATAACCGTTTAAAAGAGTTACTTGTTTGTGAATCAGACCACACGGATCAAGCTGTAAGCCGTGCAATCCTCAAAAAATGTTTTCTTGGTATTATTTGTAACAACCTTTTTTTATCTTCTCAGATTCTTTTTTATCTTCTCACATCTCAATACTGCAAGGCTTTATAATTAGCACCATCTCTGAAAAGCATGGCAAGAAACACGGGCATAGAGTAAAATACTATATTTTTACCCATCTTTATCGTTTAGATGCTGTGTATATACCATGGGCTCGCCCATCAACAACAGAGCCCTCATCCCGTGCCAGGAGCCACCTGTTGCCATGTCAACGTGGCAAGCATGTGTGAGAGCTCCGTGTGATTACACTGTTCTTATGAGTGGGGAAAATCAAGCCTTTCCAAAACCTGCAGAGACAGGTAGCTACAGTTGAAACACTAATTCAGCAGTTCATAATTACGGAGGTGTAATTTAGTGCAATAATTTTATTATGGAAAATTCTGAAGTCTTTTCTCTACTCCGTTCAGGTTTTCTGCAGTGGGATTATTATGTTACGATGCCAATGCCAGCCTCTACCTTTACCATAGCAGTAGGGCAATGGCTAGAGGCTGGAGTAAACGTTCCCAACTTTGAGGTGGAAAAGACAGATGAAAGTTGTGTCAAAGTACCCAGGTATGTTGTGCATGTGATGTGACTAAGTGTAAGTCTAGAAAAAAATATTGACTGTTCAGACTTTTTTGGAGATTTTGGAGATCTTGGGTATACCTATATATATATATATATATAGGCTATTATTTGGTAAAATTTGACAGTTTTTAAGATTTGAAAATCTCCCAATGACACCGATAGATTTTTATTCAATGCCACAATAACAAGAGGTATTACCACATTATTAATAACATTAAAGTGCGTTCATCCAAAAATCTAAAACCCATAAAGGCCGTTCACACCAAGGACGATAACGATAAAGATATAGTTCTAAAAATCGTTCTCAATATTAAAGAATAGCAGACTCTACACCACAGCTATAACGATAATGGCACAGAGAAATAATATCGTTGGAATCACTTTTAGAACGATTTTATCCAGCCAATGAACGATAAAAACATAGACAGCCAATCAGATTACATCCTGCTGTAACAAGCTCTGTATTAAAGCTTCAGACAAGCACACGCTTAGAATAAACAGAATGATATTGCATGGGAAATTCAGTTTTATTATTTAATACAAATTTACATAAACTTTAACAATTTAATCGAGTTTTTTAAAATGTAATCAAATGAAAATACAACAATTAATTTACAACACAACATTGCATTTTTATTTTTTTGTCAAATAAGATACTGTATGCTACACTAGTGTAGGCTATACATTTAAAACATGGCTGAAAATGTATCTTGGTTGTATGATATTCCTTAGAAATATTAATATTACTATTATTACTTTTAGAAGTACATGTTATTATACAGTAGTGATATATTTCAATCATAATTTCTTGAAGTTAATCCGAACTTTTATTTTGACGGTTTGTCGTGAAGATTTTTCAGTTTTAGTTTCAGTGTGTAATTGACGGTAGTTTTTTTCAAATTAAACGGTGTAAAGCTTGTGGAGTGTCTCTCTCAAAGCAGCTTTGGAGGTGAAGCTCATGTGTTCAGGTCTGCACATATTGAGAGGTATAGAGACGCTGAAAACACTGTGAGCGTCACGTGCGTGAGTTTGTGTATCAAACAAACCGCGCGCCGTTCATTCACACAGACACACAGAAATAACTTATTAGCGACATGCACTGACTTGCTGATGTCGCGTTTTTTCCTCCTGTGTGATAACGTTAGGCTGTTAGATTAATCAATGTCGAGTAAAAATGTCCAATTTTCTCGATAATATCTAGTTTTTCGCGCAGACCTAACGTTACTTTTAAAACAACATGTTTCCACTGTTTAAAGTTTGCTTTTTTGTTTTTAGGTGTTCTAAAGGTGTATGTTTTATTTTGTTTTTAGTTTGTTTCAAAGGTGTAAAAAAAATTAATTTTTTTAATGTGATATATTTGGTTTGCAAAGAATTCACGTCTATGGTATATTCCTTATAAAAATAAATATGGAAAAAAGTTATTATGTTTATTACATTCCAATAATATACACATCTCTATAATACATCCCGGTTTTCTGTTTAGATCGCTTTCTGAATACTTTACAAAGTTAAAACTATGATAAAACAAATGCAGAATTGTTACTTTTTATGTAGTGATGACATTGATTAAATGTCACAATATTTGCATATTACATTGCTAATTTTTACATTGCTAATGGTCTTCTCATCTATCTGAATACTGAATTGTGATTGGACTTGGGTTCCTTGCATACAGTAAATACTCTGTGTTGATTCTTGTTTACTATATGCTGAATCAAAGCCTACAACTATACTCTTTATAGTGTTTTCTGCGTTAATATTGGCATATTTCTCTGTTTTGCAGTCTTTCTTTGGACAGCACTGATCAGCAATATGTTTGCTCCCACATGGATTATCCCTGTCGCTTCATGCTTAGCGCTGCTAGGACACAGACTGTTATTCCTCACCGGGTATTTGCCCCACCCTGCCATCTGCAAAAAGCAAAGGACATGGTTCTACCCCTACTGCCTCTCTGTATGACCGAAGCTCACTCTCTTCTTGGTGTCCATCCATTCTCACGTCTAGATGTGCTCATTGTTCCCTCAGGGTTCTCCAGTCTGGGCATGGCCAGGTAAATGGTGTATTTATCTCAAATATGATTGTGGAATAATATTATTTTGTTTGATCTGTAGTGTGCAGCAATCATAAATAATGTGTAGAGATAGAACTGAACTGATCTGTTTTATCCCGTTTGGCTACTTAAAGGAATGTCATGATTTACAAATCCCATATTACTTACTTTCATCCTTGGAATGCAGAAAGCGAAAGGTTTTTATTTAATTTTATTTTTTTCTGTGTGATTGCAATGAATAAATGTTAAAAAAATTTAAAAATTTTAAAAAGGACAAAATGCTCTACAAATCATATAATATCATAAATGTGGTCCATAAAATTCATACATTTTATTCCAAGTCTTCTGAAGCTTTTTGGTGCATTGTATTCTTTTCATCATTATTGCATGGAAAACAGTGACCAGGACATTTTTCAAAAACTTCTTATTTGTTTCATGGAAAAAAGAAATTCGTACAGATTTTAAACAAAATGAGGATTATTAAATGATAATTTCTGTCTGATTTGTTTTGTTTTAAAACATAATTGCAGTTATTTTTCAGTGAAAACAACTTACAGAAAAACTGTTTTTTGCACACTCCCCCTCAGTCTCATGTTAGTTAACACTGCATACATATACACTCACCCAAAGGATTATTAGGATCACCATACTAATACTGTGTTTGACCCCCTTTCGCCTTCAGAACTGCCTTAATTCTACGTGGCATTGATTCAACAAGGTGCTGAAAGCATTCTTTAGAAATGTTGGCCCATATTGATAGGATAGCATCTTGCAGTTGATGGAGATTTGTGGGATGCACATCCAGGGCACGAAGCTCCCGTTCCACCTCATCCCAAAGATACTCTATTGGGTTGATATCTGGTGACTGTGGGGGCCATTTTAGAACAGTGAACTCATTGTCATGTTCAAGAAACCAATTTGAAATGATTCGAGCTTTGTGACATGGTGCATTATCCTGCTGGAAGTAGCCATCAGAGGATGGGTACATGGTGGCCATAAAAGGATGGACATGGTCAGAAACAATATTCAGGTAGGCCGTGGCATTTAAACAATGCCCAATTGGCACTAAGGGGCCTAAAGTGTGCCAAGAAAACATCCCCCACACCATTACACCATCACCACCAGCCTGCACAGTGATAACAAGGCATGATGAATCCATGCTCTCATTCTGTTTACGCCAAATTCTGACTCTACCATCTGAATGTCTCAACAGAAAATCGAGACTCATCAGACCAGGCAACATTTTTACAGTCTACAACTGTCCAATTTTGGTGAGCTCTTGCAAATTGTAGCCTCTTTTTCCTATTTGTAGTGGAGATGAGTTGTACCCGGTGGGGTCTTCTGCTGTTGTAGCCCATCCGCCTCAAGGTTGTGCGGGTTGTGGCTTCACAAATGCTTTGCTGCATACCTCGGTTGTAACGAGTGGTTATTTCAGTCAAAGTTGCTCTTCTATCAGCTTGAATCAGTCGGCCCATTCTCCTCTGACCTCTAGCATCAACAAGGCATTTTCGCCCACAGGACTGCCGCATACTGGATGTTTTTCCCTTTTCACACCATTCTTTGTAAACCCTAGAAATGGTTGTGCCGTGAAAATCACAGTAACTGAGCAGATTGTGAAATACTCAGACCGTCCCGTCTGGCACCAACAACCATGCCACGCTCAAAATTGCTTAAATCACCTTTCTTTCCCATTCTGACATTCAGTTTGGAGTTCAGGAGATTGTCTTGACCAGGACCACACCCCTTAATCCATTGAAGCAACTGTCATGTGATTGGTTGATTAGATAATTGCATTAATGAGAAATTGAACAGGTGTTCCTAATAATCCTTTAGGTGAGTGTATGTATCAGTAGTATCTCATCAACAGTGGTAAACTAAAACACTGACCTGTCTTATTTAGTCTGCAAAGCAGAGGTTCTTTAGAAGAGAAACATGTATATCAAGCCATTGCTTGGCAGCTGTTCCCACTGATTCCTTTTGGGCATCGCCCTCCAGCATGCCACAGTTTTTATGAATTGACTGATTTAAATGCTCTTTTTGGCTAACCATGCTGTTTGTTGGGTAGTCTGGGTGGCGTTAGGTGGTGAGAACCTTTTGGATCTGTTTAAATGGCTGCAGTGAAACTCATTTTCCTTACACTGCTCAGGAAGGTCACTGTTCAGGAAATGCTCAATGAATCGTATGGGTGCACTGTGTTTTTGTTTGTGTTTACAGTATACCAAGCTCTGTTTTCTTCAAATCATTCCTTAACTAGAATTCAATGTGGAATCTCAGGCATTGCACAATTCCCAGTGAAGCAATCGCTTTGGATATAAGATATATATAATACTAGTAAGAAAGGTGACCACAGGTCTTCCCGTATTTCCCACCATATCCTTGTCCAGGAATAAGTATTCCACAGGATATGAGGTCATTACCCAGTGCCCCAGGCTGGTTCCAGACATTCACAGAGAGAAAATGTCACATTCTAATTAGCACTGGCATGCATCTTAACAGCGGTCACTCCTGTGTTTTTCTTTTCCTGAATTAGTTACTCCTTTTTTGCTTGAGCTAATGTGAAGTACAGGACTCAGGACTGCAGGGTTTTTTTGGTCTGGAGAGAATTTAGTTAACTCACCTTTATTTTTGGTTTTATTAGCCTCCTTGGAAAAACTGGCGTTGGATGACAGAAATATGTCTGTGTGAGAGAGAAACGGATACTCATACTCACTGTCCTTTGCCCTGTACGGATCACAGGAGGAGACAGTCGGCCGCCCCTTCTCTAGGGAATGGTACAGTCCTCCAGGACTTTCTTGAAGCACAAATCAGAGCGAAAAAGTGAGATCAACAAAGTACATTTGGGGCCAGGAGAGGGGCACTTTGAGATCCCAATCCCCCAGGATGTGGGAGAGGATGTGTTGATTATTTCCAGCAACAAAAGCCATTCGCTCCTGGAACCACTTCAGAGACAGGAGCTGTTTAATCTGAAAATTGTGAAGTATGTGGGCCCAAATCCTTGGGGCCAAGCCAATATCTGCTTTTATATCATGCTTGTTCATTTGCAGCTGGGGCTTTGGACATAGAAGTGGTGCTGCTGGTGGTTCTCTGGAGGGAAGGAAGTAAAGATTAAGAAGTCAAGAAAGGCCAGGCCTGATAGTGTGCGCTGTGCTTCCTCCCAAATACCCGAATGACTGCTGTCCCAGTGCAGAAAAAACAGCAATCCCGCCGGGACGTTATTCTTGGCTCGATTCCTCCGAGTCTGATTCGTAAAGTCCTAGAATCTGATGACAGGCTTTTTGAAGCTTGAGGAAATATTACTGCAAGGAACATCATCACACTTCCATCCTGTGTATGGCTGACCGATCACGTAGGGAAGTTTCTGGGCTGTGGCGGCTACCAGGTGATGACGTAAACACAAGATGCTCGTATCTTCAGAGGAAGGGCACAGCACTTTCCTCAACTTTGAAGGCTCTCACTTTCTGTCCCTCAACACCTCTTTTACGCCACAGCAGGACATAGTTGGAATACTTCATATGCCAGATGTGCAAATATGGGCATCGGCTGCTTTTCTGCGAGACTGAGGGCTTCTGCAGCTTAGAGAAATCTTATTTCATTTTGTTTTCCCACGCTATGTCAATGATGTAAGGTGTTTAGTGACAGTAGGTGGGTAATAGCTTTATTTACTGATGTCTTTTATGTAGAATCCAAAACTGTATTGTTGCAGCTGCTAATTAAGTCATCATTGGATTGTTGCTGTATGTTAAGACAAGCACACCACCAGTAGTGCTTTTGGGAGAGATTCAGACATGTCCACATAAATAATTTTACAGAGAGACAGGTTAAACGAATTCTCTGGGATGTTCCTGCTCAATATTATGCATCCAGACATTCTCGTGAGTAATTGCCAACCCACTTGACGTGCATTTTGTGTACTTATACACTGTAAATAAATAGCTCATCTCGGTCAATTACTTGGCAATTACTCTGCTGCTGAGACTAGCATTTGACCTTATATAGCCTGTTAGATCTGTCTGAACTCTTGAGGCGGTTTGGACTGGCACCCAAGGGGGGGAGGGGCGAGATCATGCCATTTAAGGCAGAATCATGCCTTAAAAAATCTCACTAGCTCTTCACAGCTTAAAGGAATATTCCTGGTTCAATACAACTTAACTCAATTTACAGGGCAGATGGCTGTTACAAAGTTAAATACCACAAATTAAATTCATCCTGCATTTTAACTTTTTTGAGGCACTCACAATGGAAGTGAATGGGGCCAATCCATTGACATTAAAATACTCACTGTCTTAGGATATCCACAAGACAATAATAAAATGGGTGTTAACATGAATTTAGTGTGGGAAAAAAATGGCTTACTTTTCTGTGTAAAGTTATATCCAATTTTATAATTTTGTTGCCATGATGTAAATCCTACAAACCTAAAACAACTAGAAATTATGATTTCAACGGCTTTACGGCTCAAATAATTTACAAGCTTTAGCAGAGGAATAGAAGTGCTTTAACTATTAGCTACAGTATACATTTCTTCTTTTAAGTGATCAAAACATTTGCTACATGCTCTTACATTGTAAGTACCTCAGATTAACCTTTATTTTTTTTTAAAGAGAATGATCGACACATTACAATTATTTGTTATAGTAAAAAACATGATACCACAAATGCTGTTCTTTGAGCTTGTATAGAACCTGAAGTATTCCTAGAAAAGTCAAAATTATCATACATCTGTCATTCTACTCTATATAAGTGAATTATGTGCTTCATCTGGATTTGAGCATTTTTGGGGGAAAAAATGCTTTTCATGTTGACTATTTGTTGGAAATAGAGCAGGTGGTATGTTCTGCCCAGAGAGACCTTCAGCCTGGGGGCAACCTACTTCATATTTCACCACCTGAACAGGTAGTCAGCAATTGCATAGAAGGAATAAAGAAGTTTGTTTCCCAGAGGTGCTGTGTTTGTTGTTCAAGAGCTGCGCTCGCACACGCTTTTCGGTACATATATTACGCAGGGTAGGACAACGTGATTTAGGACTTTGAAGTGATTTTGGCATTCAGCGGAGTTTTGATTATGTAAAATCTCCAAACATTAACAATATACAATTTTTTTTTTACCAGTTTTAGAAACATGCACCACCCACATGCGGCAAATTTGGGATTCGAAATGTTTAAGGGCGTATTAATCATCCTTCATGCATTCTGACTCACCAGAGTATGTTAGATTACAACTGAATGAAATAAATTATTGGATTTTGAAGTTCTGAATAACACAGGCATTATGTGGACCAGGGGTAATGAAAAGCAAAAAACATTATTTAAATGTAGGCTCACATTTTAATATCAGCGAGTTTGTGGCTGCATGAAATGCTCTTATTATAATCAGGCTGCCTCTGCCTTTGGTTGTCAAAATTAGTCAAATATTATATGTTTTTTCTACCGAGTGGGAAGGTCTGATGAGATATTCTGATTAGGCCACACATGAATGTCCCAAACAATGAAGTAGTGCCACTTTTCAGCATTACTTTGGTTTGTAATTGGAGACTCTGTCTCAGTTTTGAGGGTATTGTAGGTGTTTTAGGTTTTTTAGTGGTTACAGGTAGCACTTACCTCATTGTAATATCTATCTAGTACCAAACTCATTTATTTGCTGACATGCCCTTCCTTTGGCCTTAAAATGACCATATGGGGAAAGGAAAGAGGAGTCCCATGGGTGCGGAGTGTAATGTGGACGACGGATGTGAAGCTTTTGGAATGTGCTGGAATAGCCAAGGAGCTCGGAAGGCTGAGATAACCCCACTTAAATAGCCCTTTCTCTCGCTCTTTCTTTTCGCTCCCTCACTCTCTCTCGCTTTACTTTCTTGTTTCACTCCTCTCTGATTGCTGAGTAACCTAAGAAGTGTGTGACAGAGAGCATCTTTCAGACCAGGGGGACTTTGGCACGAAAGATGGCTGTTAATCAAATTGTCAGGGATGAGATGTTTTTCTCTGCCGAGAGTCCACAGAGAGGGTTTTCTGTCCCTCCTTTGGCTGTGTGTGCAAAAAAAACACCACAAGCAAAAGAATTCAGAGCATGCCTGCACCTGGTGGACAGGGAAGCATGTTTAAAAGGCAGACAGATTTCTAGATTTTTGACTTTATTAGGCAGTTTTGAAATCATTAGGTGCTTTTCCACTTTCCTGATCTCCCCGCCTGGATCCACGCCGTAAATTCCCTCTTCTTTCTTTAAATGTAAATAAGCAGCATCCGATTTAGAAAGCAGGTTGTTATTAGTACTACATTCCTGTGTTGTTATCAGCTGCCCTTGCTTCCTTGCTTTATCCGTCTCATGCTTAACCCCTTTCTGGAAATCCAGCCTGAGTCATACCCCTTTTTTCCTGCCATGTCTTCATTGACAGGTTGATTCCAAAAAACTGTCTTCGTTGGTATGGAGGGTGCCTCTCGCTCCAGTTTCAGACCAGACTCATATTCTCCACTGTAAATAGAGAGCTTTATAAGAAAACAAATGGATATTGCTGTGTGGGACAGAACGTGCGTCTAAATGAATCAAATCTGTACGGCACAGAGAGAGTTTATTTGGCCCTGGGGCTGATTTAAGGCAGTAGGAGTGGCAGTAGAGGCTGGTAAACTAGAGCAAAGTGTGAGGTGGGGAGCCATTACCCAGCATCCCTGGAGTAGCATCTACCGCACGAAAATCCAGAATGGATGAGGCCATTCAAAGACTGGGCAGATGTCCCTGCTATGTGTATACTGAATCACTTGATGACACTGTAAAAGCTCCTGCCATTGCGTTTAATCTGATTCTCCGAGCCAAGAAAGCTGCCTTTCTTCCCCCAGACCTCCGACCAGACACAAATATAACAAATCCAAGCACAAAGTATCTTTAGAAGTCTGTTGCAAACTAGGAGAGGGTGTTATTGCTAGATTCAAGCTAATCATCCTTCCAGTGGAGTCAAGATAAAAGCTGGAGAGAGATTTGCAAAAGCACTTATAAACCAGAACAAGAAATTGACACTGTGGTTAACCAGCTAAAGTCACAATATAAACTTAATTTTATGTGGACTGTTGTCTCTGTACACATTTGAGAACACACTGAAATATATTGCTATTATTTATTTCAATGAATTATTACATTAAATAATACAAGTAGCCTACACTTTATGTATTTAATCTTACTTTATGTACAAGTGTTTTTGCTGTTGACCTTTGGTGATTAAGTCAAAAACAACTTTTAATTAATTTTTTAATTTTGTGTTGAACATGACTGTGCTTCTGATAGCTGAATGGCAGAGCAGTTGAAAGGTGCGTTCATGTTGAACCATCTGTTTTACGGGTGTGGATTTGCTTTGCTTTGGTGTGAATGTTCAACCCGAAAGACAATTGCTTTGCTCTTTGTGTGAATAGACCATTTATTGAGGATTTGTTTAGATTTTTCACACAATGTTTTTTTTCGTGGAGGAGTCTAAATAAATTCCTAACAAAAAGAGGGATTACTGTTAGCACTTCTACTGAAGGATTGTGCTGGGGGTTTTATTTACTGCAAAAAATCACTCATATTAATTTTTAAAAGGTTTTTCCATTGTTGTTTTATCAGTATATTTTTAATTAATATTTAGAATTTGTTGTATTTTTATTTTTTTTATTTCAAGTGATAGAATTTTTTTAAGACAACTATATTAACCCTGGTTTGCAGAGTTGTGTAATCTGATGCATTTCTGAGTGAAATAAATATTTTTTATATTTTATATTATACAAATATTATACATATTTGGCAAATCAGGAATTTTAATCAGGAATTGGTTGGTGTTGTTGTGTGCGTGCGTGCGTGTATGCGTGTATGTTTGTGTGTGGCTGTGTATATGCATTATTCTTACATTTTTGGGTGAAGCAAGATTTTAAATGAGAACAAAATATAGAGGGGTGGATCAGGGGAGACTGTAAATTAAGAGGGATCTATGAAATCAGTTGAAAAGAAAAGTTGTTTCAGTGTGGTTATAGTTATATTTTCATAAAAGATTATGAAGACAAATATATTGTATTAAGAAAGTAAACGGGGTCAAGTTTGATTTCATTTGGTCTTTTTTCAGTGTCCTGCATTCCACGCGTGCCAGAATTCTGCATACTCAACCAATGACTTCACTCATAAGATAGCTTTGAATGTTGGAAGGAAGCTCACATAATGGGGCCTTGCACACTGTAAGTTTTGCATAAACATCTGCTGCTGCTTCTCAGTCCGGATGGTTTTTCTTGTTCTGATGAGCGCCTCGGGCTCAGTTTACGAACGCTCTTCAGCAGTCCTCTGTAACGTTAATGTGGAGCAATCAAGTTAAAATGGTGCCATGAGGCACTCGCGATAAACATCGGCAGCGATGCGAGCGTGGGTTTATTTTCCAGATTTCCCACTCGTATGGTAGATAGAACGTCTACATATGGATTGCATTGTTGTTGTGATCTGCAACAGGCTGTGTTTGCTTCATGGAGCGTACGCCACAAATCCTGATAGTCTCTGCACTGCAGCGGCCTCTGTGTGTGGGTATTTATTCCCAGGATTTACATGTTTGACACATGTGATCTGTCCTAAAAAGGTCTGGCATGCAAAAGGAGCCCCACAGGGCCTACAGAGAGAATCACACCTCATTTTGCAACTCCACAACTTAATCTAAAGTCTAGACAGGAATACCACCCATTAAATCCTGAAGGCCAGGAAGAAAAGGGACTGTGGCAGATCAGGTTTGTTCTGCGAGGTTCTTCCAGGGTTTTCCATCTATAATAAGCTCATGCAATCAGACTGAGGAGAGTGGGAAATTAAATAAGAGACAAAGAGAAAGAATAAGTGCAGGCAGCACATTATGGAGCCACTTTGAGGAGACGGGGGGTGAAGATAAATATGGCTTTGAATGTCTGAAATGGCACTACACTTCTCATTGGGAGTTACTCATTGCCTAGTGGTTAATGATCTGAATTCAGGGGCATAACTACCCATTTGTTGAAGGCTGGTGCCCTTTAGTGCTTTTCTATCACTGTATAATGTAGTTTAAAAGTGTTCTTCTTACCTTTCAGCTTTTTAGAGTTACAATGTGCAGTTGTTGAGCAATAATCAATAATTGAGCAACAGTCAGTTTTGCTGTCTCAAGTATACATGATATAATGGATTGAAGTATCAAATTCAAGTACAATTCTAAGGCCAATTATAGTTCAATTAACATGTATTCTTCATACATACAATTTTCACTCAGAAATCGCTAGTAAATTTTAGAAATGACTACAAAGATAAATTAAATGTGAAATTGTGAAGGATAATATTTTCTTGTTAAACGTATGCCAATTATCTTTCTTTTATTCAACTTCTAAAAAAGTATTGTACTGTGAAATTGTGAAAAATGTGAAGTTGTGAAAATGTGAAATTGTGAAGGATAATAATTTCTTGTTAAACGTATGCCAATTATCTTTCTTTTATTCAACTTCAAAAAAAGTATTGTACTGTACTAGATAAGGATGAGCGTCACTTCGGTATCTAGGTCATTTAGTACGATTTCACAAAAACCAGACTGGCATAATTTTTCAGACAAATTTTTTTGGGCTTTTCTTCTTTTTCTGTT
Organism: Siphateles boraxobius; assembly: GCF_051911475.1. NCBI lineage: Eukaryota > Metazoa > Chordata > Actinopteri > Cypriniformes > Leuciscidae > Siphateles > Siphateles boraxobius. The sequence goes on from NW_027509219.1 coordinate 18,174,220, forward strand.
TGTTTGTTTTGGTCCTTACAATGATAAGCCAATGGGGTCCAATATTGTTTTGGGTGTTCATAAAAGAAAAATGTCATGCAGGTTTGAAATTACATGAGGGTGAGTAAATGATGACAAACTTAATTTATCTGTGAACTGTCCCTTTTAAGCAATTTTGCTTCTCAAGTAGCTTTATCTTGTTATCCTGTAGCCTATGTTTAAATATTTTTACTGGAAAAAGAAAATGTAATTAGGCAGGTTACCAATAAACACAATTAGGCTTATATTAGATGGGGAATGATTTATTCCCACCAAGTTTTCCTCCTCCATAACTCTGACATTCCATGTTGAGAGTATGATGATGATTTTGCCATGTTTGAAATCTGAACCATTACATTCCATTTTCAGTGTTTCCTCTGGTAATTCAATGGCAGGTGGGGATATTCTGTTCTCTGATGAAAAGACGTGATTATTAAATATTTTTGTACAGATATCCTCCAGGAATTTTTGGTTTATTGACTTACAGTACATGTGTTTGCTTGTGTGTGGCATCAGTAAAAGAGAACCTGTGTAGTTCAGTTTTGGATGAACTTTTACTTGGATAGATCTATCTATCTGATGAAATCGCACAGAATTTTCATCCAACAACCGGAGAACTTGTCAAAGATGAAAGTAAGCCTTCTTTTAGCATTCTACCTATCTCCGAAATTAAAACCCAGGCAATTATTAATTCTCTTAAAATCTCAACAGCAAAAGATATTTATGGAATGGATTCTAAAAATGCTTAAATCCCTGAAAGAACACCTGGCCTACCCTATCACACAAATTGTTAACCAGACAGTATTAGAGGGGACATTTCCAACTACCTGGAAGACTGCAATTGTAACTCCTATATTTAAATCAAATGATCCTATGAACATATTTAATTATCGCCCAATTAGTATTTTACCTGTGGTATCCAAGGTTGCTGAAAAATGTGTATCAGAGCAGCTTGTCTCATTCCTTAATAATAGTCCATTCACTCTTAATCCGATGCAGTTTGGCTTCAGGGCCCATCACTCCGCAGAAACAGCCAACTGTCTCTTATTAGAAACTGTTCGAGCAATGGTTGACAAGGGAGGTGTTGTTGGTGCTGTATTTTTAGATCTCCGTAAAGCTTTTGACACAGTCAACCATCAGGTCCTTATTGCCAAACTCTCTACTTTTAACTTCTCCTCTTCTGCAATTAAATGGATTGAATCATATTTAACTGGCTGAACTCAATACGTTTCTGTGAACAATCATCGTTCATTAGCTTGTAATTTACGCGTAGGGGTACCACAAGGATCGATACTTGGTCCGCTTTATTTAGTCTATATATTAATGATTTGCCAGCAGTTTGCCCTGATACCAATACACTAATGTATGCGGACGACACTGTAATTTATGTGCATGCCAAGACAAAACATTTGGCTGCTGCTAAACAGACCACAGCCATGGATCAGATCACTAACCGACTGAATTGTTTGTGCCTTCAACTAAATGTAGATAAAACTGTGGGAATGTTTTTCACAAAGAGCAAATTTAACATTGTGTCAAATATAACGATTTCTGGTCAAAACATTAGTATTGTGCCACAATTCAAGTATTTAGGTGTTATTATTGATTCTAATCTTTCTTTTAAAGCGCATATTAAAAAAGTGTGCAATAGGGTCAAGTTTAGTTTAGCTAATTTTAGATATATTAGAAATGCACTTACTTTTAATGCTGCCAAACTATTTATGGATACCATGATTGTGTCACATCTAACATATTGTCTGACAAGCTGGGGTTAAACCAACAGTCTATCACTAAAGCCACTAGCAACTCTTTATAAAATAACTCTTAAAGTTCTGGATCAGACGCCTAACAGTTCACATCACTGAATTATCCTTAATAATCATAAACTGCTTAGCTGGGAAGATGTAATCAAATATAAAAACATCTGCTTAGTCTACAAAATTCTGCATAATACTGCACCCGCTTCTTTTAATTCATTCATAATCCGACATAATAATAGTAGTTAGATTACTAGATGCACCACACGAGGTGACCTTCTAATTCCATTTAGGAAAAGCACATTTTGTCAATTATCATTTTCTGTCTCAGCAATACAAAAGTGGAACTAACTAACTACAATCAAAGACATACATACGTACTCGACTTTTACTATACACCTGCAAAACTGGCTGTCCGAAAATTACAACTGCACACATTAATTTGATAGTTGCGATGTGTATTTGATGTGACATGGTCATGCTACTCCCACTTGATTTCTGCTGCCTGCCTCAATGTTATGTCTTGCTAGTGCTTTAGTGTGGCCTTTGTGTGATTATTCTTTGTGTAGATTTGTATTGTTTTACAAATTGTTTATTGTTTTTCCATGTCTTTGCAATCTGCGCATGTTTGTTTGCGTTTGTCTCAATGTTGTGCCACATGCTTAGTATGTCTATTTTTCCATTGCTTAGTCCTGTTGTAAATATAATTGTAATGTATTTTTAAATTGATGTATGCCTATTGACAACTAACCGGGGACTACAGCTGGAAATTAGCCGTTTAGGCTAAAGCGGCTCTTTTTCTCAAAAATGACTGTCCACGTCATTATAAACTAATAAACTTATCTATCTATCTATCTATCTGTCTATCCGTCTATCCGTCTATCCGTCTATCTGTCTGTCTGTCCAATTTTGGGAAACTACTTTCCCGTTTTGTGAAAATTATGCATCAGGCGGTCAGTGAACAGATTCTGCGTGCTTCACATCTGAAAAGAAGGTTCTGTGGCTTCTAAAGAGATCCCTTTTTCCTGGCCTTTGAACAGTGTCCACCTTTAAAGAACAAGCTTATGTTGTTTACCACTTCTCTTTAACAGTGTTGGACATTTTCTGTCATCTATATCCAGAAACTGGGCTTTTTTCAAAGTCCCTCAGCTCTACTTTAGAGAACTCTTTGGGCACACAGAATCCCGCTAAAATAACATATCGATGACTTCTGGGAACCATAACAGTGTGAATGAAAGGCACACCTGCCACCTTCAACTCAAGAGTCAAGGCCAACCTTTTTATTGATTTCCTGCTTGTCGCTGTGGTCATTGTGTAAAGAAAGCAACAGTAGGGAAGAAAAAAACTCTTTCCAGACCCAGGCAAGGTGAACGTCTGGCTGATAAGGTAAAAAGGGGTACATAAAACTCTCAGATTATTTTATCAGGTTCATTTTGTGAGGGAAGAAAAACGCTTGTGGCTATCTACGACAGTATGTGTCACATTTGAAAACCATTATGTGGCCAAACCAACGCCTTGGGACACAAAAGAAACAGGTTTGTTTTTCCTGACTCGTAGGAACTTTGTTTGGAACATGGTCTTGATAACAGCCCATTTGCTGTACGAAACACAAGGCTATCTGGTTGAAAAGGTCACTCAAGGTAATTTCGGGTGAGGAGGCAAACACTACTATATTTCAATTGGTTTTATGTGCAGTCTCAATTGTGTAAGAAAATACACAACCTCAGGATTCAAAGAGCCTTATCTTACAGTTGACATTTTTTCCAGCTTAAGCTGTTGTCGTTCAACACATTTCACAGTGGAACTTTTCCCAGTAACATCTGATGACGGTTATACGTCTTGTAATTTGCTGCTATTAGCAAATGCACCCAGATTTTTTGGTAAAGGGTGCGGCACGGGTGGCTACTCTGAAATCCACTGGCAGCAAACAGGCCTCATTTTGGCTGGGGGCTCCACCTCCTTAACGACAGTATGTCTATGGCAGAGAAAATCCCACACTTTGATGTTCTTTCAGGGTGGCTGAGTTTTATAACATGTTATAACTAGATCAGAGCTGAAGTCAGAGCTCTGAGCTCTCAGCACCCGCAGTAACATTATAAGCAATGATTTGTTTGTAGACGAATTACAGTACAACCATGGCGTCTAATCCTAGTCGTTTTTTAAGTTTGTTCCCCTTTTAAATGGTAAAATAAATCTTTCTCTTGTTTTCTAGTCCACATATCATGTTCCTGTCTCAAAGCTTGCTAAAGGGTGAGAGGAACCTCTGTGGGGCAAGATTGTGCCATGAAATCGCCCATTCCTGGTTTGGGCTGGCCATTGGAGCACGGGATTGGACGGAAGAATGGATCAGCGAGGGTTTTGCCACTTATTTAGAGGATGCGTTCTGGAACCACGTTCAGAAGGTACCACGATAAAGTAGAATCTTTGAACGCTTATGTGCTGCCAATCTAAGTTTTCATCGTTTTTCAAAAAGGATTTGTTTTTTCCTCAAACAGTAAAGCTCCAAAAAAAGAAAGAATCTTAAATGCAGCATGTTTACCAAAATTCATTACACACCTATTAGAGCACTTGCTGACTTGTCAGAATGTAAAATGAGTTTAAAATTAAATGGAATTTTCTGCATTAACTGGAAGACTTCACTTTCTGTAATGACTGAGATAGCTAATAATGAGACACAAACTCAAGCTTGTGAAGTGTGATTGTGCGCCGCATCAACACAGTACTTCACTTCATTCAGAATGTATTTATAATCTGTTTACCGGTTCTGAATTTAAAACTATTGGTGTGCTAATGTAATGTTTCCAATATGTCTTAAATTTCAACAAGCTGCATTTAAATCTTTAGTGTGTAATTGTATTGATGTTTTAAATTCTTTCTCTTTTCCTGCTTCAATATTCAGAGACTGCTATCAGTAGGTCATTCATAGATTGATTTCCCTGAAGAGTATAAACTCTGGGGCTTTTTGGTGCTATCAAAATATTGATAGCACAAAAATATAATCAAAATATAATATACAACAGACGTGCTGGCTTAACCAATGCCGAGAGTTAGAGGCGGGGATATCTGTTTGTCTGACCAATTGCTGATGGGGGTGCATTTGAGGACATCTATTCCTTGAAATCAATAGCTGGTTCCATTTGATGATGCTAGTGGTGCAGAAATGACACACTTAACCGTTAAAATGAAACTTTTGTGTTCAGACTCACTTAATTTCAGTTGTTTGCTTTGTTTTGTTAACTTTTTTTGTCTTCCCCAGTTGGGTTGTAGAGAAGCTGAGGAGCAGAGACAGTTTAAAGCTCTGCTACGCTGGAGGAGACTGAGCGATGAGTTACAGAACTCTGAAGTAGAGCTGCAGGTCCTCAGGTATGATTGGCCATGTCTGTCTCTGTCTCTCTCTCTTTGCTTTGCTTTCCTCCTTCTCTAACTTTCAATCTCTAAATGCATATGCTCTCAATACTCCTCATGCAAGGGCTTATCCATCATCTGCACATACAAAAGACCACGATAGAACAAGTTCATTTTTAGGAGAAGTTTTGGAACTAACATGTTTCTCGGTTACAAAGTAGGCTTAAAGTAGTCTTTTGTAATTAAAGCAGCACTAAGTAAGATTTTTTACCTTAAAATAATGTTTCCAAAGTTGTGACATTGTGAAATGCCCTTATGCCACAGCTTTGCGGTCCTTTATCTGATATATCCACGCTATGTAAGGTTGCCAGATCGGGTCGCGTTTCTGTAGTTCTAATGACACATAAGAAAACTACTAGTTTGACTTGCTTTACGGCAAGCGTTACAATTGCTACAATTGCTCGTTTGTGATGTCGCAATACATCATACTTTCATAAAATCATGCATCATACTCTACCTCAGTGGTTCCCAACCTTTTTTTGTCTGAGACCCCCTTTTTACCAAGAAAATATTTTAGGGCCCCCCTTCACATTTAATGATATTGTCGCTCTTGTAAGCTTGCAGTAGCCTAAGGATGACAGAATGTTTTGTTTTTAAACAAACAAACAAACATACTTTTTAAAGTATGTTTATTACTATAACCACATATGTTTATGCACAAATAATAGCGCATAATATTGAAAATACTATAACGAAAACATCAGTAGACTATTTGTAATTTAAAAACAGCCTATTAATTGGCCCTATTTCGTTGAAAACCCATTTTTTGGTCAGCCAGGGGATTGTAAATAAAATTAGCTAATGTAATATGATCGTTTGGCACTCTAGCGATTAATAAACATGCGTTTATTAACAGAATAATGCGTCTTGCGGAAGAACATTGTAGCCGGAGCTACTTCTCTCTGTTTATGTCTTGACGAGTCACGCAGGCACTGGGCTACACCGCCAGCGGTACGACCCAATATTGGGACTAAAATAGTCCCAATATTTTAGATATTATCAATACTAAAATAGTCCCAATATAAACACTTATTAAAGGTGTACCATAGTGACTCAGGATAAGACAACACACGGTTTGGAAAATGGATTCATGATGTACTCGCTCATTATATAAATTTAGTAAATCTTGAACACAAAAAAGTTACGGACTGCTGCTTCAATGCTGTTCAGCACTTTTCAAAATATGACGCGGCCCCCCAAACAGCTCGCTGAGGCCCCCTAGTGGGCCGAGACCCCCTGTTGGGGACCGATGCTCTACCTTGTCTGTGGCCATTGTTGATTCCAAAGCCGGTGTTGGGTAAACAGAGAGCATGCACGTGCGACAGTAGGCTGCGGTAGGCTAAATTATTTACGACACCGGTAATGGACAATTCCGCTTCCAACCTGTAAGGCGACCGCAGAGGAAAAGTTACTTGGTGCTACTTTAAAATAGTATTTGTAATCAAATAGGGCTAGGCAACAAACTCAAGCTCCTCTAATATTTCTCTTTAAAATCCTCATTTTAGACTTCCGGGTTTGTCAATACGTCATGCGTCGAGTCAGGGTTCTCTCTTCGGCCGGAAATCGACTCGTGTACATGTACGAAGCCAGTGATTCTAGTTCATAAAGTTATAAATATGGATATATTTTTTTCTTACAAAAATGCATTGCTTTGCTTCAGAAGGCCTTTATTAACCCCTTGGATTACTTTTATGATAGATGGGTGTGTTTTTTTGGGCTTCAAAATCCATTTTTTTAATTTTTTTTTTATAACTCAGATTGTGATTGGCTGAAAGAAGAAAGTCATATGCACCTAGAATGACTTGAGTAAATTATCTGATTCCCACAATTTGCATTTACTAACATAATTTGTCATAATTTAAGAGACATTTTGACTGATGAAACATGAAGACAGTAAAAATACGATTCAGACAATATATGGTTTATCTGTGTTCTAGATATCTCTGGTATTTTCATAAAAATAAAGTATATTTATAATAATGCTAATGCTAATTACTATAATGCTAATCGACAGAATTTATCACTGTATAGAATTTTATAAAATAATACAATTTCTGTCCCATTCTGTGATATGAAGCCACGTCAGATCACAAAAGGAAGTTATTTCAAACACTCGGCTGACGTTATGAAGTGAGTTTGGAGTAAAACATAATTCGTTTTTATTTTATTTAAAAAGAAAATTGTTGAACATTTTTGTAAATGCTTCTCATTACAAGTTTGGAAAGATTTGTGCCACGTGTTGCTTTTTCAAATTACAAAGTGACAAACTGACAGCGCTGCAGAGATAAAGCAGCATTTACTGCGATTCAATCTATCCTCTTTGATCACAATGCTACACATCACCATGAAACATGCTGCGCATATACATATTTAATTAATTAGCAGCCTTTGCAATTACTTTGACTAAGTTATTCTCATGCTTTTTGTTGATGTCAAATGTCATCAAATACATAAAATCTAACTATAAAGTAATATTGCCACAATTAATCTGTCTCATTGTAATATATATGGCTAATACTTGCATTTGTTTGGGTAAATCAGAATTTTTTCCTATTTTCTGTCTGTCATGTTAATTTTGTGTATTGTTGGACCTATAAAGTTCATGGTAATAAGCAGTGACATACTGTATGTGTAACGAATTTTCTGTTGGAAACATTATGGTGAAATACCATATTTACGCAATCAAATTTCCACGTAAGCTCAATTTTAACGAGAGCTTAAAAAAGATGTGACATTTCAACTGCACAGAATAATTTCAAGCATGTCTTTGCATGAGTATTATTTGATATGAGATGTAATGTATTGTGATGTTCTCTTATGAAGAGCACAGTATCACAAGGTTTTATGTAGGTTTGTGGTAGGAGTAGATTACCTTGGCTTAACTTTTAAGAATGAAAAAAATGAGAGTGTGTGAGATAGAGCGATAGAGCTTTTCAGGAATTCAGCTGTCACAATACCAGCAGGTTTTGAGGATCCACCTGACAGCATGTGTCTGGCCCTTCCTTCGCTTTGAGAGGCCCACACCCACTATAATCTCAGGGATAAAATGTTCAGACAGTCTGGAAGAATCCCCGTTTTATGGATAAAACATAGAAATGTCATGTAAACTATTCGGTGAGTAATACTATCACAAGGAAAACATGTCATTCAAATCTAGGACATATTCAAAGATCAAACAGTAGAGCGTAGCACTTGCCAGGTCACGGTTTCAATTCTCAGGATATATAAGAACTGATCACATGTATACCTTGATTGCAGTGTAAATCACTTTGGATTAAAGTATCTGCCAAGTACATAAATGTAAATGTAAGGTCAGAAACTTTCAGCAAGTATGTGTATGCAACCTCAAATGCTTGGACAGTGGTTGTACTTGCATTCAATTATTAGCTTCCAGCCACGCAAAGTCAGCTTTGCACGTAGTTGCATTGCAAAATGTGGCAGAACGCAATTCATAAACCTTGCAAGTATGTGCGCTGCCGCTCCTAGCTGCGTTTCAGTACTTGTGTGAAGTATGTTTCTGTTCACACCAACAAAAATATTTTAATGTCTGTTAAAAAAAACATTAAAAGCATTCAAATGTTCATTTTCTCATTATCACTTGTCTGTTCAAAATGTCTGTCCAATCACTGGCATGTTCCAGCTGCGTTTCGCCATTTGTTTGAAGTACGTTTCTGGTATAAAGGTCTGTTCACAATAAAAAAAAATGTGTGAAATGCGATTTGTCTGTTTAGAACAATGTGGAAAAAACGGCAATTGAAGGTGGCGCTTATGGAAAAGTTTAAATGCATACAGAACTTTTAGCTAAACAACGTTATTTACATATGTTTTCAAACAGCCAATTAAGATTTTTGTATTCACTATAGTGTTGATCAAACAACGCCAAATATAATAATAAGAACCCATTAAGCTTTTTACATTTTAAACTTTCTTTAGTGTGTAATGTTGAGCATGAAAAAGCTCTGCAAAGATACAAAGGACAAAGTTTACTCTAAAGAGTTACTTTCTATATCAGTAAGCGCTGTTTCTGAACTCCCTGGAACGGCTCTATTGTAGTCTTGAGTTTTCTTCAGGGAACGTATATTTCACAATATCCCTCATTTAAATAATTCATACCCAAGGCATACGCAAAAAAAAAAAAAAAGGAAAGAAAAGGGATGAGGCATAGTTGTTGCATTAGTAGTGTGTTGGAAATTTGCAGTTATGGTAAAGGAGTTGCAACTTGAAACGCGCTCAAAATGGTTGACCAATCAATACACTAGTGATGTTTCGTTCATGAACGATTTGTTCATTTTGAACAAATCTTTAATATGACTCGGGACTACCGAGTTGTCTCAGAGAGTGATTCGTTCATTTTGTGTTGACCGCGCATGCGCATTGCGCAACATATGGGTTCTGAATCTGTACTGGAAACAGGAATGATTAGTTCATCTCTCTCAAGTCTTCGGGTTCGGGACGGGTCCGAGTCTTTCGTTCTTCCTGTCAGTCCCATATGGGCTATGCTGTCAGTACCGGAAAGAGAAATGATCAGTTCATTTTTTTCGAGTCTTCGGGTTTTGAGTCCTTCGTTCTTTTGTCACGTGACTTGTCACCGTATTGAATAGCCTACTAATTCACTACCTTTTTACAAACAAGCACATAGTTAATGTATAATAGTTAATTAATGTATAATATATAATAAAACACACCACAGATGCACAGAAAACATTTAGAAAAGAGACGGACGGGGACAATAGGCTAATAAGATGGAACTTTTATTTTTCAGATAATGTTTATTGCACATATTTTGTATTTTAATTCCTAAATATAAAACAATATACATTCAGACGCAGTCAATAATACGAATCTAAAGTTGTATTTGATGCGAGATACCAGCGGTCACGTGATGGAAAGGAATGAAGGATTTAAAACCCGAACTCGAGACTCGTTAAATGGTATATTTAACATGCCATTTTAATTATGTTATGCTGAAATGAACGAAATGACTCGAAGAAAGATTCGTTCATTTTGCTGAACGAGACTCAAAGATCCGAGTCAGTAAAATGATCCGAACTTCCCCCTACTACAATACACTGGTCCAGCCAACCAATCAGAGCACATTGCGGTTTTCGGAAGGAGGGGCTTCATTGAGACTGGAACTATACTGAGACCGGAGTGTTACTGACAGACGGGGTAGAGAGGAGCTGCAACAATGTAAAATACATGCAAAATAATGTGTTTAAGCATGAAAATCTATTTTAATAACCCCAAAAAAACAAAATCAAGACGTTGTAATAGGAATAATATGGCCTCTTAAATTGTTGCTCTCCTTACATAGATTACCAAGAAACTAATGTCAAAAGTAAAAGTTATAGCCGATACATTGCTGTTTCTGCTTTAGACTACAAACTGTGCTTGCGTTAAACCAATTGTTTTTTACCATATTTTACAACTAAACTTTATTTCACCATGATGGTAGTTGTACTGACAAAAAACATTTCCTCAACTGCGAAAAAGACATCAGCCAAAAAGAGTGGACATAGGGGCCAGTCATTCTCATTGATTTTGACACTAGAGAATATCTGTTTATTTGTTGGTCCATCTATGCATCCGTCTGGAAAGGAAGGCTGCCCATTGTTTGATAAATACCTGTCACCCTTTTCATTGGACAGCTGTGGGCACTTCCACAAACACATGTAAAAGCCTGTGTGACTAGGAGGAATAATACATGCCTTTTAAAGGAGCTCACCCTTATCACTCCCTCCCATACAGTGAGAGAGAGAGAGAGAGAGAGAGAGAGAGAGAGAGAGAGAGAGAGAGAGAGAGAGGAAAGGAAAGGAGGGAGACATTGCTCTTTATTTTTGGAGGGGAACCAAATGTAAGCATCAATAATGTACAAGCACAAGTGAGTGTCCCAAATACAGCTAGAAGGTAGCTGAAGCCATGAAGAGAACTGGATCCTGAAGAGGATCTGAAGCCGCAGGTTGACATGAACTCACAGATTGTTGTTGTTTTATGTAAATGAGCAGCTGGTTAATAATAATTATAATTTTCATTCTTATTAATTGATAATGTATTTAATTAGTTATTTTGACTGGCAGACAATCAAAATAGGTAAATTATATAATTATTAATTTAATTATAATATGTATTACTTTCATAATTTTGAGTGGTGGATAATAGCACAGTTGAAATCCTGTACAGTTCATTGGAAGAGGGACCAGAATATCATAGAGACATGGAAGGTGCAACCAGAACACTCATCATAGTAGCTAGTTTTGCACAGGCAAGCATCACTGTTATTTTCTTCAGGAAATGTAAAGATCTAGTTATTTTACAGTTTTTCCTGAATAAGCTTTACTGGTTAAAAGTATTAGTGAAAAACTTTTTTTTACATCTCTATAGTCTAGATCTCCATATATGGGAAAGCATCTGTACCTCTTACCAGATCTTGCTTTACTTTCTCTGTGGAATTTTACAGCGTAGACCTGCACTGTGTGCACATGCTCACAGAGATAAGGCATTAGAGCGTGATCAATCATACTGCAGTTTATCAGGATCAAATCAGTGACACAAAGAAACAAACAAAAGCAGGTTATGATGGCTAGAAAAACCCTGCACTCATATAGCTACACGCCCATTTGTCTGCAAGAAAAAAGTACGAATAAATGCTGTTGTCTGTGTTAGCGGCGCCTGAGTATCGACCATATCTTTACAAGAGCCTTTTATTGGCAAGACCAGTTAATCTCCTGAAGAAGATCAATAGTTTTTAACCGGGGTCGTCATTAAACGCAGAGATGGCCAACACTCAAAGCTCTGATTGTCTCTTGCAATCTACAGTACCTTTGGCCGTAAGGAAGGAAACATTCGGTCTGAGTTGTGAGAATGCAGCCTGTCTGATGCTTTAAATGACGCGGAGTGTCTTGAAGATCTTTAAATATCTATTATCTAAATTTTGTAGTTCCTGTTATGATTAATTGGTTCTCAGGTTTGATTGGCTTGTCTGTGTTTGCATGCCCCAGACAGACTGTCTGTGCATTAGTGGATGGGATTTAGTATAACTGTCCTTACGAGCAAGTCATTGAATCATTCATTCAACTGAATTTTTCAAAACACTTTATACATTCATGCTGATCGCATACTCTCTTTAAATGAATACTTACTTTTCTGCTGCTAAAAAGTGTGTTCTATATAGTATGAATGAGTGTAATATGAATGTAACCTAGACATACAACATTCGTCATGTTGCCATTGACATGTGACCTACTATTGCTTTGCTTCACTGCTATTTACATCCCTTCTCCTGTGGTCATCCGGGTGCTTTTCACCTATACTGTTATTTGAATTTGGACATATTACTGTTTTCGCATACTGTTTATTTGAGGGAAGTGGGCGTATCGGATGCAGCTACGTTTTTATGAGTGAGTCATTGCTTCTTGCTCAAATGATATTGCTTAATATATATTCAATTTAATGCATCTTTATTTTAAAAAAAAAAATGCACCTGTCTCGTGACTTGAATCATACAGTAATCCTAATGTGCACTTATGTAACAAAGAGCCATAAAATGCAGCATTACTGTCATCTATGGTGCTATAGAAAGAAAAGCTATCCGGGACGTAATGGTTTCATAAATGCAATTGTTTATACACTTAGTAAACTGTTAAGGGGTCTTAATGTATGCTGATGTAAGTATATTCCTATCCAGAGTGCTGTAGATGCAGCACTTTGCATTAAAGAGATCACCAGTAGCGGCCTTTGCTATGTTTCACCCGTTCACTTGAAACGGGCCTCACAACACAAGGCTTGTGCTTTAAAAAGAGCCCAACCACCATCACGATTCGCACACACCATGGTTGGAAATTATTGGGGCCTGGTGCAAAAATGTCAAGATAGTGCAAAAATGTTTGCTGTATGAGTTCTTGTTTTTAATATTTATAATAGCCAGTGGTGGGCCGTGCATTTCACACCTAGGCCTTCAGTGAATTAATAATAATAAATTAGCTCAGAGATATAAGCAGGGGTTGGGGAGGCAAAATCAGTGAGAGTACCAGGAGTAAAAGCAGTGGGGAAGTCGTGTGTGTAGCCAGGAGAGATCATGGATGGGAAATGATTGGGAATGCTATCAGTTTTATTTAAAAAGAAATGCAGGAATGACTCACAGAGGTCTGCTGAGTTACTAATGACAGGTGCAGGAGGGTTGGTGAGTTTATTGACTACTGAAAATAGTGCTTTAGGTCGAGAGGATGCATTATTGATAATAGTAGAGTAGTAACCAGAGCGTGCAGTGTTTATAGCAGACTTGTACAATTGGATATGGTCAGTGTAAGCAGTAAGGTGAACAGTCAAACCAGTTTTCCTGTAAAGGCGTTCAAGGCGACGACCAGCTGTTTTTAGATTGCGAAGTGCAGGGGTAAACCAGGGAGACGTGTGTGTAGAAGGTACAACTCTACTTTTAAGAGGGGCATGTGTATCAAGGGCAGCGGAAATACAGGCATTATATTTGGTAAGGATATCAAGAGAGCTAGTGTGTTCAGTAATATCAGAGAGATGAGTTTGTACAGATTCAGAAAACAGTAATGGATTAACAGAATTGAGGTTACAGAAGGTTATAGTAGATTTCACCCTGAGGCAGGGAAGAGGCATTTCACAGTTTAGTTCAACGAGGAGGTGATCAGACAGTCCAATTTGAGAACCAAGCACGGAAAAATTATGTAGACCAGTAGTGCAGACAAGATCCAGTGTGTGACCTTTTGAGTGTGCAGCAAAATCGACATGTTGTACAAGATTGAAACATTTAAATAATGACTAGAGTTCACGCGATTCACGCACAATCAGTATCAACATGTATGTTGAAATCACCAAGTAATATAACACAAGAGGATAAGGCAGAGGAAAGGGTTAACAGTTCATGCAGTTCACTGAAGAAATTTGAGATAGCTTTAGGTGGACGATACAGGAGAATCAAGATCATTGGAGATGTACCAGAAACTTTGAGAACTAGATATTCAAAAGTTAAAGTCACGTGAAAGTCAATAGTTTTGACTGGAATGCTGCTGCGGTGAACAGCAACCAGGCCACCACCCCTTGATGTCAAACGAGGTTTGGTCAGGTAGGTGTATCCAGAGGGAGTGAGAAGATTTAGGTGGAAATAGTCATTAGTAATTTGTACTTTACAATAAAGTACAAATAAACATGACATAGAAACAATAAAAATAAATTGAGATAGTGGTACATAAACAGAAATCAAGGGAAACAAGTAGCAAAAAGATACGTTTTAAGGTGAGTTTTGAAATCGTGTAATGATGAAAGGTCGCGGATGTGTTGGGGAATAGAATTCCAGAGAGTTGGGGCAGCAGTACAAAAAGCCCTTCCACCAAATGATGATAGTTTGTGCCGTGGGATCGTTAAAAGTCCGGTATCGGAGGATCTAAGTGTGCGAACTGGGGAGTAGGTATGGATGAGATCAGAAATATAGGTGGGGGCAAGACCATGTAGTGCTTTGAATGTGATGAGGAGTATCTTGTAGTTAATACGAAAACGTACTGGTAGCCAATTAAGTCTGCGTAACTGTGGGAGGATTTCTTTGTGTATGTAAGGACTGTAGCTGCGGAGTTCTGAATGTATTGGATTTTATTTATAGATGAGTTGGGTAAGCCATAGAAAAGAGAATTGCAGTAATCAAGCCGTCATGTGATGAAAGCGTGAACCAAGGTTTCAGCAAGGTTTCGCATTCGCTGATGTTCAGAAATGGACGTAAGCTTGCGATATTACGAAGGTGAAAGAAGGCAGACTTAGTGAGAGAGGAAATGTGTGGAAGGAAAGAGATGAATCAAAGATTATATCAAGGTTTTTGACAGTAGTGGAAGGTTGAACCGAAACTCCAGCAATGTGAACATTTTCAACACAGAAACAGGATGTAAATCGAGGTGAGCCAATAAGAAGTAGATCTGTTTTATCAGTGTTTAGTTTGAGAAAATTACTGGTCATCCAAGCATTTATATCATCAATACAGGCTGATATGGAATTTGTGGGAAAAGGAGCATTGCGTTGTGAATAGATGTATAGTTGTGTGTCATCTGCGTAGCAGTGGAATTTAAAGTCATGTTGACGGATGATGTTACCTAATGGGAGCATGTAGATGATGAAGAGAAGAGGCCCAAGAACAGAACCCTGGGGAACACTGTGCGGGACAGAGGCAGTAGTGGACTTAGCCTGGCGGATAGAGATATAATGCTGACGATCAGACAGGTAGGAAGTTAACCAAGATAGGGCAGTTCCAGAAACACCAAGAGCAGAGAGTCGTGAGATGAGAATACTGTGAGAGATTGTGTCGAACGCAGAGGAAATATCTAGAAGAATTAGAATACTGGTGGAGCCGGAGTCAGTGGCCATAAGGAGATCATTGACAACCCTAAGAAGTGCTGTTTCAGTGCTGTGGAGGGTGCGGAAAGCGGATTGAAAACATTCATAGTGGTTGTTAGATGACATGTGTGTTTGAAGTTGGGCAGCGACCACTTTCTCAAGCAGTTTCGAAAGAAATGGTAGATTTGAGATTGGTCTGTAATTGGTCATGTTGGTAGGGTCGAGGCTGGGTTTCTTTAGGACAGGAGTGACAGCAGCAGTTTTTAATTCCAGAGGAACAGAACCAGTAGTTGGGAGATGAGAAGTGAAATCGGTAGAGAAATAATAGGTGCACATTTTTTAAGTAAAGTAGTAGGAGCTGGATCAAGATGACAGGAAGATGTATTTGCTTTGTTGATTAGCTCAGAGATATAAGCAGGGGTTGGGGAGGCAAAATCAGTGAGAGTACCAGGAGTAAAAGCAGTGGGGAAGTCGTGTGTGTAGCCAGGAGAGATCATGGATGGGAAATGATTGGGAATGCTATCAGTTTTATTTAAAAAGAAATGCAGGAATGACTCACAGAGGTCTGCTGAGTTACTAATGACAGGTGCAGGAGGGTTGGTGAGTTTATTGACTACTGAAAATAGTGCTTTAGGTCGAGAGGATGCATTATTGATAATAGTAGAGTAGTAACCAGAGCGTGCAGTGTTTATAGCAGACTTGTACAATTGGATATGGTCAGTGTAAGCAGTAAGGTGAACAGTCAAACCAGTTTTCCTGTAAAGGCGTTCAAGGCGACGACCAGCTGTTTTTAGATTGCGAAGTGCAGGGGTAAACCAGGGAGACGTGTGTGTAGAAGGTACAACTCTACTTTTAAGAGGGGCATGTGTATCAAGGGCAGCGGAAATACAGGCATTATATTTGGTAAGGATATCAAGAGAGCTAGTGTGTTCAGTAATATCAGAGAGATGAGTTTGTACAGATTCAGAAAACAGTAATGGATTAACAGAATTGAGGTTACAGAAGGTTATAGTAGATTTCACCCTGAGGCAGGGAAGAGGCATTTCACAGTTTAGTTCAACGAGGAGGTGATCAGACAGTCCAATTTGAGAACCAAGCACGGAAAAATTATGTAGACCAGTAGTGCAGACAAGATCCAGTGTGTGACCTTTTGAGTGTGCAGCAAAATCGACATGTTGTACAAGATTGAAACATTTAAATAATGACTAGAGTTCACGCGATTCACGCACAATCAGTATCAACATGTATGTTGAAATCACCAAGTAATATAACACAAGAGGATAAGGCAGAGGAAAGGGTTAACAGTTCATGCAGTTCACTGAAGAAATTTGAGATAGCTTTAGGTGGACGATACAGGAGAATCAAGATCATTGGAGATGTACCAGAAACTTTGAGAACTAGATATTCAAAAGTTAAAGTCACGTGAAAGTCAATAGTTTTGACTGGAATGCTGCTGCGGTGAACAGCAACCAGGCCACCACCCCTTGATGTCAAACGAGGTTTGGTCAGGTAGGTGTATCCAGAGGGAGTGAGAAGATTTAGGTGGAAATAGTCATTAGTAATTTGTACTTTACAATAAAGTACAAATAAACATGACATAGAAACAATAAAAATAAATTGAGATAGTGGTACATAAACAGAAATCAAGGGAAACAAGTAGCAAAAAGATACGTTTTAAGGTGAGTTTTGAAATCGTGTAATGATGAAAGGTCGCGGATGTGTTGGGGAATAGAATTCCAGAGAGTTGGGGCAGCAGTACAAAAAGCCCTTCCACCAAATGATGATAGTTTGTGCCGTGGGATCGTTAAAAGTCCGGTATCGGAGGATCTAAGTGTGCGAACTGGGGAGTAGGTATGGATGAGATCAGAAATATAGGTGGGGGCAAGACCATGTAGTGCTTTGAATGTGATGAGGAGTATCTTGTAGTTAATACGAAAACGTACTGGTAGCCAATTAAGTCTGCGTAACTGTGGGAGGATTTCTTTGTGTATGTAAGGACTGTAGCTGCGGAGTTCTGAATGTATTGGATTTTATTTATAGATGAGTTGGGTAAGCCATAGAAAAGAGAATTGCAGTAATCAAGCCGTCATGTGATGAAAGCGTGAACCAAGGTTTCAGCAAGGTTTCGCATTCGCTGATGTTCAGAAATGGACGTAAGCTTGCGATATTACGAAGGTGAAAGAAGGCAGACTTAGTGAGAGAGGAAATGTGTGGAAGGAAAGAGATGAATCAAAGATTATATCAAGGTTTTTGACAGTAGTGGAAGGTTGAACCGAAACTCCAGCAATGTGAACATTTTCAACACAGAAACAGGATGTAAATCGAGGTGAGCCAATAAGAAGTAGATCTGTTTTATCAGTGTTTAGTTTGAGAAAATTACTGGTCATCCAAGCATTTATATCATCAATACAGGCTGATATGGAATTTGTGGGAAAAGGAGCATTGCGTTGTGAATAGATGTATAGTTGTGTGTCATCTGCGTAGCAGTGGAATTTAAAGTCATGTTGACGGATGATGTTACCTAATGGGAGCATGTAGATGATGAAGAGAAGAGGCCCAAGAACAGAACCCTGGGGAACACTGTGCGGGACAGAGGCAGTAGTGGACTTAGCCTGGCGGATAGAGATATAATGCTGACGATCAGACAGGTAGGAAGTTAACCAAGATAGGGCAGTTCCAGAAACACCAAGAGCAGAGAGTCGTGAGATGAGAATACTGTGAGAGATTGTGTCGAACGCAGAGGAAATATCTAGAAGAATTAGAATACTGGTGGAGCCGGAGTCAGTGGCCATAAGGAGATCATTGACAACCCTAAGAAGTGCTGTTTCAGTGCTGTGGAGGGTGCGGAAAGCGGATTGAAAACATTCATAGTGGTTGTTAGATGACATGTGTGTTTGAAGTTGGGCAGCGACCACTTTCTCAAGCAGTTTCGAAAGAAATGGTAGATTTGAGATTGGTCTGTAATTGGTCATGTTGGTAGGGTCGAGGCTGGGTTTCTTTAGGACAGGAGTGACAGCAGCAGTTTTTAATTCCAGAGGAACAGAACCAGTAGTTGGGAGATGAGAAGTGAAATCGGTAGAGAAATAATAGGTGCACATTTTTTAAGTAAAGTAGTAGGAGCTGGATCAAGATGACAGGAAGATGTATTTGCTTTGTTGATTAGCTCAGAGATATAAGCAGGGGTTGGGGAGGCAAAATCAGTGAGAGTACCAGGAGTAAAAGCAGTGGGGAAGTCGTGTGTGTAGCCAGGAGAGATCATGGATGGGAAATGATTGGGAATGCTATCAGTTTTATTTAAAAAGAAATGCAGGAATGACTCACAGAGGTCTGCTGAGTTACTAATGACAGGTGCAGGAGGGTTGGTGAGTTTATTGACTACTGAAAATAGTGCTTTAGGTCGAGAGGATGCATTATTGATAATAGTAGAGTAGTAACCAGAGCGTGCAGTGTTTATAGCAGACTTGTACAATTGGATATGGTCAGTGTAAGCAGTAAGGTGAACAGTCAAACCAGTTTTCCTGTAAAGGCGTTCAAGGCGACGACCAGCTGTTTTTAGATTGCGAAGTGCAGGGGTAAACCAGGGAGACGTGTGTGTAGAAGGTACAACTCTACTTTTAAGAGGGGCATGTGTATCAAGGGCAGCGGAAATACAGGCATTATATTTGGTAAGGATATCAAGAGAGCTAGTGTGTTCAGTAATATCAGAGAGATGAGTTTGTACAGATTCAGAAAACAGTAATGGATTAACAGAATTGAGGTTACAGAAGGTTATAGTAGATTTCACCCTGAGGCAGGGAAGAGGCATTTCACAGTTTAGTTCAACGAGGAGGTGATCAGACAGTCCAATTTGAGAACCAAGCACGGAAAAATTATGTAGACCAGTAGTGCAGACAAGATCCAGTGTGTGACCTTTTGAGTGTGCAGCAAAATCGACATGTTGTACAAGATTGAAACATTTAAATAATGACTAGAGTTCACGCGATTCACGCACAATCAGTATCAACATGTATGTTGAAATCACCAAGTAATATAACACAAGAGGATAAGGCAGAGGAAAGGGTTAACAGTTCATGCAGTTCACTGAAGAAATTTGAGATAGCTTTAGGTGGACGATACAGGAGAATCAAGATCATTGGAGATGTACCAGAAACTTTGAGAACTAGATATTCAAAAGTTAAAGTCACGTGAAAGTCAATAGTTTTGACTGGAATGCTGCTGCGGTGAACAGCAACCAGGCCACCACCCCTTGATGTCAAACGAGGTTTGGTCAGGTAGGTGTATCCAGAGGGTGTGAGAAGATTTAGGTGGAAATAGTCATTAGGAGTTTGCCATGTTTCAGTGAGGAGCAATAAGTCAAAGTTTTTCTCAGTTAGTAGTGCGCAAAGCACGGTAGCCTTATCTGTGAGGGAACGACAGTTAAACAGCGCAACTGCCGGATGAAACGCGCAGTCATTGCGTGTATTAGTCAGAGACAGATCACAGGAAACAGTTTTAATGAGGCAAGATTTATTCCACGGTGAGTAGAAGTTAGCATAGAATAGCGGGTATCCGAGCGGTTCGACCAGATGGAAGGAATGGCTGAAGCCGACGAGCAGCGCGATGAGAAATGGAGGCGACAGGCCTGTGTGTAGTCGCGTCGAGACGAGGACGCGTTTTCATGCAATGCAGTTGGAGTAGCGAGTAGTTAAGCGCCATGGGTATGACACAGCAGAGTAATAATCCCAGAGTTAGAACTCTAAGCAGTACAGGGACTGGGACGTTGCATGCAGTATGCATAATTTGACCGCGGACATGTAGGGACAACACGACATCACTGGCAATTTAAGAACGCACTTCTCTTGCAGTAGAGTGCAAGAAAGCAGCAACACTCACAGCGCTAATTATGCACGATCAACGCAGTATGAAGACCTTGTCAGATAAATTGAATGATAGGGGGTAATCTACCACTCAAAAAACTGTCCACAATAGATAAGCGAGGGAGTGGAGACTCATCAGCCACCTACGTAGAAGGTACAGTGGAGTAGCGCGAAGATCGGCAAACAGCAGCAGAGTAGTGTAAGTTGGATGAGTGCCAGTTATGAGTTGGAAAGTTGTCAGTTGGCAGTATCCGCGTTATATCCACAGGGAAATGACAATGATAAAGTCCAGGCAAACGACTGTTCAGCAAAGAAGGAGATGACACGGTAGATGCGAAAAAAAACCTAACAAAAGTTCCAGCGAGAAGCGGCCATATTCACCACGGAAAAAAAGGGGGCAAAAAAAGCATTATACTCACCAAAACTACTGATTATGTTTTACACAAAATCCATCCTAATAAGGCTGAATAAGGGATTTTTTCCAGTAGTTTTGAACCTGCTGGGGGTTAAGGAGGGAAATAAACATTAATTTGTGGGTTGAAAAACTATTAAATCTACAGGAATGTATTTTAGTTTATGCAGTTCGTACAGATGCGGTTAGCTAGCTCAGCCTCTGACTACCAGTAATAGTACGCGCCCTGACCATCCAATCAAAGGATGTGAAAATGCCGACGTTATTGTACGCCTGCTAGATGGCCCCGGTGCAGTCAAATCGAAATCTGATTGGCTGATTAAATCTGACTGATTATCTGATTGGTTAAAGCGACAGTTTCATTTCCATTCGCCCATACTGTCGATTCTGAAGGCCTCACGGCAGATTTTACCCTGGCAACACGTGATGGCTGAAATATAATTAGATAAAAGTGCTAAAATAAATATACAATACTGGAAGCAGCGCAACCAAGAGTAAAGCTGTGAGATTAAGAGAATGGACTATTGGGAATAATTCAATACTCATTCATGGAAGAAATATATTAAAGTGCAAGTCAGTGATTCTGATAGTGTTTAGGCCAGCAGAGAAGGCCTTGCTGGCCCTGGCGGCCCACCATTGATAATAGCCTATATTTATACATTTATAATTCAGGATATAAAGTGCTGTTTTCCGGAACATCAGCATTATTGCAAATTTGAAGCTTATTGATTTTATACAACAGTGCAGAGCTAAAAATATATACTATATGGCATCTGAAAGTTGTGTAAATGTACGTTTGTTACCTGCTTTTTCCACTTTCTATGTTATTTCTAGCGAGAAATTGCAATTGTAGCAATTAAATATTTGCTTAGTTACCACCAAAGCTTGCTCTATTTTGTTGTAGATCATTAAACCGTTATGCTGCCTCAGAAGTCTGTCCGAAATAAATTCGGGCAAACACTGCCTCCAAAGTGATTGCCTAATAGGGCAGCGAGGCAACAAGCTTTTGGACGCAGTCATTTGCTTTGTCCCTGAATGAATCAGCCGTTTTGAACATATTGTTTGACTGAATGATTGAATGACTCACTCGTTCAACCACCTACTGGCAGTTTTAGTTTCATTTAATTTTTTCCCCCATCATCTAATTTTTCTATATTTATATCTTGTGCCTGGGATAAATTATTCCTGCACTCCACCATAATGCAGGAAAGACTGTCCGCAATTTCCCAGATGTCAATTGAACACGACATTATAAGATCGCTGGATAAATTTGTCAGAGCTTTGACAGCACTCCATCACCAGAAAGTTCTAAATGTCAAAATTGGATGCAAGTCTAAAATATTTTCTCTTGATGTAGCCTATTCCTATGTTCATATTGTATTACTAATTCCTATTAAATCACTTATCTAATCCCTGTTTTCAAATTTTTATTTCTTTGCTCTCAAGCCTATCATCTCTAACGTAACGGTTAGAGAGTCAGACTGGTAACCTGAAGGTTGCGGGTTCGATTCTCAATACGGGCAGGAAATGACTGAGGTGCCCTTGAGCAAAACACTTAACCCCCAATTTAAGCTGTTTGCAGTGTGTGTGTTCACTACTCACTACTCCTAATGTGTGTTCACTAACTTGGACAAATTCCGATTATGGATCTCCATACTTGGCCTTCACGTCACTTTCACTTCCACTTAATGTGTGGATAGTGGTAGATTATTGGTTCTTGGGGCCTCCGACTGTTTCTTTGAAATGGGCCTCCGAAATGTAAATGCCGCCTCTGCAGACCACAGTCTGATTCATGTGGTGTTTGTGTGTTTGCATATGTATTTGTTCACAGACCCAATAAAGAGAAAACAGGGGAAGTGAGCGAGTCTGGTGCGTCACTAGTGAAACATGCCCTCAACCCGGAAAAACCCTTCATGCAGGTGCACTATCTGAAGGTACGTCTGATAGCTCAGAGGTGCAGACTCCTCTGGGACATCCTCTGGGTTGTGTAGAGTTGCTCTCTTTCTATTTGTGTAGAGTTTCTCTCTTTCCGTTCTCAGGGCTACTTCCTCTTGAAGTTTCTGGCTGATCAGGTTGGTGAAGAGAAGTTCTTGCACTTCTTCAAAGTGTTTGTGGGAAAATTCCACGGGCAGCTCATTCTGTCTCAGGTGAGTGTGTCCTGCACGGGAGCTGTGTATTAATTTTTAGCCTGAACGCAAATGTAGCTTTTAACCTCACCGTCATTCCATCAGCTTGTATCAGAGGAAGTATGCACCAGTTCCCTAAAGGTGTAATTGTTGACTTGATTTGACGCATAGCTGCATCCGGGGTTCAAAATGAACACTCACAATGCACCAAATGAGATTTAAAATTGCTTCTGGTAAATATAAAAAAGAGTTAATAGCTATTTGGCTAGTAATTATATTAGGAACTGCAAAATAATAATAATTTCCTCTCTAGGCGAACTTGTCAGTGAAATGACTTGTAGCAGTGAAGCTGTTTTGATCTAGGAAATAAAGTTTTAACATTTTCTTACTGATTACAAAATTGATCCACCTCATGTGAGTTTATACATTTTTTTAATGTAATTTTTATTCATGTCTTATTTTCATCCAGTCATATTTCAAAATGTGGATAAAAATACTGGATGCAAACCTCTGCAATGTACTGGCACAGATTGCTTTCTTCTAGAAGCTTGTACTGGACAATATATTTTTTTTTTCACTAGAAGTAACATTGCACCTACATGACCACTAACTCTCATTAGAGTATTGTAGACTCTCTGCTTAATATCTGCTAACACTTTATTGTGATTGGTCCCCAACAGACATTCTACTGACTATAAGTAACTTTGCAACTACATGTCAACTTATTCTACTAACCCTAACCCCTCATTCTACTAACCCTAACTCTACATCTAACAGTCTACTAATACTCAACTAATATTCTAATGAGACTTAGTTGACTTGTAGGTGCAATGTTATTTATAGTCAACAAAATGTCTAAGGGGACCATCAAAATAAAGTGTAACTGAAGCTTTTCTATGATGTATAATGTTTTTTTCCCCTCCAGAAAATCATGTGGCAACACTTAAATGAAGTATTCCTCATATTATGCCACCATAATGAAAATATGATCACAAATCGTCTACATTATTTTGTAGGAGGTGCTGTTTCATAGAGAGATGCAAAGAGCTTACTATTTTCTCAATTTGCTTGCCACATAGTGCAACAGTGGATGTCCACTTTTTCAATTGCCTTGGTTCCGGAAGTATTTTTCCCTTCCCCCCCCCCTAAGTCTTCATTAAGGATTTATAAACCATGAACCAACTATGAGGTGAATCAAAACATTACAAACTATGATTTGAAGCAAAAAAGGTAAATCGGACAAAAAGACAAAGGTACAAGAGTGTGTACTTTACAGCTTTAACGAGAGAAAGAACTATAATCCTATGAAGCACTGAATGACAATCGAAATAAAATGAATGAATATAAAACTTGATTTAAAGATGTTGAATATGTATATAGAAACATATTTGTATATAATATGTATATTTTGCAATGAACTTAAAAAATTGTAAGTCGTTTGAGTGTAAGGAGACTTGATCACAGTAAAATAGGTCTGTTTTTAAAGGTTTGTAAGTTATCGTTAAAAATCAATTCCCCTATGGAGATTTTTCCCTATTCCCCTACTTTTTTTTTCTTTTTCTTCTGGAGGTCGACTGTTGCACTCGATTGACAGGAGTGTGACAAAAAGTTCATTTTGGACCTTGGTAGTAGACTAGTGGAGAAATACATTAAGACATATCAGTACACTTTTTTAAGCTCTGTATGCTCTGCTTGAAGCTTTTTTATTCACACACTGCTTTTCATTTATACTGTAGTCTGTCTCTTGTAGGATTTCCTGCAGATGCTCCTGGACACATTTCCAACAATGAGGAGGTATGATGAAATGGTGTCAACATTGCCTTTCAAAAACACATACTCAATAAATTCCTCAACTGCTCTGCCATTATTATTAGTGTGGGGAGCTTTCAGTGTAGATATTTAAACCAGACCCTGCAGGAATCTTTTTTTTCCAGCTCTACCTCAAATGATTTTTCCACTGGTTCTCTTGCCCGAACTCACCCGTTGTATCATCAATATTTATTTTCCCTTTTCACTGTTTCATCATTTTCATGTTGACATAATGTTGTCATTAAAACTGCCTAAAAATGTATTATATGGAAGAAATATGAATTTGCCCTTCATAATATTGTTATGCTTTGTGGCCAGTGGGAAGTCTAGAGTAGTTCTGATTGGGTCTTTTTCATGGTGAATGATAGAAGTGTTGAGTCCTATAGCTGCTTCATGCTTCAACTGTGCATATTCACTGCTACGCTAGCAGGAAACACAAAATGCACATCTTTAGTGAGTTATTTATATACGGTAGTGAGGTTTGTCTTTGGATACGTCAGAATAGCAGATCTGTATATTAGGCCTTGCTGTGTAAATTGAGCTGTTTTGTTAATGTTAATATTACTCAAACAACAATGCTCCTAATTTATTCTTTACTTGTTTGAAGCAGTGTTTATTTTAATACTGTATGTGTACAGTAATACCGTTTTTATTTTTAAGTTGTTAAATAATAAATAAAACCATTTTTCTTCAAGTAAGTAATTTAATATTTAACTGTTTTAAATAATGCACTTTGTTCAGTAGCATTAGGAAATTTAACTAGTATTGGTTTTGACTATGTTGGTATCATGGCAAATTGTAAAACAATCAGATCTCTTCATCTGTCTTTCTTTCGGTTTCATGTAGTCTCCATTTTGCTCATTAAGGCCTAGCCACTGGCTGATGATTGATTAAATTACATTAAACTGAAAGGTAAGGGCGTTCAATATTTGTGTCTGCTGCTCAGAAGTGTAAACATTCATGGCGGCACAACGCTGGAACGGCAGACTGATGTGGTGAAACAATCACAGATGGGCCTCCTTGTGTCAGATCAAAGACAAATCAATGCTTCCATGGCAAACCGTTCCTCCTACACCACCCCCCAGGAAGTCCACAACAGCTTCTGTTAATGTTTGCCTGACTCACTTATATATCTGTGCTTTACTTGTCCCCCTTTTTCAGTTTCTATTCATTTTCTCAGCAAATTAACATTCCTTGTTTGACTAAAAAATGGACAATGAATCCCTTTTAGACATACAGTACATTTAGAGAGTCACCTGAGCCATATGTACTGTGCCTACTAGAATATGGTATAGGCTTGAGGTGAGTGGGCTCATTTCACTCATGCCTGTAAACAGCCACCTAGCAACCACCAAAAACACCCTGGCAACCTAACACAAACATAGCAACATGCTGGCAGCCACCCACAAAACCTTCATGGATGCAAATTTTGTATTGGCGGTGTGTTTATAGTGCTAGTTCAGAATGCTTTTTAAGTTTCCTTCAGAAATTTACTGTAATGATTTAACGATTTTACTATAACTACACTACTTTAATATACTATTTAGTATAGTAACTGTATTCTTTTTAATCAATATGTTTAATTTTTATTTCAAATGAGGCAGTGGTAGTTATAGTTATATTGATCTGATCACCTGAATGACTATCTTTGCATATCACAAATGATATATGCTTATTAAACTATGAACAGTTTTCATAAGAGTTTATGACAAGATCCTTAATAAAAATAACCACCGTTACCATAATATTCTCCAAAAATACCAGCAGTTACTAGGATTATTTTTACTTCATTACTGTTAACACTTTGTTAGCAGTCATCAAAATAATACATAAAACAAAGGGATAAAATAATTTTGAAAGCTTGAAGATGATCACCTTGTGTTAAATTACTGAACAACCACGACTCTTCCTAGAACTGGGCTCCTGGACAAACTGAGCAATCGATGGAGAGTGGTCTTGGTTGGAGGGGTGACCAAGATGCTGATAGTCACTGTGGTGCAGGAAAAAAAATTGTTTGAATACTTTCGCCAGGCACCGTGTATAACAGTGCATGTAAACACTTTTCTGGTATGATTAGGCATGCCATTAAGTGTACTTCACAGGTTCTTTTAATCATCATCAAATGAATCTCAGCATGCATTTGAATATTTGCTTGTAGAATGAACCTTGCTTTTATTCTGCAACAACATGCTGTGGCATGAGAGCGCTGTTATTTAGTAATCACAGTCCGGTGAGCTTAGTGTTTTGCTCTGACACTGAGGGCTTTTCCCTCTTCAATGCTGAGATGGAAATTTCCATCCTTTTCATTTGTCATCACCTTAATGTGCTCAACTGTTGTGTCAAAGGGCCTCAAGTGTCGGAGACACACTGTTCCTGTCTGAGACAGTCCATTTAGTTGATTATATGTGCTTTGTGTTTGTGTGTGTGCATGTCTGTGTCTGCGCTCTTGCACATTAACAAGATTGATTTGGAGTAAGTGGTGAATGGCTTCAATTACTGCAAGAGAAAAAAATACTTTGAGGGGAAAGAAGAAACGCAAATCTATACAGAGTTGAATTGAAAATCACAATTCAGTTCCAGTTGAATTTTAATTGAGATAGCAAACAGGATTGAAATTGGAATTTGAAGTCAAATTAAAATGGAATCAAATTTAGGGGGTGAGTGGAGGAACACTTTATTTCCCAGAATGCTATACATTTACCCAATATTCTATATACTAATTGATATAAATTTGGTGTTTTGGAGGGAAAAAAAAGTCATTGGACATTTTGTGCCATTGTATGAAAAAAAAATTTATTTAATGACTTAATTGTTCGTATTGAACCATTGTTTAGGGAAATACGTCTAATAATCCCTTTTTTTTAGGGAAAAAATAAGAGAATAATCAATAGTGAATTATTCAATCAAAAAGTTAAATTATTTGGGTTTTGTTGCAAACTGTGTTGAACTGTGAAATGAAATCCTGTTGCTGGTGGCCAATTCAACTCAAATGCCAAACTCATGAATTGAAAGAGTCACAAATCTTAAATTCTGAACTATTCAAAACCCAAGTAGTCAGGCACATTGCATGTAGACTTATTGTTAAGAATGCTTTTAATTTAAAGGATTTACATGATTTTAAAGCACATGAAAGCAACGCCGAAGTACTTGATCTCCTTCAACAATTACTGAATGTATCAATTTTCTCTTTCAGTCGGGGCATCAGACTTGAAACCATCTTTTCAGACTGGTTAGATACACCTGAAATGCCAGAGGTAAGATGAAAAAAGCCAAGATCTATTTTGAGATGTTTTGTAATTCAAGCCAGATTATATACTCTATGATTATGCAAAAGGAATAAAAGCAGGCTTGTTACACAACATGTAAAAGATGTATTGGTGCTACCTCTCATGCCTGTCACCCAGAATGTAAAACCGTTTTTAATCTATTTCCTCTTGAGCAATAGAACATAGAGCTTGTGCATATATCTCTCCAGGACCGACACATGGCATGAATGAAGCCGCTTCCCTCTTGCTTTAAGATCCATTTAACCTCTCAAGCATTTCTAAACTGGGCTGCCACAAGCTCTTAAACAATTGATGACTAATATGAAGCCATAAATCTGTCTTTTTCTTTCAGCATTGGCCACTGTTTATTATAGAATTTAGTCATTCTTTTACAGTTTGTAAGATGATTCACTTCCACAATGAAGATATCATGTTTCCAGTTTCCAGCTAGTACTATGTAGGCTGCATGTGTGGAATCTACTCTTGTTGAATGAAGATGGAAAATCTTTGTGTTTTTTGTGTGTTTTATAACAACCAGAAAAGACCACAAAAGCCTTTCCGTTCATCCATCCTGAGTCTGTGTCTCAAAGAAATGGATTCAAACGTTAATCTCTCTCCCTTCCTGCGCAGTCATTTCAGTTTTGTGCTCGATGTGCCCTCATTGGCCAACCAGACTGACATGCGGTGCCATTTTCATTAACGCCGCCTTTGGATCTAATGATACATGGCTGCCAAAATCAGCAGAGGAACAGTTTCACTTTTGGATAAAATCCTTGTAGTCCCCCCCCCAACTGAAGCCGTTACTTTGACTTTAACCCTCAGGGGTCTGAGGGGTTTTCTGGGTCCTGGAGGTGTTCTGACATGCTCTGACATTTGTGCTTTGTGCTCACTTTTTTCCTTATCAGTGCAAAAGAGACTCAAATTATAAGTGCTGTACATCATTACATCCTGTTAAGTGTCTATTTTTTTTGTGGGTACTCACAATAAAAACAAAGTGTTGTGCTTTTCGTCCAATAAAGAAAAATAAACATGATGCGCGTTTTACCTTCTCTCGTCAGTGAGGTCCATTCTCAAACGCGTCCGAAAAATGAACTGTAACTCTGTCAATACTTGTCACAGAGATACGAGAGATTGCTCTTTATGAAGCTGAAATTCTCTTCTTTTGAATGAAGTACTTTATATAAAAAACAAATATTCTCAGTTTATGTAATCTGAATGAAAAGAGAGAGATGTCAGTATTTTTCTTTCCAGCTCATTACCTCATTACGCGTTACGTGTCACACAGACACGCAGAGGTGGGAAAAATACATCAAAAACTATTTTGTTACAAAATACAAATACTGGCTCATAAAAATGTAACAAAATAAAATACAAAATACTGATGTGAAAAATGTATTTAAATAAAATACAAGTAATTAGTATTTTGAAAATACAAAAATACTCCCACAATAATCTTAAGTCTTTTTTTTATTACTGAAAGGTCAATAACACAAATAGTAGCAATAACACGAATATGAGAAATGTGTAAATTAAAAATGGCGAAGAAGCAAAATAAAAAAGTATGGGCATTTCTCTAAACCTCTACAGGGCCTGAAATAGCTCCCTCTGACGTAAATGGCATGTAGCTAAGTTCACATCAATGGTGTGGTAGGCTGCCCTTAATAGCAAAACGTGTTTGATGTAGTCTACGTAGCCATATTATCACCGTTACTCTACTCGTGCCTTAAAGGACAAGTTCGGTATTTTACCCTTAAAGCCCTGTTTTAAGATCGTTTCTGATGAAATAGAACGGTTAAGATTGAAATTTGGACAAATGCTGCTGTCCCGAATATTTTTGGTTTCTGTGTTAGTGTTCAGTGGAGTTACGACAGACACGCTGTTTCATAATAGGTAGGGCCTATGATGTCCTTTTATGAAGGACAACACAGTGCATTGGTCTCATAAGGCACAATTATTTTCTCTATAATGCTGTTCACTGTGCAATATGTGTGTGAGTAGACTGTATATTTTTCACAAAACACTTTACCTTAAAGGGAACGCGGATTGACAACAGAACCGAAAGAGAATACAATGCTGAATAAAGTCATCGTTTTTGTTATTTTTGGAACAAAATGTATTTTCGATGCTTCAAAAAATTCTAACTAACCCCCT
Source organism: Siphateles boraxobius (assembly GCF_051911475.1). NCBI lineage: Eukaryota > Metazoa > Chordata > Actinopteri > Cypriniformes > Leuciscidae > Siphateles > Siphateles boraxobius. The sequence continues at coordinate 18,204,361 of NW_027509219.1, forward strand.
GAGGTCACGTGGACTACTTTGATGATGTCTTTATTGCCTTTCTGGACAAGGACAGTATACTGTTCATACATTTTCAATGGAGGGACAGAAATCTCTCGGACTGAATCTAAAATATCTTAAACTGTGTTCTGAAGATGAACGGAGGTCTTACGGGCTTGGAACGACATGAGGGTGAGTCATTAATGACAAAATTTTCATTTTTGGGTGAACTAACCCTTTAATGCCGTTTTTAAGAGTTCAAAACTCATTCACTTCTTGGAGGGAGCCCGGTCTACAGGGTGTCACGTGATTTTCGTGCATCTAACCTGGACATTGCCATTGCCAACATCAGACCGAAAATATGGCAAAATCACTATGGTGATTTTTCTTAAGTATTTAAGTATTTGAAATACTCCAAATACACTCCCTCAAAATATTTTGTTACAAAATACATTTAAATTTTTCCACACCTGCAAAATACAAATTACAAAATACAGTAAAGTAATTAAATACGTATTTAAAATACATTTAATTGAAATACTGCCCATGTCTGCAGACACGCAATTCATATTTAAACAGTCTTTTTGCGGTTTATAGACACTATTCAATATCGTGATTAGAACAAAGCACTTAAGAATAAATGACTTACTACATCCGCTGGATCCGTTGCTCCTCGAAATGAAACTACCAGCACTTCTGGAACATTTTCCAGGGTTATTAGATAGTATTATTCCTCACAGGGTAGGGATACGCTGTGTTCACAGCGGTAGTAAGAAACTTACTAAACATGATTTTATAATCCAGTTGGTGGGCGTTGGCATGTTTGCATGGCTTGCCTTAGATCATTTGCGTTTGAATACCGCGCGCTCTCCGTGGGCGTGGCACATTAACGCGTAATGAGGTATATGAGCTGGAATGAAAAATACTGACATCTCTCTCTTTTCATACAGATTACATAAACTGAGAATATTTTTTTTTATATATATAAATTACTTCATTTAAAAGAAGAGAATTTCAGCTTCATAAAGAGAAATCTCTCGTATCTCTGTGACAAGTATTGACAGAGTTACAGTTCATTTTTCGGACGCGTTTGAGAATGGACCTCACTGACGAGAGAAGGTAAAACGCGCATCATGTTTATTTTTCTTTATTTGACTAAAAGCACAACACTTTGTTTTTATTGTGAGTACCCACAAAAAAAATAGACACTTAACAGGATGTAATGATGTACAGCACTTATATGTAAGATCAAAATCAACAGAGTAATTTGAGTCTCTTTTGCACTGATAAGGAAAAAAGTGAGCTGGTATCGCCGGCGATACCGCCGACCCCAGAGGGTTAAAAACATGTTCTTCTTGAACGTTCCTCTAAATAAATAATGGCAGGAAATAGTCGATCCCCACAATAAACAATCACAGCCACATACACACACACACATACAAAAGGGAGGGATGAGATGGGAACGGAGCTCTCTTTTTCATTGTGCTATTTTTAAGATGGCAAACATTTGAGCGAGCATAATAAGTTGCTATATCTGCATTTTGAGGTGGGTTTAAGGCTGGGACAATCGGAATCTCATGACCTCCCTTGACTCCACTCGCTGTGGGTTGCTGCTGAAAGGATACGCTCAGAGCAGCCTACCAAATCCCAATCCTGACATTTACCTTTTGTAGAGAAAAGCAAAACAGCCTTCAGATCATTAGCTTGGGTGCGACTGTATGGAAATAGCTGTGGTTTAGAACATTAGAATTCACAGTGGCAAATCTAAGCTGGTTTTAGAGAACTAGAGCTCTGTTCAAAAACCTATGCATGCATCCTTTTGCCTACATGTCATGGAAACTCATAGGCAAACCAATATTGAAACTCACAAGTACAGTAGCTCTCTGCACAAGACACTCGACTTGAAATGGATTTCAGTAGAATATGATGCTAGCATGTTGCTAAGCTAAGGGCGCAATGGTCTAAAAATACATAGCACATACAATTATTGGGAAGAATAATCTCTTTTCAAATATGCTGATCTATTTTATGAATATTTTTGAGTGTTAAATGAAATGTTTTAAGAATTTATAAATCACCTGCTTTCTCCACCATCTTGGATTTATGTTTTTTCACTGAGCTTGTCGCAATGGATTTTTGGTTTTGCAGATATTTTCGGTTTCTCCATGAAGGATACATGCAATTCTGCTTTAGGATTTCTTAAAAACAAGGTATCTTAGTGGGAAAGTGCACTTATGTTGTTTCAAACCTGTATGACTTTAAAACAGCATTGGACCCCATTGACTTTCATTGAATAAGAACTTTTTTCTTCATTTGTGTTCTACAGAAGAATGAAAGTCATACATTTTTGGAATGACATGAGGTCGAGTAAATTATTTTGCTGTCACTTTAAGAGACTGTATAAGTTTCCTACCTTTTGTAGCCGTTCTGTGCGTTGGTACTATTGCCTTAATGTACATGCCTCTAAGCAGTTCCCTAGGATTGTCAAGCTCAAGCTCACTGCCACTTTAGTGAGCAGATACAAGTGTGTGTGTGTGTGTGTGTGTGTGTGTGTGTGTGTGTGTGTGTGTGTGTGTGTGTGTGTGTGTGTGTGTGTGTGTGTGTGTGTGTGTGTGTGTGTGTGTGTGTGTGTTTGTGTTTGAGGGACGAGTTTTGAGTGTGTATTTTTTGTCCACTTCTTACTGTTTGAGTGAGCATGTATACTACTAGAGCACAAAATCTTGTGGTGGGCAGCTTCCTCTTTTGAATAAAAATGACAAAGATCTGTTTGAGGTAAAATCATGTCTATTAGTATTAACAAATTCACTAGCGAGTGAGTAGCATTAAACAACAGCTAATGAAATCCCATGTCTCCTCAAGTGCTATCTATATTTTTCTGTGCAAAGCAGTGTAAAAATGTCTGCAAGCTATTCCTTTGTGTTATTTGTAGACATGCTGTCAAGAATCAGCACTTGTGTATGAAATTTTACTCAAAATTGGCGATTTAGGATCATAATTACAGTTGGAGAGGAAGAAGATCTTGCAATTGATAAGCTAGTAATTGACATAAAAGCTTATTCTGCTTTTAGTTGTGTAAAGTGTGCATAAACACGAACGAAAAAAATAAGCTCTGTTTAATTGTGCGCAGGGGGGCGACGACCTTCTCCCTTATAGCATGTGCGTAACCTAAAAGAACGTTTTTGATGAAAGATTGTTTTGTTCACCAATGAATTATATAAAGCACATTGAAGCCAGGAATGTGTATTAAGAAAGTAAGAAGGATCAGATCATTTGACAGATATTACAGTATAAAAAAAATCCATCTCAAGTTCAGACAGAGCTGTGAGAGCAGTTAGCACGTCTGTCATTGTAAAAAGCAGCTGTCGCTGTTGTGCCGCCAACACAAGGGCAGCATCCCACTGTTAACTGTTCAACACCAATTTAGTTTTGAGCAGGCCGGTTTTTGGAGTTCATACAGACGTACTAATACAGAAATACTACATTTACCGTATTTACTGTCAGCATGCCTGAGATGGGAGTTTGCGAGTGTGTGTTTGTGTGTACTTTACGAGTTTGGCTGTGAGAGGGGGCTGATTGCAGTGTCTTGCAGGCGCACAAAGGCCTGGCTGTGCCGGGAATGAACCAGGCAATCTGGGCCGTAAAACTGCTATGTGTGGTATCCAAGTTAACAATGGCAGTTTGCAGCCCGAGAGTCAAATTCTGCTCTGCCCACTCTCCTTTCCCAAAAGTGCACACAAGTCTCAAAAACACACATACATAGACATGCACACATATCGCAGACTTTCTCTCTTCCCTGGGGTAGCAAAAATAAGTATCTTTAACTCTCAAAGTGGCTAGTAAATTCATGCACGCACATAAAGACACTTGAGGAGAGATGTGCTACTTTTTCTAAGACTTAAAATTTTTGGAAAAATAAAATGGGCAGAAAAATGTATAGACTTGCATTTAAATAGGAACCCAAGCCATATTTGGGGACCAGACTTTTTTCTTTTTCTTTTTGTTTGTAGGTTGACTGTTTATAGTTAGACTGTGTCCTAACCAGATGCGACAACATTTTATATGTTAATCAGAGTTTTTGTCCTAACCAGCTGTGACGGCGGGATGCAATGTTCAACACAGGGTTCGATTGATTGTGTTTTGTATAATAATTAAAATGGTTTAATTTGAGTTCTTTGTGCATGACTTTAATAGCCGTAATGAAATGGATAATGGATCATTTACTTCAGATCTTGAAAATGAGAACGGAAACAGGGACATTCAAACTTTGTAATTGAATAAACTTGTTTAGTTCAAAGATTTAATAAGTCATTGATTATTTACAATAGTAGTATTTTGAATAGTGTGGCAAGATTTTATTGTTAACTGAAATAAAGTAATGTAACTTGATAAACTAAAATGATATTTTTAACATACTTATTACTATGCAGAAAAATACAAAAACAATATACACTTAAAAAAAACAACTAACCTTCATAGAGTAGAAACAAACGCCAAAAATAATCTGACTGGACAAACTAAAAAATAAATTAAGCTAAATCTAAAATAACCCTGGTTTTAACCCTTGCTATAAATTAGATTGTAATCAGATAAATCAGAGTTTTGCTGCCTGTCTTAACAAGACTTGAAGGATATATGGGCTCTTTTTAATCTGAGCGAGTAAATAACCCCCTAGCAACCACTCAGTCACATAGCAATGCCTTGGCGACCACCCACAACACTGCACCTTTTCTTCCGAAGATGTAAAAATGCCTGTGGTAACAAAAAAGTACTGGGATATTTGTTGAACTACCTTTGATATACCATGGTATATGAATGTACTAATAACTTATACCATCACTTGACTTTTTTGTAATTGATATGATCTGTTTTTCTCCTCTTTTCTCCCACATGTTTCTTATTACCTGTGAGAGGCCGTGTCAGCCTGTCTGTGAGATCCTTCTATACCTGCCTTTGTGTTTACACACCTCTACGCACACACGGCTCATCAGTTTTAAAGAGACAGTTCTCCTGAGAGCAGTGGCCCCGAGAGAAGTGTGTGTGCGTGTGTAACAGAGAGAGAGAGAGAGAGAGAGACATAAGGCCCCTCCTCTGACTGCACAGGGAGTGAACACTGTTGATTACAACGAAGCTCCGCTCACAGACCTTTTACTGCCGTCTGCACCCCCCCACGCACACCTCATCTCTCTGCCTCCTCCTTTCTCACTTGCTCCCCTCCTTCCTCTTTCCTCCCTCTGTCAGTGAGGGAAGGTATTCAGTGCGCCGTCGGTGCGAGCTTTAATAAGGTTAAGTGCAGAGCGAGCGTGCGGAAGATCTCGCAGGAGACACAAGCACGGATCTTTAGAGGAGAACTCCTCCGTTTCAACTTAATAAGAGGATTTTGTCCTCTGTTTGATACTCGTGCTCCTGGTCGCAGAGCTCGCCTTGTCGAGTGGGTAGTTCCCATTAAGGAACAAGTGATTTTCTCTCCCTCTCGCTCTCTCTCTCTCTCTCTTTCTCTCTCTCTCTCTCTCTCCACTCAACATTCTGCTGCTCTCTTCCTCTTGTTCAGTGGCTGAGGGACTCCTGCTCAGAATGGTTGCGGATTCCAGCGGTGCAAGAAGTCAGAGAAGAGGTAAAGCACTTTTTTTTAACTCTTAAGGCTTCCCTTGAACACCTGTTTATATCTTACTTCCCTTGCAGATTAATAGTTCATTTACGTATGACCTGTAGCACTTCATTTACTTCATTCAAGAGCTTTTGGTAACTTTTATGACTGTGGATCTTCTGTTTTGAGAAAGTATTTGAGAATGCTTGTGGTTCGAATCGTCTTTATTGTGTAATTGCGGATCGTATTTGCTGTTTTTCGTACCTGCAGCATCACTTAGTGGCTAAGAGAGGAAATCACAGTGTTAGAAGATGTATTTTGTGTTGAAAAGTAAAGGATTTTACCATTATGCTCTTTATTTAGTGTCTATTGTATCTATTGTCTATTGTATTATTTACAGTCATTGTATCTATTTTTCTGATGTTTGAATGATGTTCTTCAGCACTGAAACTGTTGAATTGAGCTAGTATGTGCGGAGTGCATCATATTTAACTATTTCATTACCGAGAAGTAGGCGAAAATGTGGCGCGGCAGGTATTTTACGATGTCTTTGTCTCTCTCACCTTCTCACTCTATCTTTATCTCTCTCTCCCGCCCTCCTCTGCCTCTTCCGCAGGTTGCAAAATGGATTCACTTCAGTGGCTCTGGTGGAAAGGGCAGCAAGCGGAAAAGATCAGGGCCCAAGGTTAACTTCAAAGAGGTAAGACCCTGCCAAGCAGGCTTTAAATAGATCTCATCCCACCCGTTTGTCTTCACTGCATCTTTCCCTAATAATTTCCCACTCAGTTCAGTCATTCAGGATTAGGAAATGTCCATAGTTTTGGTTAATCATGCCTAATGATGTCCTCCAACTTCTGCTCTTCTCAGATTGCCCGTTTAAGATTCACTCAAGTTTGCACATAGTTTTGTTGTGGAGCAGGGCTATCAGATTTTAGTACGCTGATGATGTACTGGAGGGCATTGAATGCTGGAGAAAGGTTCACACATACACCCATCTTATGTGTCCGCCCCTTGGCCGCCCGACAACAGAAGATAGGTGGGGGGGAAATCAAGGCACGACCTGAAATAGCTTGTGGCCGGTGTTTTTTTATGTGCCGTATCATGTGATGGCAATGAGTCACTCCTTTGGGGTTTAGCTTCAAAATGGCTGATCACCCGCCAAGGAAGATACCTGTTGCTCATTCAGCGTGTGAGTTTATGAGCGTGATGTTTTTGTGCACTCTTTCTCTCTGTGTTTATCGGAACTTCGAAGTTATGCGTACGTGTATACAGATTCCTCCTCAAGTCTTTACCCAAATTGTCAAACAGTTTGTCTCTCTGAAACTCGCACACATGTGGAATCTGCACGGCGACTGGCTGCACACCAAACAGTGCGGTCGGGCCTCTATTAAAGTATGTTCGCAAATCAGACGGCAGAATAAGCATCATAATCTCTTGCATGTGTGTGTGCTGGGTGTGTGTATTGTGTGTGTTATCTAGTGGGATATAGGTTATGTCACCTTCAAGTTTCAGCACTGATGTAATGTCTGCACTAAGATCCTGTTTTTGTCACTTCAGTGGTAGGTGTGTATGTGTGTGTGTTTCAGTGGCTGGAGCTAAGAGCATATTCTGAAGTACTATAGACATTACTTTGTCTTAGTGAAAGGATATTCTTATGTGTCACATTTTACAGCTGCTACCATTTGTCTCGATGAAGCTGTTAACCTTTAGTAAAAGTATAACCATGCAATAGTGATGATGTCAGATGGTAATTCAGGGGTATTTTGATATATAGTGGGATCCAAATGTCTGAGACCACTGTTAAAAGTATGTTGCTCTTATTATTATTATTATTATTATTTAATTTTTAATTAGCAAAATTAATAAATCATTTTAAATAATAGGAAACTTGATATAATATAGTTTAATTTCATTTTAGAATTAGGATTTTGTATAATTAAAACAAAGAAAAGATATGACATAAAATAAATAATATAATGTAGTCAAGTCAAGTCATCCTCATTTATATAGCGCTTTTAACAATGTAGATTGTTTCAAAGCAGCTTTACAGAGATAAACATATAATTTAAGGTAACAGAGATTGGTTTGGTTTTATAGTGGTTCTTGAACAATGTTTTTTCCAGCTAAAGTTAGTTTTGATTGATTCACTTCCGTCTAAATGATCATTTGTTATTAAATTAGAGGTCGCTAAGACGACACCGTTCTCTCTAAACAGACTTTAAACGTGAACCTGTGATAGACGCTGATGGCGTTCACATGCGCATTAAGAATTGATTCTATAGTTATGTGCGTTTGAATATATGTGCGCAGGTTGTATACAGTATTCTTCATTTTAAAAGTTCTTCATTTTAAATTCAAAATCCTAAACCTTATTAGATTTGTATTATTAGAATTATGATGTTAAATAATTAAAACAAAGAAAAGATATGACATAAAATAAATAATATAATGTATACAGTATTCTTCATTTTAAAAGTCCTTCATTTTAAATTCAAAATCCTAAACCTTATTAGATTGTAAATTATTATACGTTTTAAGAATTTAATTATAATATAATTTTTGTTAAGATTTTTTATATAAAAGATACAAGTTATTACATAAAATGAATGCTGTTATATATTTTATGTCATAATTTTCTAAACTTAAAATCCTAATTTTAAAACTTTTCCTAGGTAAAATCCAGTTTTTAAGGTTTTTTTGGACACCACTACATACAAATGTATCTACTGATTATCATATTCATGCGCCATGTTTTTTACATGGTCGAACTATACTACAGCAAGTGAAGTATGTCCTCATTTATCACATAAAACAAATTTTCTCATCATCATCCAGCTTAAAGTTTGATAGTTTTTTATATGTGATATTTTTGAAGATGTTTTACAGATGTTAGCTGTGAAACCTCCCCACAGCGCACTTCTCTGAACGAGTAGAGAAGCTCAGTCTTTCTGGCACCTGGTGAATTGACACATTTGTTACATGTTACTTCAGAGAACAATGATAGGGGTGTATAGAGAGAGAGAGACAGGCCCATGAAAGAGAAGAAAGACCAATTACAGTCCAGTTGGCTCTGTACAATGACCAGGGTGGGGACGGAGAGAGAAAGAGAGAGCGCGAGCGATTGTTTGAAGTGGTGCCATAAAAGCCAACCTGAAAGGAAACACTGGTGACCCCTCCTCTCCTCATGCCCCCTTCCTCTCACCCCACCCCCTGCCCGTGTAAGGCGCTTTCCAGGTGTATTTTATATTGCACATTCATGGACTTCAAAAGCAGGCGCCCCATCCTCGTCTCGCCCATAAATCAAGCTCAGGCTGGGCCCTTAAAGCGACGGAGGGGTGAGAGGAGAGCATGTGGGCCCTACAGGCAGTGCAGCAAACGCTCCACTCTCATAGGTAATTACATCATAGGTAATTGGCACTGTTCAGGTCCAGACACCCCCCGCTAACCCCAGACTGAGATCAGGGTCACTTTAATGTGAAATGAAAGTTTTGGGCCAGAAAAGAATGGGGGGTTTTATTGCCTCCCATTTGAGTGTGTGTGTGTGTGTGTGTCTGTGTGTTTGGGGAGTTGCCGTGCTATATTAGTTATGCTTTGTGATAATGAGCTTCATTTTGCTCCATTTTCATCCAACGCCAAGCTAATGAGAGAGCCTGTCTGCACCGGCTAATCACAGAGACAGAGGGAACGGCTTCTATACGTTCTCATATATTATCTAGCCTCCCACATAGCTGCTAACCATTTATATAATGTGAAATATTGACATTGAGCCATTGTTTGAAAGTCACTACTTTAGTAGACACTTGAATCCAAAAAGACTCACAGTACACTTATTTTATTGATTTCAGTGGCAGAAACATTTATGCCAAGTTACATAAGCTGTGGTCATACTAGACTTGCTCTTTTGACTTCCGTTAACACAAATGCAAATGGGGATGAATGAAAACGCTAGCTTACCCGAATATGAAGAAATATTGCTTTCAGTGCTTATTAAATTTCTGAACTCTTGTGTGATGAGAGAATGTGTGCCCATTAGAGGATCTAAATGTCACATTGAACTCTTGGCTGAATACAAAGAACACAAACTATAAAATCCTACACATTTTGGGGGGGTTAAAATGAAAATATTTGTCATATTATATTATATTATTCGTTCTTTTCTTTTTTAAGCTATTAAAAGTGGTGTACGTGGTATATTTTAATATTTATTTGTCCAAAGAAAATTTAGCATTCTCAAAGTGCTTTATAGAGCATTCAAGCTATACATTTTATCATTACACTACCATTCAAAAGTTTAGGGTCATTAAGATTTTAAAATGTTTTTGTGTGTGGGAATGTCTTATGTTCACAAAGCTGCATTAATTTGACCAAAAATACAGTAAAAACATTTATATTGTGAATCATAATTTTAAATGATTGTTTTATCTATTTAAGTATATGTTAAAATGTAGTTTATTCCCATGATGTCAAAGTTAAATTTTCAGCATCATTACTCCAGTCTTCAGAGTCACATGATCCTCCAGAAATCATTCTAATATGCTGATTTGCTGCTCAAGAAACATTTCTTATTATTATCAAAGTTGAAAACAGTTGTGCTGCTAAATATTTTTGTGGAAACCCTTATACATTTTCAGTGTATGTGTTCTTCCTTGGAATTGAACTTATGATAGTGGTTTTGAAAGTGGTGTTCCTATTACAGGAACAGTTCCTCTCAGGTACCATGTGATTAAGTCTCTCAAAAGTTGCACAGGTGCTCCATTCATGGTCCAAACCAGTCCAGTTTTATTGTGTTTTTTTGGCCCTAATGACACTTCTATTAATAGGGATAGTAAAGAAAGGATAGAAAGATATGAGGAAGCGATAGGTAAATGAAATTCAAGCCAGACTCCAGCTTACATCACCCTCATTTAACCACTTCACCACAGCACCCCATCATATGAGCTAAGCTGTGGCAGTTTAGGGAACAGGTTATCTTACAGCTATAGCACTATATGATGTTTCTCAATGCTCAAAGGTTTAGCTGTTGTGAAATCTCTCTTTGTATATATAGTGTCAAGGAAAGGAATGCTAGGTTGTCTGAAATTAAGGTCACATTTATGAGTAACATAATCCTTCCCTTAGACCGCAGAGCCTGAAACCATAGTGACATGCAGATACACCAAACTCCTAATCTTTATTCTTCACGGTCATTTCTTCAATTCCTTTTTCGGCATATGTTTTATACAGTCGTGTGCTCCCTTGAACGTTCGCTGGACTGTAGATGAAAGCGGTTACTACGGGACTGTGTGTCTTTGAGCCTAATCGAAGATCCTGTTGTGTGCTGACATTACCGTTACTCTGCATAGCCAAATGGATGTTCCTGTGGCCTGTTCGATATTTTTGCGGTAATGTACGCCACTCAAATTTATCTTTGCAGGCCTCTGACAGCATAAACCCTTTTTACTACCGTGCACTGAGATGTCCAACAGTGCTCTTGATTGCCGTGACCTGTTTCCTTCTGTTCCTCAGAGTCTCAAACTCACTCTTTTCCTGAAGTTTTTTTTTTTTCGTGCGCCGCATCCTGAACCCAAAGCTGATTTTTGGATTTGGAGGAAGAAGTAAAGGAAGTAGGCCCCTCAATCCAAATCCTCTCCAAAGACCTGAGAGCACAAAATGACAGACTATAGGTCTAATATCTGGAGTGCGTGTGATAGAAGGGGGAGGGAGGGTCTGCATTTAGTGAATATTTTGGCATCAGACAGTGCACAATTCAATCCAAAAATTTGCGGTTGTGTGCGAGTGCCAGGGCTGCAATCTCATTCTCACTGTTATTAGAGACAAGCTCAGTTTGGCGAGATCCATGAAAAACAACTAACAGAAAATATTCATAAGCAAAAGCAAAACAAGCCTGACCTTTTCCCTTTCAGCCCCTCCTTTGCCAGAAGTGAAGGGAAGAGGTGGGGAGGTCTCCTCCATTACTTCTGACTCATTCCTCACATGAGCTAACTGCACGTCAGGGAAAATGCAGGAATATAAAAGGGCTACTACGGATGTTGACAGGATAGTGGCTCACATACACGCATAGACAAACGCATATACACTATAAAGTTTCAAGATTAAAGGGGACCTATTATGCCCCTTTTCACAAGATGTAAAATAAGTCTCTGATGTCCCCAGAGTGTGTATGTGAAGTTTTAGCTCAAAATACCCAACAGATAATTTTCTACAGCATGTTTAAATTGTCACTTTTTGAGGCTCAGAAAAACGCACCGTTTTAGTGTGTATCCCTTTAAATGCAAACGAGCCGCTGCTGCCGGCCCAGAGGGCGGAGCCTCACGAGCTCGCAGGACGTGTGTCAGGACAATCTCTCATCTCACAGAATGATAATATCAAAACATAAACTCTCAGTAGCCATGTTCATTTCGATGCCCACAGAGCCAGATAATATATGCTGTACGGAGACTGAACAGGTATAGTCTAGTTTAATTACGGTTATAACTTGTTTTTCCATCTTTCTTTTATCCACTATTAGTACAAGCATGTTGTAGCGGACCGCGTCCGAATGTTGTAAAAATATACTGAAGAGGTCAATGAAGTTTATTGTACATCACACAAAAGATGAAGCGTCAATTTCACTCTATAAAATCACTGTAAGAGCTGAATAAACAATGTAATGTTAAAAGAAGTCCGGATTAAAGTATTATCCATAAACTCTCTCCCTCTCCCTTTCATTATTTTCAACATACACAGCTAAGAACAAAAAAAACTAGTTACATCTAACAGTAAACAAATATTATACACACCTTTTCAAGGGGTGCTTAATAAACTGGTAAACTGTATATCCGTAAAACAACTCCTATGAACTGTAATAAAGTGCGCACTCTCACTTTCATTACTGCCATGATCAATAATGTTAGGCCTATCGCTCCAGTAAATAAACAGAGCTATGTAGATTAATACATCCAGCTACACGACAACACTTGGGAGACATTCTCGTCAGTGCAGCAATGGTGGATGTGTACAACTCTCAACTCGCTGTGAACTCGATCAGGGCGGGTCTATGTTAGAACGGCAGTGTCTGTCAACACTCGTGGGCGGGGCCTGTGGCTTTAGTGACGTCACAAAAGCCACATTCTGAAAACAGGTCGTTGGGAGACACTGCTTATGATTTATGGGGATTTAAAAAAAAGGAGTGGGTGGATTTTTATCACTGCTTGGTGGTTGTTCACACACTGCCATCACACATTTATGTCAAAACACCATGCAAAAGTGAATTTTGCATAATAGGTCCCCTTTAAGAAAACAATCATATTGTTGAGGAGACATTGAAATGACATGTTTGAATGGGGTTTGTAAAGAACAAGCAAAAATCATTTTCTTCGATTTTTTCCAGTTGAAAATTTTCAATTTTCCAAAATTTTTTAAATATTCTTAAAACAAGATACGTTTATTTGAGAAATGTGTTGGATAAAAAATTTTTTTTTTCTTATCTCATTGATAACTTTTTTTTTTATGCCAAATACCAGAAACAAACAATTATCCATTGAGTAAAAGTACATTTTATTCAATGAATATTCTCTGATAACATGAGATTCTTAATCAGTTTTGTCCTTTTCAGTAAAACTATTGCATTTTGTTTTGAGAAATGAAGCTATTAGAGCTAATATATCTTGAATTAAATGAATATTTGATTGATTCATTCATTTAAGTGTAAACTTTAAAATTCTGTTAGATTTATACAAGAAAAAATTTGTTTTCCATTGAAGCATGAAAAAAAAATTAAAACATGTTTGCTTCGCTAGTAAATTTAAATTCTTATATATGGATGTTTGTGTATTTTTACTGGAAAACCTGACGAAAAATACTGAGATTTTTCGGTCATGTTGGAGTGTGTGTGGACGTACTGTAGGTGAAAAGAGAGGGATGTCGCATGTGTCTCTTGTCTGCATGTGTGGGAATGATCCAGGGTCCATGTCCAATTGCAGAGGAGCAAGTGAAGGGCAGAGGCTGTGGAGAGGAACAAATGCTTGAGAGAATAAACCATGAAGTCATGTGCTTTTTATTACACTCACACTCACTCACACTATACTTCACATTCCTCACATCAGAGGGGTTTATACAACATGCAATCATTTGACCAGAAAAGTTATTTTAAGTTTGAATGTATTTAAACTTCAAAGTCAGATGCAGATCAGCTCAAAGCTGTGCCCAGTATTGCCAACTGCATGACTGACTTGTGTTATGAGAACCTAAACATTGCACATGTGCTGGTGTGTTTGAAGTGTGCATGGCCTGGTTTGATACATGGTTTTTGTGTTGAATTGAATTTGTTTAAAGAATCTTAATATTGATCAAACGTCTAATAATATTGAAATTTTATTTATACTGTATGTATTGCTTGCAAAATATTCAATGGCCTTCAATGTAGAAAGATGCTCATTGCATGCAGATTGTATAGTGACAACATCTACCTGGTGAAAACCATTGGTGTAAAGGCCCGTATTTGGCAGTGTTCGCTCATTTTTCCTGTTATTGAGGCTGTTTGCCTGGTATGCGTGTGTATTAGCGTTAGCCTGCGCACAGATTTTTATTGTGAATTGCATGGCTGAGAATTTCCACAGCCTGCTTTGTACTATATGAGGATGCAATAAGCCCTGTTCTCAAAAGAGCTCTTGCGTCCAACTTCCTATGCAAGCCCATCATAATCAGCAAACCTCATATAGTTGATGGATTTTATTTGATACGGTAATTGGGCACGCTCGCTCGCTAGAGAACAGCGGAGAGGGTTGTAATATAGACCCAGGGTCTTTAAAAGCCAGAGCATTATATGAACAGTATGTATATAAAAGGCTCTACCACTCCTGGTGCATGAAAGCAGAACTCTGCGGTCTCTCTGTTTTTTCCCTCCATCCAGCATAGAAGCACTTTAACATGTGTCTGGAGGCGTCTGGTTCTTAATGTGGTGTTCAGTATACACTTAAAGGGATAGTTCACCTAATAATCTAAATTCTGTTTTCATTAACCCAAATCTGTATGGCTTTCTTTCCAGTGTGTTTTGGACCCCACTGACAAAAAAAATCTTTCAAATATTTTCTTTTGTGGAACAACATTTTCAGCATATTTAGTGGACTATTTTGCCCCAATGACGGGCCTTGGTGGTGAAGATGATAATTATGGCCTGTACTGTGATTTTTGAGTCAGGTGGAGAGTTTGGCTACAGCTACAACACATACAATAAGTTTGTTTCTTCAACGCAAGTGAGATAAATATCATTGTATCATTTGATTCAGATCATTAAGTTTTTAATCAGCAAACAGTCTGACTTTTCCATCGAAAGCCTAAGCTGAAGTTTTCTCTGAGGGATAGGGCTCAAAGCTTTTAACGTGAGTGGTTTCCTCACCGAAAAAATAGCTAGCAACATCTCTAGTTTCATTAAATACCATCTGTGTTTGTCTTTCCAGCGCACATGGAAAAGGCATCAGTTAGGAAATACACAGACACACATCGCTTTAACTGATTACATATGGTCGCCCCTCACTATTTCCACAACCGTGACATTCAAGCTCCAATTGGATTTATGACAAATACCAATTTGCGGATAAATTCGGTTCCTTAAATGAGAGGTAGCATATAGTGCTCAAACGAGCCCCGTGTTAAACGACTCCATGCATGTTTTGCATCATGTTCCATGGGCCTCATTTGGTGGGAAATGAAATCAACGGTCACAAATAAAAAACGTAGTGAAGTGACTCGGGCATCACTTCATCTCGTTTCTCACTGGTCGTAAGTGCCGCTCTCCAACATCTGTCTGGTAGAGGCAAAGCTGCGTTTCGGTAATGAGCGAGGGAGACGGCGGGTCTCACAGACCACTATGGTACTATTAGCCTCATTGAGTTCCCCCTCCCCTCACACACTTCCACTCTCTGAAGGTCTTCAGAGCAGACTTGTAAAGCCCACAGCATACACGGCAGACTCTTTAATGCAGGGGCTTAATGCTGTTGGGCTCACAGGCGTGCAGATTATCGAGGGAGACACATATGAATCCAATAACTGCACTTTTAAAGTGGTTTATTTGTCATTAGGCGCACAGATCAATTTGGGCTGTTTTAGCCGAAGTGCTTCCGTCAAAAAAGAAAATCATAATAAGACTTTAGGCTATAAATGCTGTATCTCTTCTAGTTTCATTTTCTTTCTTTTTTTCAGAAAGGTTATGACAAGAGGTTAGTTTAGAGACAATCAAATGGACTGATCTATACTTCTGAACTACTGAACTCAATTTGGTAAAGAAATCTGCTTCCTTAATGACTCTGCGGCCTACACTGCTAGTGTCAAATTCAAGTGAAAACTAGATCTAATAACTAGTTGGCAAAATGCTATGGAGCAATATTGTCATATTTAATTACAGAATGTTGCTTTTATTAAATAAATGCTGCTGGAAATATATCTTTCTGCAATGAAGTTATTTTTTTTGTGTCACAATTATGTGTGTGTATGTGTGTGTGTATATATATATATATATATATATATATATATATATATATATATATATATATATATATATAATATATATAAACTCTTCAATTTATTTTTCTTATTTATTTTTAGCAGACTACAAATTTTATATAATGTTTTTTTAAAGAAGTCTCTTATTCTCACCAAGGCTTCATTTATTCATTTAAAATTAATTGAAAACAGTAATATTGTGAAATATAATTACAATTTACAATAACTTTTTTCTATTGTAATATATTTTAAAGATTTCTTTATTCCTGCGTGGGAAAGCTGAATTTTCAGCATCATTACTCCAGTCTTCGGTGTCACATGATCCTTAAAAAATCATACTTATGCTGATTCGCTGCTCAAGAAACATTTACTTATTGTCAATGTTGAAAACAGGAATCTATGGTACATTTTCCCGGCATTCTTTGATGAATAGAACATTAAAAAGAAGGATGAGAAAAGATTTTATGAAATTTGATAGTGTAAAAGTCTTTACTGTCACTTTTTATCAGTTTAATGCATCCTTGCTGAATAAAACTATTATTTATTTATAACTATTAAACTATTATTATCAAACTTTTGCATGGTAGTGTATATAGAAATTGCTGAATATTGTATTAAATATTGTTAATATGTTTCATCCTTTAGACGAGGCACAAAACACTGTTATTAATCATCTCATACCTATAAGGCTAACTTCCCCTCATAGTCTTAATTCTGAAGTACATATAATATCTTTTCAGCAAAGAAAAACATCTGTTTTTTGGAATTCCCACACCACCAAAAGTTTGTACCGAACATTAAAAATAATGTCGTCCCCCCCCCCCCAACAAACCAAAATGCCATTGGAATGATGCCATTGTGAAATGGTTTCAGTGATTTTCTGGCTTGCTGGCAGTGGGCCAGGAAATGAGCCCTTATCAGATCCATTTGATGGGACTATATTTGGGCCTTGAATTGAGAGGGGCCAGAGAGCGAGTAGTAATGATACAGACAGGAATAGCGGGCAGAAATAGCTGCCCGTCTGACTGGCACAATCAGTGGACTGCGTGTTGGATGGCTTGCTGTAATCAGCGCTGCTAGGGCACAAAGGGAGGATGACAATAGCACATTAAAACGCACTTACCATCGCACTACAGCCTTCTGTTATGTTTGCTTTATTCTCTGTTGGGGTGTGCTCTGCAATATGACTCTCAAATTAAAAGATGGCCATATGTTCGCACAGATTTTCATGGATATATTTGCGTCCAAATTAATTTGTTGTATGTGGGTGGGTGGCATTTGTTGCTTCTTGGACTAGTAAGCATTCCCTCCACTGGCTACTGTTCATTCACATGCCTTTGCATTGTCGTTCTCATCCCTGCAGCCTATTATAAACCTGAAACCCTAGATAGAGACCAGGAAATCGAAAGGTAAAAGAATCTACAGCATATACAGGTAGAGTAGGAGTAGTGTTTTTGACCTCTCGTTTTGTAAGAGGGGATGCAAAGACAGACAAGACAGTGTAATAGGAGATTTTGTTAGTTTTAAGAGGTTTCTAAGTGTAAGAAATATAGAACGCTCCAAGAGTGACCTTTAGTAAGTGTCAAATCTCTGAGCATTCTGGACCAAAAGCAAATATGAGTCACTGTTGATGAGTCATGTGACCTTGACATTTTAATTTTGTTTATTTGGTAAATTTCCAATTGGGACAGAATGTCTAAAGATCAATTGTGGCCTATCTGGTGGTTTTTCTCGGATTTATTTGTGCATGCAATACTGAGCGGAATCTAAAGCTGATTCGAAGTGTTAGAGCAGGTGGAGATGTTTAGAGCAGGTCTGTTTGCAGCCGCCTGGTGTGACACTCTGCCACGTATTAGTCTCCATGTGTAAGGATGACTCATCCCGTGCTGCTTGTCAGGAGTCTTTAATCTTCTTAAAGGGCCATTGCCACAGTCATCTGAAGCTGCATTCATGCGGATGAAACATTTTGTAAATGATTTTAAAGAATCTTTACACTTTTCACAGGGAGTTTTGAGTATGTGCGCATCTCTGTGCATGAGGGCTCTAGACAGAGGAATCTCAGTGCCATGGTGTTTGTATGCATTCTAGGGGTGGAACGGTACACAGAAGTCACGGTTCGGTTTATACCTCGGTTCAGACATCACGGTTCGGTACGATTTCGGTACAATGGAGTAAAAAGCAAAACAAAAATGTAGAAGACATTTTTATAAATGTCTTAAGCCTTGTATTTTTTAAATAAGTTTTATTAATAAAGGCATAGAACCAGTTTATTTGTAGTGCACTGACAATAGTTTTATATAATTTAATTAGTTTATTAATTAAATTAATAAAAAGACAAAGACCTTGCGATATGTTTGGTATGTTTGAATGAATTTAAAATTAATTTGCCATATTTCAGATCAATATATTTGTTTTTCTTACTTTTAATTAACCCTAACTTTATTCTCATCTGAATTAGAAATAATTGATTTCCGTATAAAATAATACTAGGCTACCATTAAAAACCACATTTGATTTTCTTTTTTTAATCAATGTAGAATGTGTAATTTAAAAGTACAACTGTGTGTGTGTGTGTGTGTGTGTGTGTGTGTGTGTGTGTGTGTGTGTGTGTGTGTGTGTGTGTGTGTGTGTGTGTGTGTGTGTGTGTGTGTGTGTGTGTGTGTGTGCGATTTTGGTTGGGTGATAGTTGTAGGTTACAGTTTGACAAGAGAGTGTGACAAAAGCACAATGTTGTGTTTTATTGCGAGTGTACACAAATATATGTAAACACTTTGCAGTTTGAATTATATGTTTACGGAGTATGTTTTTGTTTCCACTGTTCGATCGCGCTCGCGCCTCTCTCTCTCTCACACACACACACACACGCACACACACACATTCCATCGCGCCCGCGCCTCTCCCTCTCTCGCGCGCGTACACAGTTCGGCATTGCAATATTGACATTGCAGTCTGTTCAATATGCTGCGTTCAGACCAAACGCGAATTGAGCGAATTTTATCGATATTTAGAGTTTTATTTATTTTTATACTGTGTATTCTACGTGTAAATTCGTGCACCGAACCGTGACGCCCGTACCGATTCGGTTCAATACGAATACATGTACCGTTCCACCCCTAATGCATTCACACCATCAGTATCGGGAAAGCTTCTTCGAACATACTGACAAAAAAAGGTATTTTTACGTTGAAGCCATACAACACACTTTCATGTCAAGCAATGATTTATACTAGGGGCTGCATTAATGCTCTGCCATGACACTTTAAGCTTGACGTTGACTAGTCGTTGATCATGGCCTATAGAGGGCGCAACAGGATAAGAAATCTTTGATTAGTCCACTTTTACGCTACATTTCTAACAGTTAAAATGACAAATAAATGCATACTCTGAGAAAACTCCTCAAGATATGTTTGATTATACCATCTGGATGCTCAAAATTGATCGGGTGAATGCATGTTTTAAAGGGATAGTTCACCCAAAAATGAAAATTCTGTCAGTATTTACTCACCCTCATGTTGTTCCAACCCCGTAAGACCTTCGTTCATCTTCGGAACACGAATTAAGATATTTTTGATGATATCTGAGAGCTGGATCACTCCTCCATACTAGTCCGTAGGCTTCTTGAGGGATTGAACTTGCCGACCTCGAAAAGTTATTAAAGACATCGTTAAAATAGTCCAAGTGACTACAGTGGCTCAATCTTAAGTATATCAAACGACGAGAACCCTTTTTGTGCGCAAAAAAAACAAAAATAACGACTTTATTTCAACTATTCATTTCCTTCTCTGTAGGCCTCGAGTCAGGTTACTAGTTTAACAGCGTATGATCTGTTGTTGTACGTCACACGCATCACCCACATGACCAGCGTCAGCTAATAGTGAGCCTATTCGCCTATTCGTAGCTCTTCGCAATTACACTAGTTTAACTGACTAGAGGCTCAAAGAGACAGGGCTGTGTCATACGCCATAGTTGTGCGCAAGTGCACAAGAAAACCCGTGTTCGAGTCTCAGCTTGAGGTTCAGGCTTATTTGTTCATTAATGACATCATCACCGACTAGTCGAAGTCGACTTCACATACAATAAATGTCGACTTCATTTAAAGCAGCTTTACTGAAAGTTGTCATACATTGTTGCCTTAGTGCATTACCATATTGGTGATATGAATATACAGAGAGCATTTTATATAGAGCTACATAAAAAAAAAAAACTTCTCAATGACATACTATACATAATGCACTTAAAATATGCAGTATGTACTTAAACATTTAGTGTGTGAATTTTAGATGACTAGCGTGTCATCCAGCATTGGAGTCTCATAGCCCATCCTCTCCACTATATAATTAAAGCTGTGACCATTAAGTGCTTGAAGTGTCCAACATTTCTCACCTTGTTTTTTTTCCAGTTAAATTAGTGCATCATCTGGATATTTGAAGAGCACCTCCTGATGGAATTTTCACTGTAAATGCACTACTTGCAGTATTTATACTATGGCATAGAGTAGTACATAAGTATGCGAATTGGAATTTTTTAGCATTTTGTTACGCCTAAGTAAAAAGTAGCTTGTTACTGTTTTTAAAACATCTGAACTGCTATCATGCTACTAGTTAGTAGCATTGCTGCTTTAGGGCCCGTCCACACGAAGACGCGTTTCGCTGTATACGTATAAATTTTTTATCGTATTGGCGTTTCGTCCACACGGATCCGGCGTTTTGGGAGAGTGAAACCGCTATTTTTTGAAACCGGGTCCCAAAGTGGATAAATCTGAAAACGACGCCCTTGCGATTTCGTGTGTGCGGCCAATCCGTATATTTTGTGAAACGATGATGTCATCACCCCACGTGTCGACTAGTCAGACACGCTAAATCAGTAGCCATAACAGCAACAACTGCGACTACTTGCTTGAGTTCATGCTTCAGAAGCTACTGAGCCTCTTTTATTTATTTATTTATTTATTTATTTATTATTTACTTTAATGTATTCTTATTTTATTTATTTATATTTCGTTCTTATGCTATGATGCTTTTATTTTGTCTGATTAAGACTTTTCGTATTTTGTAGAGATGGGCATGTCAAGCAAACATAATATTCGACGATCGCTGGGAATTATTTGATTATTATTTAAAAAACGCACCTCTGCCCCTCATGCTCACCAGTGACACGGCGTTCGCTTCGACATTAAATTTCTCTGTACTGTAGGCCTATATGTTGTAGCCATTAAAGAAAAGTTAGTTTCATATTTATGTTTTAATGGTATTTTTTCCATTTCATATATGTTGATTAGGCCCTATATGAAAAGTGAACAGCGTGAGTAAGATGCGCAATATCGAGACACATCATTTTGACCACTTCATTAAGTTTTGTTTTGTATAAAGCCTTTCTTTAAAGTGAATTTCGTTTTGTATAAATTGTATCTTAATTTTAATCAATGTTTCATTAACAAATTGCCTGGAAATATAGCAGACAATAGCCTATAATCAGGACATGGAGGCGCCGACGCGATATAACTTGCATCGCACGAGAACTGGAGCTTGTCTCATAAATGAACATAAACTCAGAAATATATCTAAGCTTGAAATGTCTACTTTTAAACAAAACAATTCAAAACGAAAAGAAACAGACAACTCTAATAATCCATATGAAGTGTGCATTTCTCTCTATAGGCACCTTCACAATACTGCGAAGGTGGCGAGTCAGCACCGTCACACAAAACACTAGTTTGTTAATAAACAATTAAAATTTCTCCTTGCTATATTTGACACATTCATAATGATTAGGCTATTTGCCGGTTCTTTGTGGCAAGCTTTATGCGTCTGTAACTAATCGACTATCGTGACTCATCCCTATTTTGTACCATTTATAGTTTTTCGTTCAATAAAGTTCTTGGTAAAAAAGAAAAGAAAAGAAGCTACTGTGCCTAATATTACTGTATATTATTGTATACAGCGCGCAAGGTTTATGCGCAAGTCGAATTACACCGTCTCGTACTGGTCTGGCATGTATACTACACCGTTTTCAGTCGGTTTCAGTGGTTTCGTGTGTACGCAGATATTTCTTGAGACGACGCCGTGTTTATGGAATTTTTTTTTAGAACGAGGAAAAAAAAAGATCGGATAGGGAACGCACCGGCTTCGTGTGGACGTGGCCTTAAATAAGTTACTCCTTGTCACTGCTCATCTCCTCCCTTTTTCATGTTTTGTTTGGGCCCAAAGCTCCAGTGGTGCGTGAAAGGAACGTCGTATATTGAGAAAGATATCTGGGCTTAGTCTCTCTGCGGACCCCCGTGAGCTCCGAGGTCTAATCTGAAGGTTAGCAGGGGGCTGTATGCTGGCTTCAGCATCAGCAGCCAGTCACCATACCTCTGTCCAGCCCTGCAGACACGCTAACATTTCATTTTCATAACACTTCCTGCCAGGGTCTCCAGGTGGCAGCTACTATGCCAGCACGCGGGGAGATGAACCCGAGCAGGCTTTTAGCAGAAACCGATGCTATCTCGCTAACATTTTCATTTATTTGTGAGATTTGTTTTCCTCTCTCCTGTCTCACAAATCCGCTCGGACTCATATGGAGGAAATTCAGTTGACATGGGGAAACGTCTGCCTGTGAATGTGCAGTATGCATACTGACTGTATCATCTGATAAAAATGGTAAATGTCCAATTATGGCATGCCAGCTGTAGGTTTATATTTAGTTATATTGATGTTGTCTATCTTTAAAACTCATATTCTCCATCTTCCTCTTGTTTTTTTTTAGCCTATACATTTCCTGCTAAAAGAAAGATGACGAAACATATGTTTCCTTTTATACGTAATTATGTACATACAGAAACATACGTCAGAAAACGTGAAGATATAAGCACCCTAAATGGCTTTTAAGCCCTTGGCAAGCTTATATGATGGCATATTCCAGGAGTCTGCGGAGTCTAATAAGATTTCTCATTTTGATTAAATTGTAACTCAATATGAACAAGAAGCTTATGTGGAGTGAGTCTGTGGAACAGGTGACCTATGAGATGGTAGCTGGTAAAAAAAACAAAAAAACCCAGATCCTCAAATGGCATGTGCAGTCAGATTTAGGGGTCACTCAGAGGTAACCCTGCGATGACATCTGGACGACAAATCCTGAAATTCCTTCGGTCTAGACGACAACATGCATGCCAGTTGCTTTTCAAAGCCATCTTCTGGTTTGGATTGTGGTGTCAGGAGCTGTTTGTAGACAAACACAAAGGTCTCTTCATGCTCTGATGCCCTCTCAAACAGGTATCATCAAAGTGTCTTTCAACAGGTGCTTTTATTAACAATAGATATTTTGCTTTGATCTTCCCTGTTGCGTCTCCCGTTGTTTACCAATCATTCACCATATAGTAGACGCTGTGGTGTCTGTGTGTGTTCATCGAGCACCTGCGATGATACAGGCCTGTTTCTCTATGCTTTGAACACGTGCCCCCTTTCCTCGCACTGACCCCCCTTTTCTTCTCAGCGTTTCACCCGCAGCTGTTTGTTTTTGTCACCTAATTTGCTGATATTATGCACACAAGTAGATCTTTTGTTCTCGTCGTCAAAGCTGTCCTTCATGTGGCTGTGCTACGGAGTGGGTTGAGGACGTTTCCCTGTTTTCCTCATTTTTCTCTGTGTTTCACCCTTCCACACTGTAAAACATCTTAGGTCAGATAGCCGGATGTGGTAATTTCTAAATTAACTAGTCATATTCAAGTCTCAATTATTTATGATGACTAAATCAACTTTATTATAGTAGGTTACACCAACAAAATAATTATTGGCTAGAAATAGTGCCATGTTTCAACATGTTTCCAGGTTTAGCCCCGCCCCAAAGTTACATCATTGGTTGATGTATCATGCTGGATGAGATTACACACATCACCTTTAAGGTAACAACTACACAATTTTACATTTTATGGTTCATTGCAATAAAGTTAAATTAATTCACTTTAGTTATTAGCTATCAACTCATTTTTAAAGGTATTTATTAATCTATAGGTTATTTTATATTAATGTTGATTATACAATTTTTTTTGTTTGTTGTGAATTCATGTTCATTTGTAATCAATGTTATTTTAGTATTATTTATATAAATATTTATATTTTATTTTATTTCAGCTTTATTTGAATTGATTATTAATTGTTTTAGTTGATTCATTTATTATAATATTAACAATATACTAATATATGTAAAAATAACATTAGCAAAGTTTATTGTTAGTTCAAAAGGTTAACTAATTTAAACTAATCGAACCTTACCGTAGGCTAATTGATTTCATTGATTAAACCATTGGGTTTAGTGTGCGCTAATATGTGGTTGATAAGTTTAGGGCAAATTGCAAACTAGACAAGACGATAGATGAGGATGCACAACTAGTGACGCTTTGTTTTGGGTGACAGAATCACTAACAGATCCCAGAAACAACAATATCACAATACCCATCAAGAGCTTCTGGATATCTGTATTCGAAGGGCAAGGTCAACATAACCTTTCTTGTTAGGACAGCTGTAGTCAAACATAATAGACCTTTCAAGTGCATGGTATCTAGAGGCAGTACATCTATGGCATGTTTGTTTTCTCAGCTGCTGGACACGAGAGGGAGGGAGGACTCGTGATTACACTGCGCCAACATACATTGAGCTCTAGGTCCATAGGGATGGAGGTGTTACTGTAAAGGGGCACAAAAGGAGGGATTTAATAAGCTGGTGAAAGATGTGAAGGGTCAATACAGTTGATATGTGAAACCAATTCCGCTTGGTGCTATTTTTGTGGTAGACACTTTATCTTTAGGTGACGTTGCAATGTAGGAAACTTAGTTTGACATATTACAAAGAGGCTTTTTTACTATATCTATCCAATAACATAACAAAAGCTTGAACAACACTGTTGCACTTGGAGTGTTAAAGCTTGGATTGCTATACATCAATTTTGTTGCTTTGGAGGAAACTTAGTTTGACATATTACAAAGGAGGCTTGGAAATTCATGGCCTTTCACATTATCTTTATGCATACTTTTTCCATCTCCGTGACAGATTCCTCTCTATTAACCCTCATGTCGTGATCGAAACGGACACACTGTATCTGTTACACTAAGTGACGTCTCGTCAACTTGCTGTCTGGTGCAGTCTGCTTGATAATGCACAGGTATGGATCTGTCTTATGAGGAACCAGCTCTCAGACTCAGAATCTGAGTCACTGAGTCAGTGTATCTCCTTCAGCTGCCTGTTGAACAAGGGCAGGTGTATTTCTAAAAAGGGCGTTTATTGATTTTTTTTTTAACCCAACGTCCTTTAATGCTGTTAGAACAGTGACGTAATGATTACCAAACACACTCTACACACTTTGGAGCTACGTTGCTCAAAAAGTCTGCAGTGTCACGGTCCCATTCCTGCACGTATTCCTTTGTCTTTTTTTTCACTAAATCTTTCCAATAAAAAAGGCAGATCACTGTTGCAAAATCAGTTTTTTATCAGTATTTTTGTCTATTTTTCCAGTACCAAAACAAGACTAGTGAAGATACTCTACTAATACTATATTATAAAAAAATATTGTGTGCCCAAAATATATTTGGATGAATACTGTAAACAAAGTAGTTGCATTAAATAACAAAAAAAATAACATAAATACAAAATAAATACTATAGAGAAAGTAATTTAAATATATTTAGAATGTGTTCAATACATAATTTTTTTCTGTAGTATATATTTTGCATGTATATTATATTGTTTTGCATCTACTTTGTTAATATATATATATATATATATATATATATATATATATATATATATATTAACACTTTCTACGTATTTATATATTTTATTTTATTATTTTATTTGATACATTTTGATTTATTATTTTACAGTATATCTATCTACGAAAAAAACATACATCTGGAATATATTTAGTATCTTATGTAAAAGCATAAAAAATATATATTTTTTAGCATAAACCTCACAAATTTAGGCTAGATTAATAAAATGGACTTCATTCAAGATGTATTATGTAAATAAGTCTGATCTTAGGAACAAAATTACTAACAGCTTGCGCCAGCGCAAACCCTCTTTTGGCGTTAAAAGCTTCTGTCAGGATTTACTAAAGACACGCAGTGAAAAATTAGCGCTAAAAAATGCGTGGACAGTTATTTTTGCGGCTGACTTTGTTGCATGTGAATTTGCAGGAGTTTCCCAATCAGACTCAGAATTTATGGAAGGAGAGTATTTAAATGAATCACGCAAGTTGATTTATTAATGTTTGCTCTCGTCAATTTACTGGTATTTGCGCGATTATTTAAAACCCCAAAAAAGTGTCTTAAACCTGATGCAAATTCGCGCTGCTCTCTGTAGATTGTGTTGGTCATTATGGAAATGAGACGATCTGTGTTCTGTCATTTGCGAGTCGTCAGTAAATCACGTGCAGAACTTTCCATTCCCATTGGCGCTTTTTTGGAATTGTCCTCTTACGCCCTGTTTAGTAAATCTGGCCCTTAAAATATTATATAAATTTGCTTTCCAAGTAAATCAATCTCGTTTTAAGGAGGTTTAAATATTTATACTGGAAAACAAGACAAAATCCTGATTAAGACAATAAATATATTTTTTGTGTTGAGACAATCACAGTCAGTCATGCTTTATAAAGGGCAGACCTGCCCTCACATGATCTATAATTCACAAAAGTCTTGCCTTCCCCGTGGTGACGAGTGCACCCTAATGCTGCTAAAACTCAGAGGCTTATATTACCTGAACTACAGAGCTAATGTGTTCACCGCCATGCATCATGTGTCGTCATTTATCGTCCTGCAGCAGCAAAGATACTCTGAGATCTGCCACATTCAAAGGCAGGGGGCTTTAACTCTTTTGGAAGTGAACCCTGAGGCAAAGTTAACCAATGGGACAAAGAAGTCCTGATAAAGACAATAAGGGAGAGAAAGACACAGGGGGGGGGGGGGAAGCTAGTGTAACCCAAGTACCCCAGGCCGGGTGTTTTGCCGTCTGTCAATGCCGGAGTTTGTTTTTATGAGGCTGTGGTCAGACAGCATAAAAAGCCCAGAAGCAGTAAAACTGCCACAGAAATCACACTTGGCATTTTAATAATGCCACTTAGGCACAGACTCATGTGCAAGAATAACAGGGAGTGATTGTTGTGCATTCTTACACACAAGACCCTCCACGGGGGCAAAGGTTCGAGGGGACCCAACGCATGAGGTTTCAAAGAGGCAGAACATCTCCGTTTCCAAGGTTTTGCTTTATTGTTGCGGCAGATGAAAGTGAGTGTTTTGCGAGCGCTTTGAGAAATTCACATCAGTTCACTAGGCTGTCTCCAGGTTTTTTGCATCCATTTAACTTTTATGCTGAACGCTTTGCTTCGTCCTTCATCAATTCACTTACGTCCCTCAGCATTCTTAACCCCGTTTTACACTTTATAAGCGTGGTATAAAAGCCTCTCAGTACTCGTATGCCGCATATTTACAGTAATTTTTGAGATGGTAATAATTATAAATAAATTTAAATCTCATTTCCAGATGTTCTGTCAAAGCCTGTGACATTTTGTTGGAGTGAAGTCGGTACAGTAGAAGACTGTAATTTAATATTCCTACTGTTACCTTGGAAATGCATTAACAATGGCAGGATACAGAGGGGAGAAGAGTGAACACTTCTCACAAATAACATACAGTCTTTTAAAAAAAGTAGATTAGGGTCCAATTCTCACTACTAACTAACTATTATCTACAGTACGACTTTTGCGTCAATTCATACTTTGCACGTGACGTCACAAGTACTGGCTGGCAGGCAAGAACGTCGCTCTCTAGCAATGAAACCCAGTAAACTAATCAAGGATCTTGCCAGGACGTCGCCAGTTTTAATATACAAAAGTTGGTGTTTTGTGGTGTAAACGACATGCCAGATAGTTGTTGTGCGATTGGATGCACTATTATTCAGCATAATCGGGTTAAGACCGTGCATGTCAACGTACTCATTCCCCGAACGTGAAAGTAGAAACGGATTGAGCTTTCAACATCTGTCGCTGCATTAACGCCGCCTTCTCTCAGAGACGACGAAGGATATAACAGTATAGCGACGACTATCTTAATTTACTGGCTTAATATTTTTCTTTTGGACCTACATTAATAAATTAAAAATTAGAGTAAACAATTAGAAGAATATTTCTTTTTAAACAAGTTTTTGAAGCTGCTTTTGATTTTCACAGATGGCAGAGTTGTGCTGTTCGTGAACTAAAGACTGTTTTTAGGCCTATATAATTTTAGTGATATTATTCATATTTAGTAATTGTATTGTTTTTAGTGTTATTAGTGTCATTAAACGTTTTGTTAATGTGCTATGGAAACAAATAGCCTCACTATATAATTGATTGTAGTATTGGCCATTTTGTCAGCGTTTGTTGCCCTCCAGGTATCCATGGTAGTCACGTGACTGCAAAGTATGAATAAACTCCTAATAACTGCGTATTAATGGTTTGTAAGATATTTTTTAAGTTTAGGTATTGGGTTGGATTAAGGGATTTAGAATATGGGCATCCGGAATAAGGCATTAATATGTGCTTTATAAGTACTAATAAACAGCAAATATGCTAATATGCGTGCTAATAAGCAACTAGCTATTAGGGAGAATTGGATGCAATTTTACCAACAGAAAAAAGATTTAGAACCCCGAATCTGATGTTTTTTGTAGTTATAATGATTAGAGACTGTTACGTTCAAAAATTTGCGGTCAGTAAGATTATTTGTTTCTTTTTGGGGAATTAATACTATTATTCATATGATCTATATGATCAAGGGTGTTAAATTGATCAAAAGTGAGAGTAAATACATTATTACAGACGATTTCTGTTTTAAATAAATGCTGATCTTTTACACTTTCTATTCATCAAAGCATCCTGAATCAAACACATTAAATACTTAAAAGAGTTGCTATGCAACAAGTGAAATGTCACTAGTACAGGAGAGTCAATAAATCATTGTCTACATTTCTATGAACAATTATTTCACTAGCATTTTGTCCAATTGCTAATGTTTTTGGGTAGTAAAACAAAATGTCAAGCTTCGACAGTATGAACTGCTCTACGTCACTCTAAACTATGTTAGAGCATTTTTCTGTATTTTTTGGTATTATGCGCAAGATGTCTTTTATGAATTGATAAAATACATGGAATATTTGTACTTTTAAAAATCGATCGTCAAACTTGTCACACTAATAAACTGGAAAGTGGGTAAATAAAATGTTTTAAAACTGAAACAAAAAGGTGATCTTTACAGCATCTAAAATTATTTTTTTTCCCTAGGGTTTTACCTAAAACTTTGATGATAAAAAAAGTCAATGTCCATGTTGTTTTCCAACTCCCCATTTATGTTTGATTATTTAATGGGTTAATTTTTTTAAGAGAACAATGCATCTGACTCATTTTTACATTCCAGACACGTTTGAAACACAGACGCACATTCAGTGAACAAAATGTGAAAGAACATTTGGCCTTTTTCCTGTGTTTGTGGAACATGTCACTGGTTTCCTATGTGATTTTACTGCAAACTGTCACTCAGTTTGAATGAACATAAAACGTTGTGTAAGAACATTGTTAGTGTAATTGAAGGGAATTTCCCTCTGCACAGGATAACACACACAACCATATTGCAGTCCCTGTTTGAACGGAATACTTCATACATATAAAGTACTTTTCCTTTTGTTTCTTATTTTTATGGTGTTTGCAAAGGCACTTAAAGCAATAGTTCATCCGTAAATGAAAATTCTGTCATTAATTACTCACCCTCATGTCGTTATAAACTTTTAGGATTCTCTGAAAGAAAAAAGGGGACATTTTGAATATTGTACTTTCTGCTTGCACTTTTCCACACAATTACAATGAATGGGACTGAAGCTTTCAAGCCTCAAAAAGAACCCAAAGGTACAGACAATAGACACAATAGAAGTATTCGTATGGTTTCAGAAGACTTGAAATATGGTGCATGAGTTGTATGAACTTCTTTTATGATACTTTATGGTGCTTTTTGTCATTTTAGAGCTTGACAGTCCCAGTTTCCATTCACTTTCAATTAATTGAAAGAGATTTTCTGCAAAAATCCTCCTTTTGTGTTCCACAAAAGAAAGTCATACAGGTTTAGAGCAACATGGCGGTGAGTAAATAATGACAGAACGTTCATTTTCGGCTGAACTTTCCCTTAAAACTATCCCTGTAGTTGCAAGCATTGGTTTTCCTGTAGCTTATGTAGAAATAACGGTGGCAGGGTGTGTCTGTGTGTGTGTGTGTGTGTGTGTGTGTGTGTGTGTGTGTGTGTGTGTGTGTGTGTGTGTGTGTGTGTGTGTGTGTGTGTGTGTGTGTGTGTGTGTGTGTGTGTGTGTGTGTGTGTGTGTGTGTGTGTGTGTGTGTGTGTATGTGTTCTTTCACTTTCCACAAACAGAAACATAATCTCAGCACCTATGAGTCACTTTTCTTCTTTACCCACCACATCGTCCTCTTGCCTTTGCTCACAGTTTTTTCCCGCCTTATAGGAGACGTCTGGGAAGTGATCAATTCTGTCTGTCCTCTCTACAAACTCTAAGAGACTTCCATTGAAAGGGTTTTTTGGAGCCAATCAAGTA
Organism: Siphateles boraxobius; assembly: GCF_051911475.1. NCBI lineage: Eukaryota > Metazoa > Chordata > Actinopteri > Cypriniformes > Leuciscidae > Siphateles > Siphateles boraxobius. Next base: position 18,235,006 of record NW_027509219.1, read on the forward strand.
TTTTATTAAGATTAATCTATTAGAAGTGTTAGGATACTGTACCGATGACTAAACAAAGGCGATTGAGATGAAATAAGGCAAAGGAAAGCTCTCCTGATTTGAAAGTACATTATTTTTCATTTAAGCTTCTCGCTGTTTATTTGCGCGCTGCTAACTTTTCCATGGCTTTAATGGACACTGCATGAAAAGAGTCTTTCATGTGGAGAGAAATGAAAAAGGCAGCGGAAAACCAAACACACACTCGGGCCAAAGGGATTGCATGTGTGGAGCTGTGCTCGTGGAGGGGGTCTTATGGTGGACGGCACATCCGCACGGCTCACATAGGCTAGTGTGTTAATGGCGGACGATGAATTTCAGGGTTTTCTGTTTGATTTGGGCCAAATGACAAAATGATGAGTTCAGGGTTGTAAAACAATTAGGCCTTGAGCAAGTGCTGAAAGCCTTGCCGACATTGTCACACAAGTGTTTCTAGCCTGTGATCTCACTGAATAATCACTTTGTCCTGTTCCAACGGTGTGTGTTTGTTCTAGGAGTGGAGATGTTCACCTTTGGTTCCTGCTGTCTGGAGCTCAGGCACTCTTATGTTCAGTATTACAAGGGTTAATGATAAATAAGAATGTTTTTATTTTAAATTTGGGTTAACACACATAAATGGTTTTGAAAACTTTTATACCGTTTTAAACATCATTTTAATTTAATGACTCTTAATATCATGCGGTGGAAATTGTTCTTAGACCTTGATTACTGTACATATAGTTTACATCTAGAATATTATTAAAAAACAGTATGATTTTCTATTTAGATCATGAGTTATTAATTCATAAATATCATTAAGTGACATTTTACAGCCTGATCTAACCTATATGAATATATTTGATATATGAATATGATATTTTTAGATACTCATTGACTTGGACACACAGTCATGAGGGTAAATGATATCATGGTATCAATGGTATCATTTCCTGTTTTATGTTTTTTTTTCAGAATTGCCGTCACATCACATGAATTTGGTGGACAAAAATATCGTTCTGCAGTGAAGCAGATTTGTTGAAATATTATTATATATACTAAGAAATAATACATTTCATAGTTTTTTTCCCCCCAAATCTTTTTTCATTATTTTATCAATATTTATGACTTTATTCCCTTCAAAATGTGAATAAAAACAATAAAAAAAACATTTAAGTCTTTTTATCAATGAATGACATTGTATTTTGTATTTAATTAATCAATTGGACAAAAAAATGTGTATCTTTTGCATATTTGTATTCGTATCGAAAACCTTCTTGGCACCAAAATCCAGTCCTCAACTTTCTCCTTGGGTCAAACCAAGTGACGGAAAACCCCGTTTTGCTTTTTGCAGAGTGATGTATTGTAGGAGGGTGTTTCCCCCGGATAGCGGATCACCTTGTTTTCTTTTCTGCCCTGTTTTTGACAAGATGAGTGGACTTGGGCACAGCAGGGCTGTTTGTTCCCCTGTGTGGAAAAGTTTTTACTGCCATCTCGAAACAATTGCCATTCCCTGAGGCAAATTGAGTGTGGAGGAGGGCTTTCGTCTCCCCTCTATCTTTTATGACTTTAAATTCCTCTCGTCTTTCAAAGGCGGCGGATCCGATGATCTTGGGTGGGCCTGTGAATGCCTCTTAATGACAGAGCGGCGATGCACCCGCTTATCGGCCCAAAGTGAGAAGTCCTTGCTTTCCACCACATTAATTCTTCACAGCAGATTTGAGTTAGAAAAACAGTTGACCCTTGCCATTTATTCTTCAAAGCACAATGACTTTATTGGGTTTCTCACGGTCAAATTACTATAATTTTGCTTTTGCTGCAGTTATTTTGTCCTGGGTTATGGTTCTTATAAGGTCTTGAATGGTCACAGAGCAGTCAAGAGTGAAATGGTTCCCTCTTTCAGTAATGTAGACAAATATAGTTCTTATTTTGGTTAGGTTACATTTCCTAACCATTTTAGGGAAGGATATTTCAACTGATGGAGACTTTGATAAAGTTGCGTCCATGAGAAGTGATTTGAAAATGCTAATGCTAATTTGTTGCTTACTTCATCCACCATATTAAGGTGTAACTAGTTTAATACAACAGGAGCTGGGGATGAGTGATGTCCCAGGCTGAGCACACAGTGTGTGTGTGTGTGGTGTGTGTGCGTGTGGGTTTGGCCGGACAGAGAAAGGGAAGTGGCACAGGAGGGAGGAGACTGTGCATCACTGCTGTATAGATCCTGATGTGATAATGGAGTAATAATAGCAGGCCTGCCACCACCCATCTCCTACCGCATCAGTCTTTCTGCCAGCTCTGTCTCTCGCTTTCTGTCTACGTGTCCCTCGCTCACTCCACCATTTCCCTTTTCCTGTTTCTCTCTCCATCTCCAGCCTCAGTCTGCTCTCTCTCTCTCTCTCTCTCTCTCTCTCTCTCTCTCTCTCTCTCTCTCTCTCTCTCTCTCTCTCTTTCTCTCTCTCTCTCCCTCTCTCTGCAGAAATGCTACAGTAAAAACCTGAAAATTGGTCAACTAAGTTACTTTACCATCTAGTAAATTATTTTAGATCTATGGGACAGTCGATTTTATTTTTCAACAAAATCCTGTAGAAATGATGGTTTTTATTTTTAGAGATTGCATTTTATATGTTATATTCAACAATTATATTTAACATTTATATAAACCTTGTTTATGCATTTTATTTAAAAATTCAGGTTCTTCTTAAAACATCTAAATGTACATAAATGATAAGTATTTAACACATGACAAGAACAAGAACTAAACAATGTTTATGGTAAGACAAATTTTGGTAACACTTTACAATAAGATTTCAGTGGTTAACATTAGTTAACTACTTTAGTTAACTTGAATTAAGAATGAACAAGACTTCTACAGCATTTATTAATCTACATTAATGTTAATTTCAACATTTACTAATACATTATTAAAATCAAAAGTTGTATTTGGTAACATTAGTTAATGCACTGTGAACTAACATGAACAAACAATGAACAACTGAATTATTAACTAATATTAACAAAGATTAATAAATACTGTCACAGATGCTTTGTTCATTGTTAGTTCATGTTAGTTAATATATTAACTAATGTTAACAAATGAGACCTTATTGTAAAGTGTTACCCAAATTTTAATTAACTTTAATTCATTGTGTGCTCTTTTGTCTGTGTTGGCATGGCAGTTACAGTATCAATATATTTTAAACATATTTTAATTGTTCAAATAGATTGGTATATTAACATTATATCAGTTAATGAATTATATCATTATAAACGGTCAAATATACAGGCACAAAAATAAATTTTGACAGGATTTTTAACCTGAGATAAAAGCAGCAGGAGAGAATTTCCTTTGTCAGTCTTCCTTCTGACACACACAAACACACACACACTCACGCTCACATACACACACACCAAATAATATAAGCATGCTGTCAGGTCAGCGATATTCTTGATTATTTCGCTCTGACTCGTGTTGTGCCTTTATAAATGCTTGTCAGCATGTGTTATGAGGACAAATCATATTTTCTGTCACGCCTTTCAAAGGGCAGCAGGATTTTTTGATAATATCATGGCAAAGTAGAGCTTTTCATTTTTACCTGTCGGAGACTGTTGTGTCTTTCTTCTTTGTACGATTCCTTACATCTGGAATGTTAAGTTTTAGCAACTGAAAGATGGGCTAAAACAAGAGTAAGCAGGCTAAGAATTAAAAAAGAAACATAATCCCATGTAAATATAGCTATTTCATGCGATAATTGGTTTAGGCCTGATTTCCATACTGCAAGATGAGACTTTAAAGCATCTTTCCAGCGCTCAAATCCCAAAGCATTCCTTCCTTCCATTAGCTGTCTATACTCTAGTCTCGAAACCATTATGCAGACTTTGCTTTTTCAAGAAGTGAGAGAAATGTGATTTTCTTCTTTTTCTGAAGATTATGAGAGGAGCTCTTTTAAAGGAGGAAGGCTTAATTATTTTCTTCTCGCTCTCGTTCTACCTCGCCGGAACGCTCTTCCTACTCAGAGCTATTGCTCGAAACGTGCTTGTCTTTTCCTGCTCGGCTCTCTGATGCGCTTCAAAGACAGCATTGATGTCTTATTCAGCCTTCTGAAAACGCCGTCATGGTTCACAAATGTTATTTGAAACCTGTAAATCATTTTGTGCTGTGTTTCATCTGAGTCTTTATCTACGTTTCACATTGTGCCCGATCAAGTCTTATTTAAATTATGAATGAAAAAACAAATCACATTGAAAATCTAGGGTTCTAAATAAAATTAAATCCTAAACTATATGAACAAAGTATTATGATTTAAAGCATTTGAAACAAAAAAAGAGAATGAAGAAGAAACGGTTACTGTATGATTCCTCACTAATTCACTAATAACTAATCAAATCAATTTTGATGGTTTTTGGTTGAAATTTAGCAATATTAAAATATTGTAAATATTGAAATAAATTACACATATAAAATGATGTCATTGTCACATGATCCTGCAGAAATCATTCTAATATGCTGGTGCACAAGAAACATTTATTATCAGTGTTGAAATCATTTGTGCTGCTTAAGTATTGTGGAAACCATGATCATTTTTTGTTTTACAAAAGAATACTAAAAAACAGCACATTATAAATGTCTCATGCATCTTTGCTCTATAAAAGATTTAATTTCTTTTAAAAAAAAAAAACTACAGACCTCAAACTTTTGAACAATTAACATTCGGAACCCACTGTATATGTTAGCATGCGGGTGGTTGGGGGAATCCATCCAAAATATTACATGTTACTGTTAAAATGACTTTTACTGATCGAGCAAACTCTAACTTATGCTATAGGCAATGGAGGATGTTAGATTTGCAGGACTCCAAAGAACAGCCTCGGATTCACAAAAAGCACTGCACAATGCTGAGATAAGCTGCAGTTCGCCTTGTGGTGTCAGTTCTTATATATTCTTTAAAGTTGTGGAAGCTACAAAATACGTGGAAGACTAAATCGATAAAGGCCTAATATTTTGGAATTGAGACAGTAATTGCATTAATAATGTATGTTCTCGCTCCAATAATTCAAAGGAATAATCGGATATAATGACATGCAGTAATTATTACAGTGAAAGCTAAAGTAAAGTTTTATTATATTATGACACCCCTCTCCCAAAGTGCATGACGCCCCTGTATGTTAGCACTATGAAATTATTCACAATCCTTTTGTTTTTCTGTTTCAGTTGAGTCCAGAGCAGCTTGTGCTTCTTTTGGAGTTTCTTCTCGAGGAACCAAAGCTGAGTCTGTCGACGCTAAGACTCCTTCAGTCTACTTATAACCTACAGGCCCAGGATGCTGAGGTAATCAACACTCTTACATATATTTACACCATACACTCTTGCATTTGACCGGTTACTTTACCTCCAGCATGAGTAATGCTTATCCATCAGTATATTTATCTTGATGATACCACAAAACAGTCGACATTCTCAATAATTACATTGAATTCTAGGTTGAGACCAATCAGGAAACTAAAAAGATTAAAAACATCTGTTTAATGGCTTCAGTGCATTCACATATTAGTGTCTTAAGTGTCTTTTCAATGTTAAAATAGTTTCTTCTCTGGCAGTTTAATATGCAGAGATAACTGTAAGTAATCATTTTCTGAGTTTCTGAAGGCAGAGCGTTCAGGAGAACTACTTGAAAAAAAAAAACTAATTATTTTTCTTTTTATTGACCGGTAAAAATGTTTTTAATACCTTCTTTTTTTGCCGTTTCCTCCCCACACCTTTACAAATATTGACTAGAGGCGGCCTGAACTCATTTGTCACGTCTCCACCAACACCTCTTATGTTCACAGCTGAAAAACCACACCAATCCATCAGTCTTATCATTTTCTGTTGTTCTCCTTCTTGAGTTTGTATACCGTAACATTAATACTGCTGACATTTACACTTCTACCCCACTGAATAAGTTGCTTGCATTTATTTGTAAGTAATCTCATCATTCTGTTTAAGATAGAGAGAGAGGTTTCGAAAATATCATGTCTACTTGAATTCCCTGAAACGTCCTCTCGCTCGCTTGGCCGTATCAGACAAACGCAAGTGAAGCTATCTGATTTCTCCCAGATTATGGAGAGTTCTCTTCTTAAGACTTACAGGGGTTTCGGGCCATGCTCTGCTCTCTTTGAGAAGCGCACGCTAGCCAAACGCTAACCTCTGTGGTATTTGCCTCCTGATTCAATTACTGTCCCGGCAGCCAATTAGGCCACGTTGTGATACTTAGTCAATTCAGACGAGGCCAGCTTCTGTTTAGGAGCAAAATTTGGCAGGCCGGCAGTGACCTACCACAATGTTCTTTTGAAACGAAGCACTATTTGGCAGCACGAATGATGTAAGATAATACGAAATGGTGACCACAGTAAGTCCCAGACTACCACAGTTAGTTTCAAACCAAGGCCCAATGGGAGGTTTTCATCAAGACCTTCCAGGAAAAACAAGAGGCCCTCTAAAAATAAATCAGGTTATTACTACCACGTGCCCCTCCCTCCGTCCCACCCGCTCTCTGGCTTCTTTTCTCTGCTGCTTCTCCCAGGCTCCGACGGTCATCTTTTCTTTCAGACAGATTTAATCCCCTTGCCCGCTATAGACATTTATTGACCATTCTGAAGCACCGTCATCATTTAGCCTCCTCTTTTTCTTTCATGAATTGCTGCCGACACATAATTTTCATGTTTTAAAATAAACGTGAATCCTTTATTAGCTGTTCATAATTATTAGCTCCGCCTGTAGATCGCTTTAAGGTCACAATAAAAATGAGAGGTGTGGTCGGCGCCACTCAGTCTATGTGGGTCACGACTGGGCGTTGTTCTCACATAAGACATGAATCACTGGATATTTTATGATTAGTGGTACTTGCAAAGGCAAGCATGGCCATTAATATTGCTCAAACTAAGGGTTAGGGATTTAAACCAACCCCTAACCCAGAGTATTAAACTCGTCATGACTCGTTTACAGACGTGAATTATGCCTCAGATTGTGTGGCATGTTGAAGAGAGGTGTGCTATTTACTTTTGTAAAGCGATCATACTTTTAATTTTCACCTGGTGCACAGCAAAATGAGTGGAAACATCCTGTAGACTTATGATGATGGAGGGTTCTGTGCCATACCTAGAGACCAGAATATCATTAAGAACGGGGGCTTGGGATCTTTTGACTGGACCTGTAAGCAACCATCTAACAAACAGCCAGTGTAGCCTGGCAACCACCTTCAACATTATATCATTCTGGCAGTTTTGCACACATTTAGTAAGGAACCACCAATTAATGCCCTCGCAATCAGTCAGTACCTAATAGCCTCATAGTTACAAGCTAAAACAACTCAGAAAAGCTTACCAACTGTGTAGTGATGCCTACAGCACCACAGCTTCTTATGTGGTAATGTTACACAGACAAGCACCACTTGTTGTTTTGTTTGCTTCGGATTTTCTTGAAAAAATGTAATTCAGTTTAGTTTAATTTTCAATAATCCATCTTAAACTAACATTTGTGTGTGTGTAACTGGTATTCCTTGTGTTATTGGCAGTGCTCGAAGTGGGGCGGTACTCACCGGTACGCAGTACGGGCACTTCTACATTTTACTCTTAAGCGTACCTGCACTTTTTCTTGCGTACCGCTACTTCTCGCATGTAGCCGGTACTCTACAACTGACAGAAAAAGCCCGTGTCAAGCCCGTTTCACATATACTCCGTTTGCAGTGCGTAAGTGGTGCATATTTTTTCCGCATCTGTATTAACAGGTTAGAGCGTTCACACTGCACGCGGATGCGCTCCGGCGATCCGTTCCAGGAGCGGTGTGTAGCCTATACAGCAGTGCAGAGATCGTTTCCACACCGAGTCTATTTCTGCTGTGCTGCACGTGCTGAATTAAAGTTACAGCGCATGGTTCGTGGTCAAAATGAACACAGATTGACATGAAAATATAATAATCTTACCATAAATGCATTTAATTAAATAAAATGTATAATATCTCACCATAAATGTATTTTTGGACTTGCAGACTTGGAGGAGTTCCGTTTTCTCTCTCACACACACACACACACACACACACACACACACACACACACACACACACACACACACACACACACACACACACACACACACACGCGCGCGCGCGCACGCACGCACGCACACACGACTTGTTTAAATACATTTATGTTGTTAATAAATAACAATAAATTGTTGTTGTACCAGCAATATCTCCAAGTTTTGTTTTTCACAGTAGAAAAATTTTATGATTTGCCAGTGCAAGCGAGTACCGGCACCTTTTTTCCCCCACTTCAAGCACTGGTTATGGGGACCAAATGTCCGCACAAAGATAGTAATACCAGTCATTTTTGACCTTTGGGCTTATTTTTTATTTATTTTTTGGTCCCCATGAGGAAAACAGCTTATAAATCAAACAAAATAAAGTTTTTGAAAATGTAAAAAATGCAGAAAGTTGTCTGTGATGGGTAAGGGTTAGGGACTAGAATATATATAGTTTGTACTGTATAAAAGTCATTGGTGACACTTTAGATTAGGGTCCAATTCTAACTATTAACTACGAATTTTGCTACAATAAAATCCTACTTGTTAATAGTTAATAAGGGAATGGTTAAGTTTAGATATTGGGTTGGATTAAGGGATGTAGAATATGGTCGTGCAGAATAAGGCATTAATATGTGCTTTATAAATACTAATAAACAGCCAATATCCTAGTAATAGGCATGCTAATACGCAACTAGTTCATAGTGAGAATTGGACCCTAAACTAAAGTGATCGTCTATGGAAAGTCCCCTTAAAATATGAAAACCCAACATGCGCATGTGTGTGTGTATGTGTTTGAAGATATTTTGTTTATACTTGAATTATAAGGGAATAAAGAAACTATGATTCATTTAGAAGAATACTAGAGGGTCAAATTTAGGACGCGGTTTTAGTTAATCCGCCTTCAGTACAGCCTCCATTCCATTACACAATGTCGTACTTCAGAATCCTGCGTAGGAGTTTGTGAGGTGTTTGAACAGTATTTGGGATGGATTCCGCTTAGATTAGGCATGCCAATCAGGAGAGAATAGCAGCTCTCAGTCAGATGTGTGACGTGTATTTCGTGCGAGCACAGGCAAAAGCATGAGGGCTAAGCGTTGTGGTATGCTGTTTCATGTGAGGACTCGTGTGCGTGTGTATATTGCGCGCGAGTGCCAATACCATCTGTTGGTCAGGCACACAGAACGCATTGTATCACAGCTACTCTCAAATCCCGGTCACAAAGTTCACACGGACAACTGGCCAGGAAGAGAGCGATTGATTAAAGGCATATCAGAAGTTTCTAGACGTGCTCTGTAATAGTATGTGTGTTCCTAGAAAAAAATCACTTGAATCGTAACATGGGCTGCTTGATGAGAGATCAGCTGACACCAGTTCCATTTGAAAAGCATTTTATTGGAATCCAAACAACATGAAACAGTGACAGCATAAAACCAGAATCCTTTTTCATTTACCACACATACTCAAGTGTTTAAAACCTCTGTGTAAACATTTTTACACAGAAATTATGATTTATCAGTAGGTTGATGCACTTAAATTAAGGATAAAATAGTTGGCTTTAGAAACCTGGAATGTTGGAAGCCTGGAAGCCAAAAAATATATACATTTATTAATATTTTTATCATAAAAAATCGCTAACACTTTAGTTTAGGGTCTAACCTAAAATCCTACCCAATAAACTTAACAACTGCCTTACTAACTATTAATAAGCAGTAAATTAGGAGTTTATTGAGGCAAAAGTTGTAGTTAATAGTTAGTTAATAGTGAGAATTGGACCCTAAATTAAAGTGTGACCAAAAAGTCTGATAACTAGTAACCCATACAATAATTATTATTGTATGGTATGTGTATTATAGCTTAATCTGGTTGTGCATAAAAAGTTGAGGAAAGATATCTGCAATTAAATATATACACTACCATGCAAAAGTTTGGGGAGACTTTTAAAATAGTTTTGAAATAAGTCTCACATGCTCAAGACTGCATTTATTTGATCAAAAAAAAATTGTAATACTATTTAAAATTACTGTTTTCTGAATTTCAGCATCATTACTCCAGTCTTCAGTGTCACATGTTCCTTCAGAAATCATTCTAATATGCTGATTTGGTGCTCAAGATACATTTATTATTATCGTCTACCTACATTGCGGTTTGCAAAAAATATACTGTAGGTAGAGGTACGTTTTTTTGGAAATATGTCTGTGGACAAGTAAATACAAGTGATTCTGAAAACGGCACACTTAGTTTTACTCAAATATCTTGCTTTTCGTATACGAGAGCTCCTCTTTAGAGAGCGCAGGGATGCGTTTGCACCTGTACAGGTGCAGAAAGGCCATTAAATGGTGATTTGAGCATGTATTATGTTCACTGTGGGGGCGTGCTTTCTTTTTAGAATAATCCTTTTTCCTCAACATCAGAATGAGAATAATGCGTATGCACCTGGGGAAATTTGCGTGGGAACTTTTTCTGTACTTAATAATTAATGAATGAGACCCAATGACTGTAACACGTTTCACTACATTAAAACTACAAGAAAGCACAATCATCATTAACCAAGTAACTTAAAATGCACAGTATTTAAACTCACAGATCAAACGGGGACTTCTGGGATGATCTCTTCCCAGGGTGACGTGACCCACATCATTTTAAGGTTGCGCTCTTGACGTATTATGAAATATTGCATCACCGGTGATAAATGACCTGAGGCTTTTGTCTGGTTATGATGGAGCCTCTGTAGTCCCGCCATCTGCTGTATCAGGAAGTTCTTGAAAGGCTGGCATTTCTTTATATCAATCTCAGTGTGTGCATAATGTCAACATGGCTTAACCTACTCGTTTTAAAAGACACGTATTGGTATATTAGCATGTGCATGTGACCGTTTGGAAATGAGCTTGAGTATGCATGGTTACGGGTTTACGTGCATGTGTGTCGCTGTGCCCTCCTCTGTGCCCCGTTTAGACCTGGTCCGGCAGCTGCGGAGGGGATCAGAGTTGAGCTGCATTCCTGGGGAGACCCCTGAGGCAGGACAGCTGCAGTCTCTCTCTCTCTCTCTCTCTCTCTCTCTCTCTCTCCAGAGACGCAGTAATTACACGGGACATTCCACAATTTATTACTGCAAGCAAACGTGTACATGCACACAGAAACGCTCCCACAGATGCAGTGCAATCACTGATGCCCATGGCATGTTACTTCAATCTGCTGTGGACACACAGAGGTCAGCCAATACTGATCAGACATACTGACCTCACTTTAAAGGAACAGTGCACCCACAAATGGATGACTGTTATCATCTACTCACCCTGAAATTCCTATGATTATGTTCTACACAAAAAGTGATATCTTACAGATAGTCCGGGTTGCTCTTTTACGTATAATTTTTTGCATTCATTTATACTTACTTCCCTGCTACACAAAATGCAAAAAAGCAGCAGAACAATTGAACAATACCTGGATGATGTACTGCATCTGTTGAAGTCCTGAAGTGCGCAGCTAGTCAACACTTTGCTATCCCATGAGGCCACTGGCTCTAAGATGACAAATATCTATAATTAAACAACTGTTCAATTGGTGAGACCTTTTAATGTTTTTGAAAAAAGTCTATTATTCTCACTAAGGCTGCATTGATTTGATCAAAAATACAGCAAAACCAGTAATATTGTGAATTATTAGAATTTAAAATAACTGTTTTCTATTTAAATATTTAAAACGTACCTTTTTTCCTGTGATGCAAAGCTGAATTTTCATCATCATTACTCCAGTTTTCAGTGTCACGGGATCCTCCAGAAATCATTCTAATATGCTGATTTGATAATGGATTTATTACCAATGTTGAAAACCGTTATGGAAACAGGATGATTTTTTCAGGATTCTTTAATGAATGTAAAGTTCAAAAGAACAGCATTTAATTGAAATAGAAATCTTTTTTAAAGTGTCTTTAAAAGTCTGTAACTTCTGAACAATTAGATACATCCTTGTAGAATAAAGGTATTAATTAAAATGTTTTTTTGTAATCTTACCGAGCCCAAACTTTTGTACATTAGTGTACAGTGTATGTATAAATGTGTCAAATTTAATTACATTTATATTATTTAATATAAATTAAATGTGTATTATTTAAGTTAAATTAAATTTGTATTTAAGTTAAATGATATATTATATCTTTTTTATAATGTATTTGAATGCATTTAAAATTATTACCTAAAAACATCCATCCAGTAGTCCATACTGTTCATCTGCTAGACTTAAAGCTTTATGCAAGAAATAAACTGAAACGTTAGTAATTGGATGAACTATCCCTTTAAGTCACCAGATCATCATTTAAGCAATTTTTCTCTCGCATTCACCAATACCTCTTAACCTTCCTTTCCCCGTCAGTTTTAATGAGTGAGATACCTAATGCTGCGTGCGTATTAAGTTTATTGGATTCTTCAAGTGTCCTTAGGTTAGGTTAATGTAGGTCAGGCTGTCTGACTGAACAAAATGTCTTCCTGTTGTAGGAGTTTAGATCATTGTTATCATTAACTGTTACCACACCCCAGGCGAGAGGAACCTTTATCCCATACACACAGGTTTGCTTGCTGTTTGTGTCTAGACAGATGTGCTATTCTGTGTGTGTATCTGAGGTATTTGTTGGCCTTACTGCTAATTACTGATGTGTGTTTTCTCTAGTATGTGGCTGCCGTCACTGTGGCTTCTGTGGGCTGCGAGTGGTTCTGTTATCCTGACGGGAAAGCATTTTGGTCTTCTTTTTTTGTGTGTGTGTGTGTGTTCTCGTATATGTGGTTTATTATGAGGACACAAATGTCTATAATGACAGGTATTACAACATAAACATGGTTTATGAGACACTTCCTGTGTCCATGGTAAACCAAATGGCTTAAAAACATACTAAAAGGTGTTTGTTATTTTCGAAATTCAAAACATGCAGAAAGTTTTCTGTGATAGGGGTAGGGGGGTAGAATATACAGTTTGTACAGTACAAAAACCTTTGCGAAGAGTCCTCTTAAACCACATATACGTTTGTGTGTGTGCACACAAGTGAGCAATGCCCAGCCAGCCAGCCCTTCAAATTTTGTTCTTGGCTGCCAACATTTTCACTACAAAATTGCTAAATAGCAACATCTTTGTGCCAGGGACAACAAATGTTATATATATTGATTTTATTTCTTTTCTGAAATGTGTCGTGCGTCCCAAGACCTACAGTAGACTTTCACATCAAAAGCAAACAAAAATCAGAACATATTTTACATTAGACATTACATCTATTTTATGTAGTTTATTTCATTGAAAGTTACATTTTATTTTTGTCCATGATAGCTATAAGTTAAAAAATTAACAGCATAAAGTGCAAAAGATATGATTATAATTAACACATTCTAACTTTTTTTCAAATATTTGATTCATCTTATTTATTTTTCTTACTATGGAAGCTTGGTTGCTTTTCCATATTTGATTCAAAGAGCACAAGCCACTCGCATCATCATAAATCAGGCCAGTCAATAGGTGAAAACGAATATTACCAGTCACAAACATTGTATTCGCTTTTAAATAATCAAATATGTCAGTTTTTATCTTCTTGCTCAAGCGCCTAAGTTATTTGCATTTAGCACTTGGCGAGTGTAAATTTTGTAAGTGTGTTAATTTTGTAAAACTGACTGAACAGTGGAGACTGAAATCATGTCTGTTCAAACTTTTGCATGAACAGCATTTGTTTAAAAAAATGCATGACAGAACATCTGACACATGAAAGAGAAAGAACAAAACAAGAAACACAACAGCGATCAGCTGAAAGGATAAGGTTTGCGAGCAGGTGAAGACAGAGGAGACTGCGGAAACCTCGTTCCTCATAATTGCACGGTGACATTTGAACATGTTGTTTAAATAGATGGTGATTTGTGACCGGAAGGCTCTTTGCAGTGCCGCTGCTTCCTGTTGTTTTCCTGCGTCATTTCACACCTCGTCTTAAAGCAAACATTCTCACACACTTGTACACACACTCACACAATCTAACTTCATTAATCATTAAAGTGCCTGCCACCTTCAGGCCCCGCGAGCTCCCGCCTATTCAGCTTCACTTAAACCCCTGCTGCGTGTGGGGGAGCGAAAGACACGAAATGGGAACGAAAGACTTTGCTTAAGATCAATAACATGCTTATTATGATGCAGAACTATCACGTCCGACCTCTTAATCAGCGGATTCACTTGAGCAAGTGCCACACTAGCTGGGTTTCCATTACCGTTCAAATTGCGCAAATTAAAATTGCAAATTGAAAAAACAGCCAATGGAAACACATCAATTTCGCAAAAACAACCATATGTCGCAAAGAAGTTTTTACGCTCACATGAGGTGTTTTTTTCAGGCAATCCGAAAAAGGAATACTTCGCAAAACTGCAATGTAAACAGTTTTTACGCATTTACAGGTCACCTGGCATAACATAAAAGTCAAAAAGACGGCACAGTATGTTGAGACACGAAGACGAAACATTATTCAAGAATTACAGGAATACTGGATTCTAAACAAAAAAGAAATGCCACAATTTATCAAGACAATGTATCCGTTGCCATGTTTGGAATGACTTATCGTGAGAGGAAAAAAATACGTTTTAGTCGCATAACATCGGTTAATGGTTTTTATTGACATTTAGAAAATATCGCAAAAATGTTGCGCAAATCTGTAATGGAAACCAGGCTACTGTAACCTTTAGACTATTATATTCTTCACACTAAGAAAAACTTTTTTTTTAAGAACTGATCACTGAAAGGTTCTTTGGGGAACCAAAAATGAATCTTCCCAGGCATCACTGTGAAAAACACTTTTTGGAACTTTTATATTTAAGAGTGCACATTATGCCAATGTCATACTGGAAATGGAATATTCCTTTAAATACGGTCACTCCTAAAAATGATGAGTGTATCAGTGACACAAATGTGTATGAGGTCAGGCTTTGGGCCGTGCTCAGCGCTGCTGTTGTTAGGTCACTGTGAGGAAAGAGTTGAATGACAGCAAAGAACCAGAACGGGAATGAGAACGAGGGAGAGACAGAGCCAGTCTGTGATCTCTCGGCTCTGCTGCGCTAACACAGCCTCCATTTATACACCAAAGAGAGAGAGAACATCAAGCATAAACAGAGCACACACCTCCACTGACACACGCTTGCTTCAACATAAAACACACTGATAACAAAACCACAGAGTCATGTGCTTTCCCATATGCGTGTGATTCTTACAGATGGTGACGTCCTGTGAGCTCAGTGTTATTACGGAGCTGTTGGGCTGCTTTCATCTTGTTTAATCACTTTCTATCCGTCTCTTTCTTATTAGGTGAAACATCGCTGGTGTGAACTTGCGGTCAAGCATAAACACACAGCGGCATACCGAGACGTTGAGCTCTTTCTGATCCATGACCAGGTACATGAGTGGTTCTCTAGCGCTTTGTTCCCAAACTTAATGAGCTGTCTTTATGGCCAGCCTTTTAAGGCATCCTCATATTTCTCAGAATACAATGTACTGAGCTATAAAATGGAAAATTGCTTATAAAACATACTTATATGTACTTCTAAATGTATATTATGATATTTCAGTCAGGATGTTGCCTTGGAAGGGAGCTGTCCGTGTAAGTAGTAGGCGGTAAGGGAGCTCACTAGGTTTAGGAACAGAGCTGAGATCTCGTTCCCTTATAAAGAACACTTCTTGATTCTAGTGTGTGTTTGTGTGTACTAGGCCATGGGGGTGTATTTGTACGGTGAGTTGATGGTCCAGGAAGATGCCCGGCAGCAAGCATTAGCACGCCGTTGTCTATCCTTCATTAAAGATGACATGGACCAATCAGCACGCAGCGTTGTGGAGGAAATGATCCTCTGAATTCAGACCAATCAGGTAAGAGTGTCACGTCCCCTCTGTCCTTTACTGTAGTTTGAAGTCAAAAACGATTTAGTTTAAATCAGCTCATGAACCGTCAAGAGATTTTAATGGCTCAGAGTCCCATCACTTGGACACGTTTAACGAAAATATCGTATATTATGTAAGAGCTTCTTTAAAAAAAAACTCACCAATATGCAGAAGTCCTAAAAAAAGCCCTTTTGTTTTTACTCCCCACATTATTAAAGATCCACTCCCAGTGTCCTCGCCAACGCCACATTTACATTCTTCCAGAAGCTCCCGCCTGCCTCATCTGCACTTTTCCAGGAAGCCTGTCGAGATCTGTTTGTATTGTGATGAATTCGGAATGTGTTCCTCAAACTATTCCCAAGCACCAGAAAAGCAGCTTTTTTTGTCAGGTCTTCGGGTGAGAGGTGGATCCCTGTGCCCTTACTGTATAAAATTCCTGCCTCCACAAGGGAGGGATTCCCTGGGTCCACATAATTTGTTGCTTCCTTAAAAGCTGTGAAGGACTGATATATGGTGGTAACCATGAACGGAAGAAAGAGTAATTGTCTGGCTTTGAAGCCGGCTATCTCAACATCACGCTAAGGTATTATTCTGTTTAACCGAGCAGCACAGGCCGGTGCTCAGCCAATGGGAAAGAGACAACTTACAGCCCTGAGATAAATCCATTAGTCGTCTCGCTCCAGAGTTTTTGGTGAAGCTTTGGTGCTTTTAATCTGCCGACAAGACAGTTTTATTTGTTTGAGGAGACGGGCAGCTTTTCCAAGACGTTGTGGTTTATGTCACTTGATTTGGATGAATCACGCCGGTCAAAACGATCATTTTGCAATTTGTGTATCGCTAATGCAGCATTTTCATTCTCAGAGAGCCTGTTTGTCTTCAGAGGTCAGCGTCTAGCCGCTGTCAATAAATCTCCGGTACACACACTGGGCGTCCGCCTTGCTCGGACGTGCCCTGAAATGTGCTAAACTCTGATAGCAGGTTACACCTGTTGTTTTGAAGTACGCCAAACAAAAGGCTATTAGACCTGAATAATGGGTGTTGTGGATGGGTTTTTGTTTATTTTACTTTTTGGGTCAATAATGTGTCACTCGTCTAATAATTTATTTTAAAAAAATACTTTAAAAATACAATTTGTTAAATACACCTTTTCTATGATGAGTATATTTTATTTATGGGACATAAATAAAAAAATATGATAAAACTTTCCCGATATGATAACGAGGAAAACACTTTTATTATTTATTTGGAGAAAAAAAAAATTAATATTTTAATACAACTTCATTTCTCATTAATATTTGAAATTCAATCAACATGCATACATGTGTAAATTGTCAGAGAGGATATCGAATAGTCTGAACTTTTTATTACAGGGCAGTTGAAGTATTTAAATTACTAAAACTGAAAAATAAAATTTAATGAAACCTAAAATATATAAAAAAATTAAAAACCTTTAAAAACTTTTTTGAAAATACTGCTAGATATTAAGATGTACACTCGCATGTATTTATAATATGACATATATATATATATATACGGTAATATATTTTTACTTGAAGGTTATATCGCATGACATTTTATTTTATTGAATTTCATTCAATTGAAACTTCTTGAAAATGGTATAAAAGTTTTTCAAAAACCATGATTCAACATTAAAAAATAACATTTGCATATTTAGCTTTAAAGTGGATTTTAATAAAAAATCTTCATCGTATCCACTCGTACACATAATTGGTTCTCTTTCTTCAGCTGCGTTTGATAGCTAATGTAAAAAAACATCCAGAGAAATAATTCCTAGATGGTAGGAAAAAATTCCTATATGTTCAAATTCCTAGATGTTAAAAGCAGCCGTAGTTCAAGACTCATTCTGCAAATTACAGTCAGTGTACTTCTGAAACAGCAAAAATATCCCACAAGTGTAAGAGAACTCTAGAGAAATGTGTCGGGACTGAAATCTGAACGTTGGAGGCCTGTGAAATGTGTCTTGATGGGAATAATGAGGGACATATCGGCGGCCCAGCCAAGCGTGCTCAATCGCAGGAGAGCAAGAGGATCTGCAGGTTTTGCCTTTCATGTTGCTGGCTGTGTGGGTTCCTGGCGTGCTGATTTGTGACTTAAGATAAAAATCACATTGCCAGGGATTACCACACAACCGCCGCTCGGACGGCTGCTATGGCAACCAGAGGCACCGTCTTCACGCAGCTCTGGAAAATAAAAATAAAAGACGACGTGGCTTTTCTCTGTGGGCCTCCGACAGGATGACAAGAAAATGCAGAGGAGGAACGACAGCGTGGGTGAATGCGTGTCGGGGAGAGACTCCCAGAGCTGGTGCAGAGCTTAGCTGATTGGTGAACAGTGATTGAACTCTTTGTTCACAGTGGCTAAGTTCTGCACCTGATGAGAGGATGACAGACAGACGGAGAGAGACCTCAGGGAATGGCTTTTCCCCTCTTTTCTACAACCCGTTGCAGATGTGCTAAAAGTGTAATTATTATACATTCACAAGAAACGGAAGACAACTTGTAAGAGAGAAAGTCGGTGGAGGGTGTCTAGTTTACTTTCTTTTCAGCAGTCTTTACCAATGAGGTGTATAATACGGTACCTAGAGAAAGCCTTCTGTTAGCATTTCGCAAATCAGTTGTCGAGTGGCTAATCGCTCAAGAAAATGACATCATGGCTAGGGATTTTCGTTTAGACAGAAAGTCAACAAATAATCTCCTACTGTTGGAAAGTTTGAGGTCAGTAATGCTACTATCAGACTTACAGTATAGCATGCTATCACACAGTAGGCTCTTTCCTTTGCATCTCTTAACTTATACTCTTAAAGCACTTCAGATAAAATATTAAAAAATAATAAACCAAATCGACATAAAAGTCAAACTTGCCATTAGTGATTATTTGGTGGTTGAACGACTAGTCAACCTTCCGGTTCATCCCTATTAATAATGACAACCCTGCTGGTTCAGTGATGCTAACAGTACAAAGCCTTTCACCAGCTACTTTTAAGAGCCCTCCATAACAAATCAAGCTATAATATAATGAATTAGTTAAAAAAAAAAATTTGTATGGCTAATAATAGAGAAAGACCCTAAATCCCAAAGTATTGGGTCCGTGTACAGTGAATTTCGTCACCAGAATAGTACGTGTGACGCACGATTTTTGTAACCGCATGTACTTTGTACGTGCAGATGTCATTTGCACATTGAATTTGTTTTGCACTAATCATTTGTTACACAAGGTGGCAACACTGAAAGACGGAACAAAACAACAAAATATCAGAGACTGCAACAACAAGCAAAGATGAAACTTTCTAGAGCACACATGTTGACCGGCTATGTTCGTGCACGCTATCAAATGGAGTACACTTTGAAAAGTTATCCATTCGACTGTACGCATTTGCTATACGTGTAAAAAAAAAAAAAAAACGTGTATACTTTGGGCTTAACTAGCCAAACTTTGACATCTGGTTTTCATATCCTGACAAAAACGGCATACCGTTTTTTCAGATCTCTCCCATAAAGACTGAGAATTCATATATCATTGTGCAAATGCTCTTTGAGGGTTTCTGGAGTAAAACTTTATCGTAGCAGTGCAGTACGACACGGTTGCCTTCGTAATGAGCTGATTGTGAGATCCACTCCACAACGAGCATAACAAACTCTTGCCGAGAGCGCTCGGGTGGCATGACAGATGAAGATTGAGTCTGAGATGGTGGAGATGGCTGTAATGAGGGCTGAAGAGAAACAGGCTGAGCTAATGGAGCCCACAGTGAGATGAGGAGCCCAGGAGTTATTGTCTTCCTCCTCCTCCTCTTCTCCATAAGCTCAAGCGTCTTATAGAGTCACTATGTACTTCTATGCGAAAAACTAAATTATTTTGCTCTCTCCTACTACTGGGCCCACAAAATCCACATGAAATCCAGAGGAATTATGGGAAATGTGGACAGGAGGAATGGAGCAAGACCCGGCCACACAGACCAAAACATCTGCATCTGTAGACTGTAAAAACAGCTCCACTTTTAGCTTTGATGGGTGAAATATGAAAGACAGCAATTGAGACAATCTGCTGAGGTCCTTTTAAGCACAACTTCCTGAGTTAGCGGACGGCCAGCGACCAGCATGCCGTCTTCTAAGTCATGACAGATGTATGAGTTAAATATGAAGCTGAGGAGAAGCAGGCCATAAATGACTATATTTAGAAAGTGTTTAAAGATGCATTACTATCCAAGGCTAGTTAAAATGGAATTAGTTGCACGGGCCGTATTTAAAATGTCATTAGGAGATATTTTGTGGGAAATGAAGTGCTAAGCACCTTCAGCTGAAGCGTATTATCCCATATCTGATCCTTCCATCAGTGCGAGTCATATGTGAGCGTGTGCGAGAGATAGATGGACTTGGCCTCCCGTGCCTACTGAGCTGATTACAGTACTGTAGAAACACTGGCTCAGTTCAGCAGGAACAGGAGTCTGGTCCACACACCACCACAGCTCTGGACAACTCTCTGCTGCTTTATGCATCTCACTGCATTTTAACTGGGCCAACCTTGGGAGACGCATTAGTGGTGTTGTTATTGTGAACTAAAATTGAAACTACTGACAAAATACTACATAGTAAAATTACTTAAATGACATGCTATTCACCCAAAACTATTTAAATTGCATTTTAGTCATTCTTTTATTGAAAAATAATTATATAATATTTGTATTTTTAAAACCCATTTAAAATAAACTACTGAAAAGGTAGAAAGTTAATTATAAATGGTAAAAAAAAAGGGTTTGGAGGTTTGGTTTGGTCACACTTTAGATTAGGGTCCAATTCCCACGATTAACTATGACTTTTGCCTCAATAAACTCCTAATTACTGCTTATTAATAGTTGGTAAGGTGGTTACGTTCTAGTTTTGGGTTGGATTAAGGGATACATTTTGCTTTGTAAGTTCTAATAAACTGTAATATGTATGCTAATAAGCAACTAGTTAATAGTGAGAAGTGGACCCTAAATTAAAGTGTTACCTTCATTCTTTAAAATCCTTTCATGTAAAGCACTTTGAATGGCCATTTTGAATGAAATGTGTTATGTAAATAAATGTATCTTGCCTTGATACATTACGTGTGATGTCCTGAGAATGAATCATGATGTTTCATGTTGTAGTGATTCTGGCTCTTCTCTTTTGCAGGTTTCAGATCTGTTTGGTCTGCAGTCACATGTTCAACTCAGGGAGCTCAGGCAGGATCCCACTGTCACAACAAATGACGAATGGAATATGCACAAAAAACAATCACTGTCATTATTAGGGCGATTGTTTTCCATCATTGCAGCAATTCGATGTTCAAGCTAGAATATATGAAATAAAGCCAAAATGTCATACTTTTGTATTGTCAGAAAGAATTAAAAACAAATACTGTACTCAAATGTGTGTCATTCTGAAGTATTGGAAGGCTGGGATACCTGAACTTCCTCACCAGGGTACAGCTTGTTTTTGTCCAGTCCCAGAGTCCCGATCAGATTGGAAGAAAATGTTTGCGGTAGAAATATGCGCAGATGACGCATGTTTGCATCATAAACATGTCACCTTATCCTCACTGTTAGTGTTTTTACAACACCTCACACATTCAGGGACGTTTCTGTGGCCGACTTGACACATTTTACACTGAATATTTTGTTAGAATTGTGGTCTCGTATAATAACCTTTTATTTGTTCAATGAATATTCAACTGGTTGCAGTTATACTAGTATTAAATGTGACAATTGATCTACTTTAACAGCATTTCAAATGAAATACATTAGTGATATTCTTATAGTTTAAATTCAGTATGACCCAGTTTTGAGCGATAAACACATGCTTGCAGAGGGTTGAATAGGGAAAACGCTCAGAGGAAATGGTCCTACAGGGAGACGGAGACCCACGGAGAAGTACTAGTGATGATGGAGTCTAGAGAGTAAAGTACAGAGACTAAACTATTCAGGAGGCCCTTCCCTGGGATTCACACACACACACACACAGACACACACACACGTGCAGATGTGAGTGATCATGTGGTGAGAAGGACTCCGGCATGCTCCCCTGTCAAAAGAGTGTGTGGGAGGACAGTGAGCGAAGACAAACAGCGTGTTAGCTAGACGGAGCTCCGCAGTCAAACAACAAAGAGTCCAAACACTCACGAAATACAACCGCAGATCTGACAGCAGTCACATCGGTGGAAATTTACTTTCTCAGATTCACGTTTGATGTCATCTAAACACAGATAGAAATACATGTGTTCCTTTTATTTGGCTCAATACATCAAGTGCGGAGGCCCCTCTTGGGTTTAGGGGGAGAACACCCACAGCTTTTAAAGTTAAAAACGGCAGCTGGGCTTCTCTTCTATAAATGCCATATCGTCCCACCCAGCATTTTGATGCGTAACTGAGCCACACCAGGATTCCTTGTCCTAATAAATAGTTTCAGAAAGCGCTCGAAGCTAGGAGTTTTTATGTGAGGTTCTTAGGTTTGGAGGAGGGCGTCTTGAAGCGTCCTCAGCCTGGAATGAACTCTGTCGTCCCGCGAGGCAGCACTGTTTAGTCTGCAGCGTATCGAAGCGAGGATCCACAGTGCCCTGCGCCTCACAGCGGCCTCAGTCAGCACCTGCCAGCATCAAAAAACACACACATTTGGGTAATTAGCCCTCACAATTTCCACTGGTCCACAGAAATTAAGTGCGTGTAATAATCATTATCTATTTCCATGTTGCAAAGCCCATATGCTGTTCATTTTCCAATGTAACACAGAAAAAAAAAATAGAGGTGTATTCACTAGTTTGGTGCCGATTTGATTGAGATTATCGATAATTCTTTTATATTAAAAACTTTTTTTTTTGTATAAAAAACTTTTTATAAAAAGCGTTTCAATATGTATGGTGCAGCTCACACCCTCATTGTATTTTTGAGAGTTTTACTAATCGTCAGAGAATCCTCACACTCATTGGCTGCTGCCTCTAGATATGCTAGTAGCGTAGTGTAGTTCGGTGATGCAAGGAGTGAAAACTAGACAATGGAGAACACTTATTATCGTGTTTTACCAGCGGAGACAACGGAGAAAAGAGTACCTGTATGACAGAAGCAGAAATGTTCCACCACATAAGAAATAAACATAATTATGACATAAAAAGTTGAAATTAGGAGATACTAAGCCATAAATTATGAGATAAAAAGTAAAAAAAATATGAGATTAAAAGGGAAAACAGTGAGATAAAAAGTCATAATTTTGGCACAAGTTAAAATTATGACATTAAAACTTAAAATTATGACAAACATTTTTAATTACCGGTAGTCATAACTGACATAAAAAGTTGAAAGTATGACAATGTTATTAGATTGAAATTATAAGATAAAAAGTAAATTATGACTGAACATATATCATGATTTAAGAAGACTTGGAATATAAAGCACAAATCAGATTAACTACTTTTATGATTTATTTTATGATTTATCTGTTTGTCAGATTCAGAGTTTGACAGCCCATGGTCACTATGAACTGTCGTTGTATGGGAAACACCTGCATGAATATTCAAAATATCACATTTTTGTATTATAACTTTAGGTGAATTATCCCTGTATGTAAACAAAATTGAGACCTAACCTTGCCATAAAAGAGCTACTCTCAGCATTCAAGCAGTTGGGGTATATAGTGTGTGTGTGTGTGCGTGCGTGCGTGCGTGCGTGCGTGAGCGCATGCATGCGTGTGTGTGTGAGAGACTGAAACACTTCTGATTTTAAATGTGTTGTAAACCCAACAGCCTATTTTATTCTGTTGTTCTCTGCATACCACACGAACTAGCGTAGGATCAATAAAGGCACTGATGACAACTTAATTAGGCTGCGCAGAGCCCTCGTCTAGTCTTGAATAGGCCACCGTGTTCGCATGAGTAAACCCTTGGCATTTGTGGACGTAAATGTAATTTCACAATGTGCTGAAACTGAATCAGTGAAGACCTCACCTTGTCAGTTATTTCAGTGATAATGCTAACAGGTCCATGGGAAAAGATGGCAAAGTTTGAAAACAGATGCAAGACTAGGTTTGTTGAAAGAGATGAGGACAGGAGCTCTTTCACAGCACTGAGGTGACTAGGAGGGGGAGGACGAGTGAGAAACAGGATCCTTAGATGAGTCCAGGCTTCTCTGGCCACTGCCTGGGATTAAAAACAAAGAGGAGGAAACCATCAGTAATTTTCCAGTCTGCTTCACTTTGCTGTTTTTAAACTTGTGACGTAAGGTTGACTGACTTCAGCGCCATAATTAGATCTCTTACGGTTTGTTGGGACCTCTGGTGCCCTCTGTTGGTGGGGTGGTGGAAGAACGTCAGGAGCCACAGCAGCGGTTCGGCGTTCTCAGGCTCTGCCAGAACAAGCAGCTCAACAGCTGTATCCACCCAGTACCCACACTGCACCAGCAGGAACCAAGCTTCAAAGACAGACTCATACGCCCTGGAAAATCACCATCCACCCAAACACACAATGGAAGAACATAACAGTTATTTACCGTAACATATGTGTTATGAAGAGAGATAGAGAATCAAGAAGGTTCATTCTTATTGAACATTGAAATGGACAGTTTAGAGTTTAAAGTGATTATATATATTACAAATTACGTTAAGCTGTCAATTTCAATGAATTTCGAACTTTGATTTAACAATTTGTTTGCTTTTTCATTTGGAAATATTCACAGAAGTCGAATTGATTATATTTAAAATGCAATTTATTCCTGTGATAAACAAAAGCTGACTCCAGTCTTCAGTGTCATGTGATCCTCCAGAAATCATTCTAATATGCTGATTTTCTGCTCAAGAAACATTTCTTATTATCGTCAGTGTTGAAAAGTTTTGCTACTTACTTTTTAGAAACGATACAAAGAATTCTTTGACAGAAAAAAGTTCAAAAGAACAGGATTTTTTTTTTTTTTTACATAGAAATCTTTCTGATTTACTGACACTTTTGATTGATTTAATGCATCCTTGCTAAATAAAAATATTCAACCTTATTGATCCAAAACTTTTGAACGGTAGTGTATGTGTGTACACTGTATAGGGTTACTTACACCAAATGTGAAAAGAATTGGCGTCAATAAGTCTACTCGCATGTCTGGCTAAATGAAAAACATTATATACTTATGTGCATATATTATATATGCACATATATTATAAATGGACTTTGAAGGGGTGGTTATGTCTGTAGCACAAAGGGTTAATGTATTGCAACCCATTTTTAAGTCATTCAGTACATTCCTCTTGGTGTGAATAGACCTTTTAGGTATTTTTCCAGGACAAGCATTTGTGAAGAGCAGCTATGTGTACATCAAGTGAAAACCTATCACTGAATATCTGGTCATCTGTGTCCAAACACCCTCCTGTGTCAAGCCTGAGCTGGCCAGAAACATACCGGATTACTGCGTGGGAAATCTCTCAAGTAACAGCACAGCAGATGATAAGAAAGCAATGAAGTGCAGTGTCTTGAAGCTCATCTCACCTGACATCTTCCCCCGCCTCCTCGTTCTCTGTCACGCTCTGAAGTAAACTTCTGCTCCAGCTCAGATGATCCAGCCAGGCTTCTCTGGGAACCTCTGAAACAGGGTGAAATGACAAACGCAGAAATCAGACACTTTGGAAATTGATTTTGAGCTGGATACCTAACTTACCCTCTGATAATAAACCTCCTGTTCGAATAGTTTCAACTGACCCTTCGCTAGGCTTTAAAAGTGTTCTTGACCAATCTTAGGAACTATAGCCATCTGCTATATTATTATTAAGACACTTATTAAAACAATTAAGACATTGTTTTTTCATGTACTGGTCAGTTTTGAGATTTCGTGCTATTTGGCTTTTCATAACATGTTGGTTCAGACTAGTGGAAGAAAAAAGTGAAAACACTTTTAAGTGTTTATTTTATTGCACTTTATCTATTTGCGTATGTAGATTTTAAATACAATACATATCTTTAAAGTCTGATTTATTAAAATGCAGAAATTCATTTCTGAGCCAGAAATCTCAACTTCTATAAACGTCACAGCTTTATTCCTATCTATATTCTTGAGGATTTACAGAGGGGTTTGTTCATTTACCATTTCCTTGACTTTTATAAATTGTATTCCTAAAAACATAGCGAATTGTGAAAATGTTGACAAGAAATTGTGGATATAAGAATGTATGCAATTCTTAATGTAATCAATCAACTGGGGAAATATGGTGATACTTCAGTTAAACTGTTTAGCCCCTTAAAACATATTCAGCACTGTATATTTACTATCATTATATGGACAAAAAAAAGCAGACATTCATCAAAATATATTCCTCTGTGTTCTGCAGAAGAAAAGGTCAGGTTTGGAACAACAAGAGGGTGAGTAAATAATGGCAAAATGTTCATTTTTGGATGAACTGTCCCTTTAAAGCCATGCCACAGTCAAGAATAATGACCTATCCTTAGACGAAGGCCCCCTTCATGTCAATCATTCCCACGTACACTGACAATTGAACCAGCGCAAACAAATAATCCTAAAAGAGACCCTCGGCGGCAGCTATTCTTCTGTTGTGCTGGATATAGAATAGGTGGCATTGTGAGGACATCCTCTGGAGTTCAGGAGGCGCTGCAGAGCCCAGGGTCCTTAGGGAGCCGAGCCAGAGATAGATATCAGAGGACCTGAAACGGGCAGGGTGGGTACAGGAGGAAGGAGCCGGTTTGTTTGGGACTGCTCTGATGGAGGGAGGGAGATAAGGCCAGGCTTTGGACACTTTCAGATGGTGGAGGTTTAAGATGAAGGATTCAAATCAAGCTCAAGCCACTCACTGAGACAAACCCGATATTTTAGTCATGTTCAGTCAGTTGATGAGGTTATCGTTTTGGGTGGTATATGAGTAAAAGAAAGATATTTAGTGTGTCTTGTAATTTGCTAGCGATCTGATATAATTAGACTGTACTGTGTGGCTGTGGCTGCCCTTATTCTAGGAAACATTCACAATTTCTGTCATAATTGTGTCATAATTCTATGACTGATATGCATGTGGGAAAAGTGATTTATTTTCATGGTAAGAACCCATTTAAAGCAAATTAAAGTAATTTATATGGGAAGTAAATTAATTTTGTGTCAACACAAACTGATCTGCAAGGTCTACAAATATGCTCGACTGTTTAAAAGTTTGGATCAGTAAGATTTTTAAAAAAAATTGAAAGTAGTCTCTTGTGCACACCAAGACTGATTTTATTTTAAAAAAATAGTAAAGAGTAATTTTGTAAAATATTATTACAATTTAAAATGTTTTCTATTTGAAAATATAAAATGAACATATAAAATGTCCTTTATTCCTGTACTGGCAAAGCTGAATTTTCAGCAGTCATTACTCCAGTCTTCAATTAATTAGTCAAATTAATTTAATATGCTGATTTGGAGCTCAAGAAACATTTATTATTATTATTATTATAATTATTATTATTATTATTCAGTGTTGTAAACAGTTGTGCTGCATAATATATTTATGGAAACTGTGATTCAGGATTCTTTGATGAATTGAAAGCTCCAAAGAACAGCATTTATTTGAAATATAAATGTTTTGTAACACGATGATGACTTTA
Organism: Siphateles boraxobius; assembly: GCF_051911475.1. Classification (NCBI taxonomy): domain Eukaryota; kingdom Metazoa; phylum Chordata; class Actinopteri; order Cypriniformes; family Leuciscidae; genus Siphateles; species Siphateles boraxobius. The sequence goes on from NW_027509219.1 coordinate 18,262,553, forward strand.
CTGTCACTTTTGATGTTTTAGCATCCTTGCTAAATTAAAATATTACGTTACTTTTTTTTTTTTAATCTTTTGAACGGTAGTGTCCAATTCATAAAATCAGGTTATTTTCAGGTTAAGGATCAGCCATTTATTTTTTAATGAAAACTTTTAACAAGGAAGTCTTATTGTACAATCCTCTAGTATTTATGCTTTTTTATGTTATTTTGTTTTCCTTGTAATACATCTGACATATTGAAAAGGTCAATAAATCAAATATAAAAATCTTTATAATGATAACATTTATAATTAAGTCTTTTCCCCAAAACGATAGCTGTGGGGTAAAGTGTGCCAGATGTTCTGGAAAAAATAAAAATAATTCTCAGAAAATGTGAATATAACACATTCAAAGCATTTTTGCTGCACATTTTGTTGGTTCTGTATACACACGTTTTATTTTATTCATATATAAAAAATCTAAACAATTTATATATAACAATTAAACTTAGTTTACCCCTAAAGAGAGATTTTGAAAATTAATTTTTATTTACTTAAAGCTTTATTTAGCATTATACACCCTAAAATAACCAACTTATTTGGCACAGCTTACCCCACTCTCTCCCGTATGTGCTATAAACTGTTGATGCTCTATATCATCAGAAGAGCTTTCTCAGAGATCGTATGTGATGCTGTACCTGACGGTGCTGTCAGTAAAGGAGACAGTAAACTGGGCGTCACGTTTGGGAAGAAGGCACTGAGTGGTAGACGATCCTACAAATCATATATGCACACAGATATCACAACAAGTCGAACTTTGAAATGTCTCTTTTGTGCCGTTTGAGAGCCACTAGTGGCACCAAACAGACATGTCAATCACATGAATCTCCACAGAGGCCATGCATTGTTATTTCTCTGCGTTGTTTTCTTTTGTTTATGGCCTCTGTGGGATTTTGTATTTTTGGAAACAATCTTTTTTTTGTGTGTGATTCAGTTTGGTGCTGCTAGTGCCAGAGAAACGACACATTCACATTCATGAAGTCAGCTTGTACCTGAGGTTTCTGACCGGTCAGTCTCTGGAGGAAGCAGGCAGTGAAAACCTGTACGAGGGCTCTCAGGGCCAGGTTCTCATCAATCTCTGTCAGCACATTCCTGCACACACACACAAACACAGTACATTTTTTGTTTAAAAACAAAACAGCATTCACACTTAAGCTCTAATATATGCTTTGATCGAGAAAGCATCAAAACATAATAAGATATGGGTAACAGTTTAGTATTCTTTGAAAGCTTCCAAAAGCAGCCTAAATCAGAAAAATGTCAATAATAAAAATAATATTATTGGCCAGTACTAAAATAATAATTGATAGAACTAACAAAATATTAATAACTGAATATGTTGTAGTCAATTAATGCGTTTTCCTGTGAGCTTTTTTTCGGGTTTAAATAGTAAAATAAAACCTGTAGCAGTTTGCCTTTTTTGCCAAATAATTTTGTAAGATAAATATCATAACCAAGTTTAGTGTTTTGTTCTTCCTTCATATTTAAGATATATAAAATATTTTCCTCATATTTTGATGGTTTAATCACATTTGTACGGTTATTAAAAACAAATATCCCCTCCGGACATCAATTTTGGCCGCTACTGTGTATATTATATAATCACTTAATATATTATATATTATATACAGTATAAATGGTGTCTTTTTTAAATCATTTTGTTTGCGTAGGTCTAAAAAAAATAATACAAGCCAATATTCACCTGTAAATCTCGCTGACTGTGAGAAAGATGTGGCAGTAATGGGCTGAAGCTTGAGGCTGGTGGGGAAAGAAGAACATTGCAGTGCATTAGGAACACTGTCTGATTGTCATCTACTCTCTCAACCACCAGGAGGCAATACTGCAATAATAATGAGAACCCGTTGGCATCTCCCACAAATCATCTCCCATAATTCACTGCTGTAAAGTTTAACAGCCAAGTTTCTTACCAACAAAATGCACATTGCTTTATTACACAGCAAATATCATCTGTTTTAAATACATGTGAAAGAGAGTAAAAAAAAAAATGACATCGAAGCAGCTGTACATGCGTGTCTGGTGCAGCACGTAAATGTACATGCTCATATTTTAATAGAACAGGTTTCATTAATATACCCATAGTTCATATGGGCAAAGAATGCCATAAAAACATTTCACCCAGACCCAAAACATCAGTGCTCCAGAGAGCCCACATGTGCCCCTGCGGTCTTTGATCCTCAGAACATTTGTCTCTGTTTGCGCATGTGTTTTGTGTGTGTGTGTGTAGGCCACAGGGAGAAGCCTCATTATTCTCTCCTTCATTTGGGACCATTAAAACATCTGCCACACCCAGCCTACAGGCACCCTCATCTCCCCTCTGCACGCACACACACACACACACGATCCTCACACACCACCCCCCAAACCCCAAAGCATCTCAGACATTCCCGTAACCCCAGCTATTCAACGCTTGCCAAAAGCCGCCAATTTGCTGCTCCAATAAAAAGAGACGCATTTAGGCAACAAATATTAAATGGTATGATCCCGTCTCAGAAACAGAAGACAGAGCAATAGAAACAAGAAAGAGAAAGATCACATTAAGAAGAATTCACCAACTCAAAGCCAAAGTCATAAAACCAATGAATGAAACTGTATGGCTGCAATCACAAGCAATTTTTCGCACAATAATTCAGATGCACCTGGAGCCGAAATGTTGATATACAACACCATTTAATTCCTCACCTGATCTTCATAAATAAGCGATTCAGACACCAGTCATCAGACAATCGTCATACACTACTGTTAAAAAGTTAGGGGTCAGAAAATGAATACTTTTACAAAATGTTTCTATTTCAAATAAATGCTGTTCTTTTGAACTTTCTATCCATCCAAGAATCCTGAAAAAAAATATGCATCACTTTCCATTGCTTTACTGTATTTTGATTAAATAAATGTAGCCCTGCTGAGCATAAAAGACTTCTTTCAAAAACATTTAAAAATCATAATAAAACCCCACTTTTCAACGGTACAAATTCACAGGTGCCTTGTGGTCTAGGATCAAACCTGCAGGCTTTGCATTATCACCTAACCCTTTGGCAGCCTCAAAAAAAGCATTTCTCCTTAAAGGGAGAGTTTACCCCAAAGTTAAGATTATGAAATAATTTACTCACCCTGTTTTATCATGTTGTTCCAAACCTGTATGACTTTCTATATTTAATTGGGACTGGAGCTGTCAAGAGCTACAGTGGAGGAGAAGAAAGTTCAGAAGACTTCAAATATAGAGCGCGAGTAGTTTGGGCCACTTTTACTACACTTTCATGATCATTTTTCTGAAAATACATGGTGTTTTTTGCTTTTATTATATGGAAAAGAGTGATCATTACATTCTTCATAAATTCACCTTTTGTGTTTTACAGTGGAAATAATATGTGTTTGGAACAACAGGCGGATGAATAAATTATCAATCCTTTTCAAAACCGAAAATTGACAAACTATTGCTTTAAGTCTCTAAAATCTCACATAAGAGATCATGTGTAGTAAGAAGAGGCGTAGGAAAGGGCTGTCTGCTTTTACTTTTTATGAAGGCCGAAGCTTTCTCTCCCTAGTGAAAACAGATGGGTTTTCCAAACACTCATCCATACCTTCTCCTAACACTTCAGGGAGGGTCAATTACAGAATAGCAAAAACATCCTCTTTCTGGCAGTGGGATGCTGGAAGATGCTGTTTATTGTTGTTGGAGCTCAGCTGTGAGGAAGGTGGATGAAAACAGAAATGTGAAACTAATTTCTGGTTTCCCCTTTTTGATTGCGGTTTAAACAACTTGTTCCTGCAACGTAAACACACCGCACAGTTTAATATGCTCTGAAGCACAAACAAATACGAATTGAACGCAGTTGCATTTGGGCCTTATTTTACCTGTCTGTACAGCTCAGAATGAGATGCTAAACAGACCTCGACGAACCTCAAACATCAGCTGTGTACACGATGACTGTTTGACGTCCTTAGACAGACATGTAAATAAGGTCTTGATTTCAGTCATTTTAAGTTTCTTTAAGTAGGAATGAAAGAGCCTCATAAAGATGTGTATGGACCACGGGCCTGGTTCACGTCACACTGTTTGAGTCTGTTTGTTAATCTTCATACATTGTGTACCATACGAACAACAGACCATCAAATTCCTTCTTTACTACCATAGTTTTACTGTCAACAGCAGCACCAAATGAATTAGCAACCGAAGCAAATATTATGACATGCGGTACTAGTTGCCACCAAACATAACATTGTGAATTGGTTGCTAATAAACACGGTGATGGTCTGTTGTTGTAAGGTGCTGATATATCTGTTCGGCCATTTTTAAGTTGACGAATGCAACTATACAACATTTGGTGTTATCAAAAAGGGAAACATTTTTACTCAAACTTGAGACCCATCTAAAGAAAATACCAGCATTTAATGGTAATATAGAAGAAATCAAGCGTACCAGTAATGAGTTGTTAACATGTTTGTCCAGACTCTGTGTCATTGATTCATGGTCAGACAGCACAGATTCCAGTAAGCTCACTGCTGCCCCCTCCAGACAGGTGGGACTAAGACACCACAGGGTCACTACAGCCTCATCCTCCAACACAAGCCTCTTACTGTGTAAGAAAGAAAGACAGGAAAAACATACACGGGTCAAGAGTGGACATCATCTGTGTGTTGTCATTAAATGCTGCATTACAGTGTTTCAGTGCAATGATACTTACCTGATCAAGGCCTCACTGACTTCCTTAATAAACTCTTGATTCAGACAGGAAGAGCCACACAACATGGAATGCTTCAACAGAGCTCCAATGAGAGGAGCCATCTGAGGACATGTGACCAAGGCAGCGCATGCCGTAGACATGGTGTGAATGTTCTTGTTTGAACATCTACAAAGAGTGATAAATTAGTGTGGATTACATATATATATATACACATAGTATGTATGTATACACAGAAGATCTTTAATAATAACTGTTGTTAGAGGTGCTCTAAAGGCGAATCCAGTGTGAGATTAAACGTTCATTACATTGCTGATGTTTTTGGCAAGCCGTCACAGCTTTTAATGACCTCGTCTGTCATCAATGACACCACCTGAAAGTGACAACAGGACACAACAGCTTGCCTATAATTTCACAAATGTAATAAAAATGCAATTTAAAAATCAACACAAACTTTAACTTTGGTTTCAGTTTATAATAACCGTGAACATGAACAACTAATTTCTCATGTGAATAAGTGGAAAATACATCTATGGCAGGGCAATATATCTATTCACAATGTGTTCACTATGATTTTGCCGGTGATGTAAAATGATAATGTGAACATTGTGAATGATTTTAAAAAGATTTTATCAGTCCATTTTTAAACAGCACATCGCTAGACTAGTTTTACAAGCCCTTCCTGTCATGCAATATGTGTCTAAGAAAGTGTTTAGACAAACTTAATCTCAATAGAATTGAACTTCATCAGCAAAAAATGTAAGTTTGAAAATATGTTTCTATGATTTGTTTTCATTATAACTCCAATTTTAATTAAAAAAAACATTTAGTATGAAGGAATATATATATATATATTCATTCATACTAAATGTTTTTACTATATATATATATATATATATATATATATATACCTCATTCATTCAAACTAAAAGTTTTTTTTATTAAAATTGGAGTTATAATGAAAACAAATCATAGAAACATATTCAAACTTACATTTTTTACTGATGAAGTTCAATTCTATTGAGATTAAGTTTGTCTAAACACTTATATATATATATATATATGTAAATATTGCTGTTTATTATGGTTTAATATTTGATTGGTCAAATCCTTATTTCAACATAAATTATTCAATATTAATGTGCCTGGTGTTAATTTAGTTAATAATGCTTTATTATAATGCTATGCATTATTTAAACAATTTAAGCTTTTCACAGTATTTTACTTCTAGATTACACATTTTCAACCTATTTGGCATTAGTGGCTGTTTACTAGAAACAACAGTTATTCTGATTGGGGGAAAGAAAATAGATTCAATCGAAAATCATCAATAGACGGAAAAAGAGAAAACGTTTAGCCTTATTACCCATCACACCACCCATGTCATTGTGAACTAATATGCCAAGTCTGTGAACAGTGATTCCCAAACCTTCTGAAGAGCCTCTGAGTGGTATCGCTTCGGGCTTGATCCAGCATGTTTTACTGTAGCATGAGATACACTGCCCTCCTGCTCCGAGATCAGATGACACAACATATTCTGTCCAGAACAGACACAGAACGTAAAAATGCAGACGACAGATTTTATTGGGAAAATTTTATCACACACCATGAAACATCAATAACTTTGAATTATTTTGCTTTGTCTATAATGTGAAAACTATTTGCTCATTATAAATACATCTCCATGTTGCATGCAAATAAAAAAAGGGGAAAAGACAATGGAACTGGTGGCAAGGCCCGTCTGTTTATGAAAGCACAGGGTTTAACCCCTTACCAGTCGCCCCCCTTTTGGCAATCGAGTGCAAAATCACATACCCATAATAAAATGGTTGTTGCTAAGGAGTCCTTCTGACTACACACAAAACCAAGGTATCATTTAAAAGCTAACACTTGACAGTTTACTGTGAAATACTCAGAAGTGCTCTAGCAATTACTAATAGAGAGATAAAGCAGCTCAAAAACAATGCAAAATTTTTTTTAATGTAAAATTCGGGATCACCAGTGATCCCTGCGGCTCAAGGGGTTTAAGCCTAGACAGAAAACATGTCTGCTTGTGGTGGGGCCATGTGGTTTCTTTAGGTTTACAGTATGCTAAGATGTCCTCCACAGACCCAAAGAGGCTCAATTACTACCATCTGAACAGCACAAACACACTGCAGATCACACTTAACTCTAAGCTGGGCTGCGGCTATAGCACAGGCCAATGAAACGCAGACCTTTTATATTCTCTAGTTTTTTTCTCTACCTTGAGGTGGAGGAAGATGGCATCTGTCATGATGTTTTTTCTTTGTTTTGTGTGGAGTTTTTTTTTTATTTGGCCTTCAAAGTGGTAATTTAGACAGTACTAAACCACATGGATGCCCAGGCTAAATCAAAACAACTTGTACATTATTCCTAAAATGAAAAAAAAAAAGAAAACAGAATGTTTGAGAGGAGCACATATTCACCTTTCTCGGGTGTTTTCTGATCAAGGCATCACATGACTCTAAGCCTAAAGATCTTCAAAGAAACAAGCTAACTAAATACATTATTAAACAATTGCTTGTTCTGGGTGGTTGCTATGTAGTTGCTAGGGCACTCTTAAAGTGTTCATGTTTGCAAGTTTTGATGCAAGTTGTTGCAAGTTAAATGTATATATTTAGTTTGAAAACATTTCACAGAAATGTTGAAGTCGTTATGTTAGAAAATTAATATGTGAGTTTTATTAAAATTTGGACTGTGTTTGAGTCGTGAGTTATAAGTTCAAAGAAATGTAATTATATCCATTGATTTCAAAGAGGTAAAACTTGTAATTCTCAGAATATATGGTCTTATTATATGTTCTTATATATCTATATATCTTATATATGCACATTGCATTTCTCTTGAATATTGACGAAATAGATATTTTGTCTTGCATACAATTTTTTCTCTAGTTCACGTAAAATTTTACATTTCAAAGAATTTCTAAAATGTTTTATTGATTAAAAGGGGTACATATAGTAATAACTTGGTCATAACAGTAACGTTCAAACAAATTTTGCATTCAGTTATGGCTCAGTTTTACAAGTTATAAGCAGATTTTGAATGCATTAATATGAGGGCTAAAAAAATCTTCATGTTGGGGCAGGGGTAAGTTTCCTGACAAAATTTAATCCTTATGGTTAGGGGGTTTAAAAAAACAGAAAAATACAGGCACATCAAAAGACAAAGTGACAGAAATAGTAAAGATGGGCTCAGCCTAAAATAGTTCTCGAATGCGCAGTGGTGATTGTACTTAAAGAGACCACACAAGGCTCCCTAAAGACTGCTCCAGACCCCCAGGAGCCCTGAAGGAGCGGAGAGGCCATCAGGCATGGTCTGGTCTCTGTGATGTGGAGAGAGCGAGTCAGGCTGGCGCTCCAGAGCAAAGGCTCACAGTAGAATGGGCAACAGGCCCTTTAAAATGTCAATCCGTGGCTCTAGTGGAAGCATGGTGATTCTTCTTCTGGGCTAAACCACCCACACGAAGAACACGACCAAGATGGCTTTGTGAATGACAGGACCATTTGTTTATTCATGATGAGTGACTAAAGGAACACAGGCCATCACCGCTGTTGAGGCTCTGGGGAGTCAGCTGGAATCATCCCAGATGGACCACACATTGTAACCCATGCTGATCGACATGAAGGCTTTCTCTAATGGATGAGTCTTCAAATGTTGACAGTGACAGCAAACAGCGCTCGGAACAAACAACGAATGGGGATAAACGGAAAAACACACGGTCCATTAGGACCGCAACAAACACGAGAATGGTAAAATAAGAGATCAACGGCTTGGAAGAGGCAAGACGTCAGACTGGGAGGAGAAGATTGACCCCCAGGAAATCAACTCAAACCAAATCAATTTACTAAAACACAACAAGAAAGAGACTGACAACATTGGACAGTAATTCTATTTCAGCAAAACAGAACAAAAGAGAAAGTGATCTGCTATTAAACGGAGAACACAAAGTGGCACACTTCCTGACTCAAACCTGAACAAACGTTACAACTACAGGGTATGTCCCTTAAAGTCACCATGAAATCAAAATTGACAAATCTTTTTTTTTTTTAATGGAATATTTCAGTATTTGCTATAAATGATTTATCCATGCACAATCGTTCTTTTTTTCTTTTTTTAAATGAATGTGCCTCATAATTATTTAAATAATCTTCACCTATGCGAATGGTACTCCAAATGTCTGGAAAAGCATGAGATTACCATGGTATCATGGTGTAATTTTGACAATAAACTGACCTCTATACCAAAAGAAAAGTGTGAAAAACAGCGACTTTCTGGACCTTTTGTAGGACAGTCACTGGAAACAATACAGAATGTATTCCTCTTCCCATGTTTCATCTAAGTAAATGCTCAAGCGCCTATAATTTGTAACTTCCTCAAACAAATAGTCCTAATCTCACTGTTTTTTGTCCTGTATCTTTTTCGAACAAACCATACGTACACACACTGCTGCTGCACTAGGGATTGTTAGCTAAGCAAATAAATAATGTAAGATTGAATACCGTGTCTCAACCCCTGACAGAGAACCCACACCTCCCTCTGACTCCACTTCCCTTCGTATAGGTCAAAAAACATCTGGCAAATTTAAAGTTTACTTTAAAAGCCCTGCTTTAATTAGCGCTATGTTTTATTAGATGAAAAAAATAATCAAACGAATGCACACACAAAACGCGAGGGGTTCTGTATTGCTTATGGTAAACCATCTGTGTGGACTCTGTAAAAAGGTTGAAAGTGTACAATTATTTTAGTTCTTTTTCATCACCCCACTCTCCCAACCCTGATTACATCTATTCAAATATAAAAGTGTACATTGAGAATTTCTAAAAAACTTTTAGCAGATTGAAAACTGTTGGGGTCTGAAAGAGTATGAGATTTATAAGGTATATTACAAACAAAAAAGGGCTTAAACCTTCAAAGCATGTACTTTTAAACTCTAATTTAATCTAATCTAATTTTTAATGACAATTTTAATTAAATAATTAGGGCTGTCAGGCGATTACATTTTTTATTTAATTAATTGCATGATGTGCCAATACATTTATTTAATTGCACACCAAATTTGGCAGAGAAATTACCCCTAAAAGATTATTTAATTATTGATAAAGTCATTATTGTGTTAAATGAGAAAAGCTTAAAAAAGCAGCTTTAGAAAGAAATATTTAATTTGATTCAAAATAGAATTTATTACACATAAACCTTTAGACTACAACGGCAATTTGTTTTTCAGAAGCTGCACCTGCATTGGTATTTAGATATATTTACAGACCGTTAATTGCAGCTCAGATGTGGCATGAATGCATTTACACTGCAATTAAAATTAAATAATTGCGTGAGATTAATGGGTTTTAAATGGCTATTAAAAGGATAGTCCACCTAAAAATTACAATTCTGTCATCATTTACTCACCCTAATATAGTTTCAAACCTGTATGACTTTCTTTCTTCTGTGAAACATAAAAAAGATGATTTGAGAAATGTCTCAGTATTTTTAAAATGGAAGTCAACATTCATAAAAATATCTTATGCTCCACAAAAAAATTTAAAAAGTAATATAGGTAAAAGTAAAACGCCATGAGGTAGAGTAAATGATGAAAGAATTTTAATTTTTGGGTAAACTATCACTTTAATGGGTTTTTTATTAATATGGAATATAAAATATTATTTTTTTAAGAAAGTAAAACTGCCAGTAGGTGGCAGAAAATGTCTTTATGACAGAGTATTTAACTCACTCATTCATTCAATTTGTTTTGATGGCTCAAATTCAGGAATTGAGTAAATGTCACTCTTTATGAATGGGCCATTGAATAATTGGCACCCGATTCGTTCAAAACGAGGATTTGTTAAAAAAAGAGACACTTTTGTGTGTTATATTTTCATTGGCAAAATTTAGCAAAAACATACAATATTGAGTCTAAAACAACACAATGTTAACTTTTTATTTATTAAACTGTTGGATAAAATCAATATCACATTTTCGCTCGTGCTATTCGGCACAAAAACCGCACTCGTGTGATATTGCATTCGTTGCTCATATGATATTGCTTAATTATATCATATGATATAAATATAAGACAAAATATTCATACAGGGGTATTTTTGTCCCAATATCTGGAATTTTAGGAACATTCTAACTGCATGTTTAGCCATACATGTTTGAGTCTGATCCCGGATCAGAAGACAACAAACCTACACCTCAAATACCAAGGATACTCCAGTCTGCAACAGCTTGGCAATAAACCATTTTTATTTATATCAATTCCTTATGCATTTGTGAGGTAGTCTTGTAGTTTATTACATGTTGGAACAAAGACACTTCAGAAAGGTGTTTATTTAGTTACATAATTTAAACATTTGTCACCTGTGAAACATTTATGCATATTACATAAGCTTTATAAGTTGGTAGAGGCAAATAAAGTTTAAATACCTGTTGCCACAGATATCATTTAACACAAGAATGACTTTATCAATAATGAAATTATCTTTTTGGGGTAATTTCTCAGCAAAATTTGGTGTGCAATTAGATTAATTAATCGGCACACCATGTATGTTTCGTGTAGACGAATTATGAATGTACCATCGCTTGTCACACTGTCGTTCTTATATTTGTCGTTCATCATTTTCAGAAAAGTGATAGTAAAGCGAGTACATATTAAACCATCTGCAACAGACAAAGCAATAGTGACAAGGTAAAAACATAGTTTTTTCTTGTGAGTTGTGACATTAATGTCGGATCCAATGTAGTCAGCACTGCATCATCTTTTGTTTTGTTTCTATGAAAATTCTTTAAAAATGAATCCACAGTAAAATGAAGCGAACAAATGAACAGTGACTTACTGACGCAATATGGAACTTTGTAAAAACACGCTTTGTTTTCGGCCCAATGAGAAAATTTTCAGTTCTGAATTGTACAGGATTTTTTTTATAGCACAATGACCTCTTATGTCAAGAGATCAAGGAAAATTTGATTTCTTAATTCATTTTTTCTTTCATCTTCACACTCTAAATTAAACAACCAATATATTCCACATTTTCAATTGTGTCTGTAAGGATATCAATTTGTTAAACATCTTTGGCGATTTATTAACCTTAAGGGGTGAAATGTTGTTGGCTTTACCTTGATCCAAGTGTTGGCTTTTCGTTCAACAGCGTTCAGTGGCTCAGCGCTGTACAGACAGCTCAAACACCGCAGCAGGAGTCTCTGGCTTCTCTCTGAGCATACATAAACAAGACCACAGGACAAAATGCCATTCATAAGATGTGAAAATAGACACATTATTCATCTAATGGGAAACCCATGAAAATGCATGCATGCATTAATGCATTTATAACCAGGCACAATGTAGACTAAACTAAGATGAAATATCTCATTTAAACCTAGACATTTTTCAATGCAACTTTTCACTCAAATTGTTATGCTTATAATATCAATTTATAATAAATATATATACAACTTTAAATCAAATTCATAATATCATTTTTAACTATATAACGGGGTAAAAAGTACAGTGAAAGATCTTTAAAATTGTTCAAGTCATTTTTAAGACTGCATGTGAAGAACACATAATCTGATAAGAAATTTCAGGGAAAGGAAATAGTGATGAGACAAGAGGAGTAATGAGGTAATGAAAGAAAGCCAAATAACAGAACAAATGCCCAGCAGGCCACTACAGGTTTCATTGGAAAATTAGTATAAATACCCAAACCATGCAGACACATTTCTTGGTCTCAAATGGGAAACACACCCCCAAGTGTAGAAGAGTCATAAATTTACCATCCGCAATAACACATGGGTTCCAACAAAGTCTTCCCAGGAACTGGCCCACAAAAGGAAACATCTCCATGGCCTCACTAGTGGAGCTCTGTTATACAGTAAACACACACACACCTCAGACATTAATAGCAAAAACCTGCATTGGAATCATGAAAAATAAACTGCAATACAGCCTTTCACATTGCATACCTAGTATTAATAATACAAATAGTTTGTCGGCTTTTTCAATTGTATAGTATAAAGAAACTGTGAAATAATGGGGTTGAACAATATTGAAAAACGTTACAAGCAAGATTCAAACTTTCATCCCTTGCATTAGCATTAAAGCTCAATGTGCAAAAGCATGTATGCTCAGTTGAAAATTTGTTTGTACTTTATTTGTATTTTAACACCTCATCTTTCCAAATATACAGTACTCATCTCATAGATTATGTTAATGACACACCCTTTATATCAATGAAATTTGAGTCATATTTTGTATAGTGTGAAAGTTGGCATCTGTGAATGAATCAGAAACAGTCTGGTGTTTCCATGGTGCTCCAACACCATGAATACAGATCATACATAATTCAAGTCAGGTGGCTGGTCGGATATAAAACACACCTGATGGAGAGATAAGATATACCTAATATAATGAGATAAACATTATATTACACTTAATTTTAGCATTTACTCTCCCTTTCGAGTGCCATCGGCATAGCATGCTGGGAAATAGACATCCCAGCAGTTTCAGTTAAACTTAAGTTTGCTAAATTAAAAGATATTAATTTCATAAAACTCAAAACAATGAAACAGTTCAGTTTACTTAAAATATATCCATTTTGTGAACTTGAAAGAAAAAGAAAGTGCTAAATTCTCATAAAAGTTAATTTGATAGTTTCTCCTACTCAAATCAATTAATTATTTTGAGCGTTAGGGTTTACAGTGTTGATGTATGGTTTGATGTATGGAATCTGAAGGTGCAAAAAACTGAAACATTGAGAAAATCTCCTGTAAAGTTGACCATTTATGTTCGCGCTTGTTCTGCATTCACTTACAAAAATAAATGTTTTATATATTTACGGTAGGAAATTTACTAAATATCTTCATGGAACATAATCTTTACTTAATGTCCTAATGATTTTTGTCATAAAAGAAAAAGCGATAATTTTGACCCATATAAAAGCCATTGTTGGCTATTGCCACAAATATACCCGTGCTACTTGTGACTGGTTTTGTGATACAGGGTCACATATACTCTAAAATAGATGCCTCTCTTGCCACAATAGCCAATCACTTTATTGTTTTTTTTTTTTGTCATTTTAAAGGCCCATTTTGTTTTTTGGTACATCAAGGAAGAACTGATGGTTGCAGAGAGGAACTCAGCAGGAACAAATGAGCTCATGTCAGAAACTATATTGCTTAGAATGTTCGTCATCAAAATTGAAATCAAGACCAGATACTGTCTCAACTCATGAGCTGTGGTCAAATTTTTTTTTTAAAAAGTAATACTGACAGTTTAAGTGCACAATGAAGTTCTGCCACTTGCCAAGTTAGCCGACATCAAAAGTATGAACAATTAGCTAATATGAAAAAAATTAATCAGCATTTCCCAAAGAACTATTTGAGCCAAAAAAAAAACTTTTGATGGTCTTTTAATAAGCAATTCCCACAAAGACAGACAGAAAGAGTCACTGATCATTTCTTTAAAGTCAGTTACGTAATTAATGAAAACCAGCGTGCTAATGCAAAGGCATGTTGAGGATCACAGCTTTTTGCATCAGTTCAAGATGTGCCTTGCCAATTTACTGTACACTGGAAGCCACACAAAGGATCTGAGCCTTTTTACATTCCATAGGCACATACATTGTTGGATGCTAAACGATTTCAGTGCACCCATGAAGAGAATGACACCATTCCTGTGGAACTTTAACACGTCAAGTCTGACAAAAAGAAAAAGACCTTGTGGCAGCCAAAAAAATAATGAATGCAAATACAGAGCACATACTAAAATAATTATTGTAGCTCTACAACTGCCATTTGCATTTATAACATCTAATGGAGGATTTTGTTTTATGTCAAGGTCCCACTAATGGGATGATCCTAAAATGTAATGGCAGCTCTACATTTTCATGTGTAAAAAAACATTTTGTATGTGAAAGAAAGCATGATATAAAAAAATGTGTTGTTAGCAAAATTAAATAATTGTTTTTTGTATTTTTATTGTAATGAAGCCAAAACAAATTATTAAAATATTATCTAGGAAATATTTTGACAATCTATCATTTTACCCCCACTTTAAATGTTATATACAACCTAATTAATTAAATTATTTAATGCCTTTTCAAACCTAATATTGTTTCAAATCTGTCTTACAGCTTTAACAACCATAAAATTACAAAAAAACTAAAAATAAAAAAATTATTTTGCAAATTTCTGCAAATTCCCAGGAAACATTTTGGAGCCACCTTGGGTCCCCAAACACCATTTAAACATTTTGATTAAATTTGAATTAATACAATTTGAGAATTTTCAAGTATATCTAAAAATAGATCAAATAAAATATGCTGCTTTTTAATAAACTCACTATACCACATCACAATATAAAATCTGACTAATTATGCTCCTCCAATGTAAACTCTTGAAAAACAGCTTGAAATGACCATACATTTGACCATGACAAAGCAAATTTGTAATTGCATGTACTATCCCAGAGATGCTTTCTCATGGGATTTTAAGGGCAAAAAGTCTTATATACACATTCACAAGTCAGCAATTATGGAATGTGTTCACTCAAACATGGAATGTCTCCCCTTGAGCACGGGCGCATCGCCAGTGGGCACCCAACTGTGCCAGGCTTAGGAAGAAAACCGTTTACGGGACCGTGAATCCTCCCCTTTCCAGCAGTCCCAAGCAGGGAGTGGGAAAACCGGTTCTGATGGAATGCAAATGAGGAAATTGATATAAACGAGACATTTTTCATCCTCAGGCGTGAGCCACGTCCTTAACTCATCCAAGCACTGCCGTTCAGATCCGCTTCATTCGGGCCGTTTTACGAGGCTCTGCCGGGAATAAAGGTTTAGTGCCAATTAAGAAATCCCGATCCCTTCACGTTGCTGAATGCTGTCAGAGGAGCTGACGCATGTTGAGCCTGATGGAAACGGAAGGTGTGATTGCATTTTGGCAGGGCAGCCATTGTAAGTTGAAATAAGAAAGCCTGCAAGATTTAGTTTTCTTTTCTGACATGCCAGGCACCAAACGGCATGATGCGCAAAACCAACGGGAGATCTGCTGGAGCGAAAGGCCGCTGCAGGTTGAATAAAGAGCTTCTTTCAAGGTGAGGAGAGTCAGTGTGAGGCAACATTTTTCTTAACACTGGTCCTTCACAGAGTCGCGCTAACCCATGATACCCTGTCCAAAATTGCAACACTTGATGCAGGGATACATTAGGTTAACGCTGGCAGTCCCTGAGTGGCTATTAGCCCACTAAATCATCACCGCCGCTGTGCCAATGTCCAGCCTTCATTCGCACAGAGCGGCTTCTGTTAGGGGTGCTAAAAGAGTTAGTTAAAGCACTATGACCTTGATATTTAAGGAGATTCTATGAACTCGTGCAATGTGCAAAACTTATCATTTTTAAAATCAACTCCATTTCTTAGTTCTTAGTTACAGTGTTACTTTTAGCACATTAAAGCATAATATGCTGTCATCATGCTCAAAATCTCTCAAAGTTGGATCTCTTAATTTCTCTTTTTTTAAAGCACCTCAGTTAAAAAATATTACAGTACTCAAGTATGGCCCACTCGTCCAGGGCCGTTGTGAGAGTTTCATGCGAGTGGATTATGTAAATGTATTTTCATGCCTTTATTTTTAATGCAAATTTAAGTATTTGGTTTTCAGTGGCAATTGTTTGTGACTTCTGATGATTTAATCTTGTTTGCTAGTTTGCTAAAAAAAAAAATGAAACCAATCAGTAATGTTTTAGTAATGCAGTAATCAGAGATGTATAGTTTCATTACATGTATAGTTTCTAGCTATTCTTGCAAATTTAAGAACACTTCAGAGAAAAAAGGTGTAAAAAAATAAATAAATATACATTTAGATACGCTTAAATTGTATACATCCATTTTTTTACATTTTTTTATTTTACATTTATGATGTTTTGAGGACCGTAGAAATGTTGACAAGAATTCTATAAATGCAAATATAAAATTATAATTTAAATTAATACAATTGTAAAATGTATTATGTTTTGGAGACTTACTGTCATACAAATCTTACTGTCTTACCTTGTATTAAAACAAATTATTTAAAAATCATAAAATAGTGGACCTCACAAATCAATTAGTCTGTTATTGGACAACTAGATGACCATTCTGTAGATAGTGTAAACTCGAATGCTACAAATCTCCTGGTGAAGAATACTGTTGTGCAGAACAACATTAGATCAACATTTCTTTACTGGATCCTAACAGAACAGCTGAGGACTATGTAAAATGTTCCACAAAATTCCAGAAAAAAGTCCTGCTTGTGAAGTTGTGTGTTGTGAAATTTTTCATACCATTTGCTGCAACCCCAGAAGAACCTGCTGGAGAAAACTCCTCAGATAATCAAGGTGTCTGCTTGTGTCCAGAAGGGCGGAACATGATGTAGCCTCGCCCCAGCTCACTGCTCTAGCCATCCAGAACTGCACATCTGTCTCCGAAACAGCAGCCATCCTCTGAAGTCTGCAGAGACACACAAATAAATGCTTTTGGGGGATGAACAATTCCTTGAACGGCCACCAGATCTACATATTTGGACCATGCAACTTCAAAAGTGTGTTTCTCATTCCAAAAAAAGTAGGAGAGTTAAGTCCATAATAATGATGCCTTTTGTACAGAGTCTGAGATGACAGGGGTTGTAATCATGAAATGGGGAGTTGAAAATGTGTTACCCAATTGAGGTCTCTTAATTTGTCATCAGCCTCTATTTCATGAGCCGGCCAGTTTGAAAAAGGGGTGGGGGGTTAAAAAAGGCAATTGGTAGTGCAATAAAGTCTTCATGGACTTTATTTTAAACTTCTAGAACGCTCTTAACTCAGCACTGAAGTATTTTCGACAAATAAACAAAACGGAACAAGGCTGAAGCCATCAATGGAGACATATCCTCATCTGTGTCCTGCTGGGAGGCGAGGTTCTCACACCGTGACCACAGCGTAACTGGGTAGAAAAAGCGCTCAAACAGCTTGTGTGTGCAGGAGCAGGAGTTTGTGTCTAATTGTTGTTCTTAGTCTTAATGACAGGTCTGTAAAAAACACAACAAGGGAGTGTTTTTATGATCTGCTCGTAACGGCGGAGTTGTTTAATGTCTTGCCATCACCCCTGCTGGAAAAATCCCTTGGTAAGACAATGTAAATATATAATTAGCCTTTCTTTCCTTTTTTTCATCAAACCAAACTATGAACAAACGCTCCTTGTTGACTTGTCATCCCCGCACAGCTTTCACCAATCCTTCGGGGGACATAGCCGTCTGGCCAATAAACTGCCACAGCCAAGATGGGTGTAATTCAGACACAAAATACTAGTAGAGAGTTAGCTGAATCTGTGCACGTGTAAATGGTTTGGCCTATATGTTATGTGCTGGAGAGTGTCAACATTGATGTGTACCAACACATACTAATATCCTGACTGTATGCCAAATAGAAAAAAAACGCTTTAGTAAAGAAGTGATGACAAATGTATAATTTGGCTCCTGACATAAGCAACAGTCAAGAGCAAATTATGGGCACCGTTGATGGGCCCCATTGACTTCCATAATATGGGGGGGGGGGGGGGGGTACAGTCAATACAAGTCAATGGGGTCCATCAACTGTTTGGTTACCAACATTCTTATCTTCTTTTGTGTTCGGCAGAAGAAAGAAGGTCATGCAGGTTTGGAAAAACTTGAGGGTGAGTAAATGATGACAGGATTTTTATTTTTGGGTGAACTATCCCTTTAAATAAACAAATGGGTACAAGGGGTACTTCATCACTGCCAAAATGGACTTTCCAATAAAATTTGGCAACATATGGAGTAGAAAGTGAACCTTTTTGTGCTACATGACTAGAGAAAACGGTGAAAAAAGGCTTTTGTCCTCCCTTTTAACAAGTAGAAAAACTTAAAACACCCATAATGCACTGGGCATGTTGCCATTCAAGACCATACCAGTCTGCTAAGGATACGCTTACCAGAGTCAAATACCAACTTGCTTTAGTAGGAAACAGCTCTTAGCAAACTTTTAGTCATAATGGATTTGATCCCGGGTTGCTAGAATTCAAAGAGTAAACATTTAGTGGGAGTGAGGTATTTTCCAGTATGTTGTAGGTAGTGGTTAAGCTTGCAAAGAATTGTAAATACAGAGTAAACACAGCGACGAAAGTTTCGAAACCTCTGTGTTTGTAGTTAGCATGATGACCGCGAAAGGCACAAAAACAGTGTTTTGGAAAAAACTGAAAGAAATTGTCATTCTGTCAGTTCCGACCCAAGCAAAATGCCATAGACATAAACAAACATAAACATAAACCAGTAGGCTACACAACACACCATAACTGAACATAAATGTAATAATCAAACATAATACATAGGCTACACTATAACTGGGGTTTGTATGATTATGTCTGACATGTCATGAGCTTCCTCAAACTTTCCAAAATCCAAACTGAAACTTATCTTGATTTTGAAGAGCTAAGACATTTAGGAAGTACCGTATGTTTAACTGAGCACACTATATTTTACAAGGTTAAGAGAACCATTACCATTTTTTATTTACCTTGGTTTTATATTGTACATATTTTATATCATATTTGTCTGTAATCTCACTGACTCCAACATCAGCGCAAAAAGCTTTTCACTTCTGTCTGAGTACATACACGCCTCCAAACAAACATTACAATAAAGAGTAAAGACATGAATATTTATAAGGTCACGTGACTTATTATTCATGAGCAAAAAGCGAGGTCATAGATTCGCAAATGCGCATCCTGTTTCTGACAATCATAGATAAAATCACATACCGTCAGACCAAAGGCTTCATTGTAATGTGAATAAACAAAGTAGACCCAGATGTTACCTTTAAAATCAGCAGGGTAACGTTAAGCTTGACGACGGTCTGCGAACACTTCAGCCGTCGTGTTTGACAGTTCTGCACTCTCACGGCTTCCTTATTTTGCTCAGGCTGACCTACATGTATTGTCTTAATTTTCCAATAATATAAGATAACTGTATATAAGATTACTAAACACAATATGGAATTTTCGCGGCAACAGATGCTGTAAAAATCTTTCTGAACTTCCCTCTCAGACATCTAAACCGGATGTTGTCGTCTGCTATTGGCTGCACGCCTCTAAAGGGGGAGGGGCAAATTCGCAGCATGAACTGAAGCGCGCATACATTATTCAGGAAAATACTGTTTTGTTAAATCACACAAAAAGTACACTTTCACACTCTCATTATCTGAAGGAACAAATGTGCCAAGTGTTTCCACTACATGACTGTCTGATAATATGTATGATAAAAACTACATTTTATACATTTTGAAATAATGCTTTTCAGCTCTTAACTAATATAATAAATAGCCTATGACACATTAATGTGGTTTATTTTTATTTCACCCTTTGCATATTATCATAATTTTAAATAACATTTTTATGATTATTTTAATTGTTTAAGACTAAGGATCTGAGATAATTGTTTGTAAAATAGCAATATGCAGCAAAAAATAAATGTTAAAGGCATGGTTACATTCAGAACGTTTTAACATAAATACCTCCATTTAACATGAAGAAAAATAAATCGTTCACCTATAACATAAAAGCGCGTGAATAAACCCATTAATTTGCTTTCTAAAGCTTTAGATGGTATTTGATTACGTCATTAATCGCGCGTTTTGAAATAATTTGTGTAGCCTATGCTTGATCCTTTTTCACATTCTCCTGCAGGATTAGTGCAGGACTGTTTTGCATTTGACCAATAGGTGGCACTGTTTAAAAATGGTTTCAACATCTATAAAGAACAGAACCTCAGGGCTCCGTCCAAATAGTTAGATCTCCTTTAAGGTAGTTTAGATAGCCTATAAGATTAATCCTAATGGCATGTAAACTCTTATGTATTATTACTTAGCTGTTTGGAAGGTTTTATAAACAAGAACGCATTCAAGTTTCGCTACGTAATTAATTTAAAAACATGTTGTCAGGACTTATCAGCTCAGTCAAATTGACTGATAATAAAAGAGATGTTGAGAGGCATGATCTGCTGCAGGCTGGACACCAATATGTGCGGTTAGAGCCTATTCGGCATCAAGGTGCAATGCAGGAAAAAATGACCTCAAGTGGTGGCAGGTTATTTATTTATCTATTTTTAGCCTTAATGGAAACATCTGTTGTCCTGCATGTCTTTGAAGGCATGACGGCTTATCAGGGAGCTGTTCTTGGTAATTTTACTGGAAAAACACTCTGATTGAACATCTCAGATGTCAGGAGTTCTGTCTTTAAAAACAAGGATATAGGAGAATCTGATAAAGAAGAAACCGGATTTAGTGTCAAAATATCAACAATAATAGCAAATAATATAAAAAAATAATTAGATTATAACAAAACCACAAAATTAACTTTTTTAACGTTTGTTTTCATTATGATGATAGTAATTTGGGATGAATGTGCTTAATTGTCATAGTTCTAAAATGTTCTTGCTGGATCTATATTTGCAGGCCATTTTTAATGAAAACAACCAAATGGGAACAACACATATTGTGAGACGAGATCTGACAAACACTGAACCAAACACAGGGCTATAAATACACACCACGGACTAAACGAGATAATCAATATGACACTGGTGTAACACATTAGGGGAAATCAAAGAGCATCTGATGAACAAAGAAAAGGGCAACTGAACTGTGAACAGTGCAAAACTAACTCAAACCCTGAACGGTCGTAACAACATTTAATAACTCAACACCCAAAGTCAAATTAATCATTGTAAGCTATTTTAAAAAGATGTAGTGCCACCCTTAAGTGTCACCCCCAGACTCCATTACTGCCCATAAGGGCGCCTCCATTTCCATTTGTGGTTTGAGTGATCTGAACCATATTTTTCCACAATTTTCACAATATATGAAGCAGATCCATCCTGTTCAGAAGTAGTATGGAAAGTTTGGCAGATTTTGATATGAATTCAACCTCTAATAAACACATAAAAAGAACACGAATGTGTGTTATAGTTCGCTGCCACATCACAAATGGTGAATCTATAAATTTTTTTCTTTATATTTAAAACATTTTCAGACCTTTTTTTGCCAACTCTTGGCATGAAAACAAACTGAGTTTTCTACCATTCTTTCGTGATTTTTCATGTTTATTACTATTTCAAAATAAAGGTCTGAACACACCTATAGGAGTATGAAAATATTCTTGTTGCAAATTGATAAATTACGACTCCTCTGTAATTTATTTAGAAGAATATGAAATATGAACAAATATGAAAACTATAAATTGTAAGCTTTCAAAGGATATATAGTTTTTTTAGGTTTAGATTAGTTTAGGTTTAGAATAGGATATTACTGTTTTAAATAGGCTTATGTAATGTCTTTGGGCCCACCGGTGGGCCGGTGACACTTAAGGGCATTTATTAAGAGTTTTTAACATTTTCTTAAAACAGCTTAACATGGGAGCATTTCTATCAGTGAAAGGAAGAACAAGAGAAAGCTCTTTCCCCCATAGATTTATTTATTTGTTTGTTTGTTTATTATTATTATTATTTATTAATTTTTGATAGGTTTTATGAGATTCACCAGTTATAGAGCCATTTCTTTGGATTTATCTGAATTGCTGCATATATATATGTGTACATTATATGTATAGTTATTTGTAATCATTCTATTTGACTGTTGAAAATGTTTGTATACACAAAAGTCTTCCACATTTTATTCCCCTAAAAAAATTGCCTCCATTGCAAAAGTTAGATGATATTATGCACACATTTCATTTAGGAGGTGACATGGCCAATCACAATGAGGTGGATACTCTGAGCCTCATACAATGGGAAGACTGTTTAAGGTCAGCCGAGAGCAGGATCTGGAGGATCTGGATTCGACCGCATACCAGCAGCAAGAAGTCAAGAAGTCAGGGGTCTGTGCATGCGGCTGTCCCCCTGGAAGCAAAGACAAATGCACGGAGGTCCGAGGCTATGTAGCTGGTTTTAGGGAACAGTGATTCCTCAAGGCCACCTCAGCAGATGCAGAGCAGACGAATTACAACAGTTGTTTAAACAGAGGTAATGGTACCACATTTGTGTGTGTGTGTGTGTGTGTGTTGGTACATGTATGTTGTAATGTGGAGAAAGACTGCATGTTCTTGCGAAAGGTTGGTGTGAGGCAGAGTCTATAACTTGGGGAATGTGTTTAAAGTGGGCTAGTGGCTCCAGATTAGAGCTCACCACCCCTGTGGTTTTCTACACACAAACTTGCGTGTGTGTGTGCTCGTGCATGTGTGTGTTTTTCTTAGAGTTGGGTGGTGCCTTTGGCTCACTCACCAAATGGAAAGGCTGCAGAGAAAAACCTCTATGCACACTACCAAGTCAAACAAATATTTATTGCAATAATTAATTTTTCATTCATGTGTGAATGCATATAAAATGTTCAACGATAGCACAATTACATTGGGCATTTTTCTTGGATTAATGTTTTTATTTTTTAATCTTAATTCATCGTTTAAACTGGCCATAGATTATCTGATAGTGATGCTCTAATTACAAAGAAGTTGATTTAAAAATTAAATCCCATAAATGTACATGCGTTTCAGACTGGACACACACAGTCACAGAATTTTTATTCTCCCAAAAGTACATTTAGGTCAGTTCGGGCCAGATTCCTTTGGTCATTACATAAAAATACATCTGGTCTGAGCGGAACTTCTTTGGTCATCCAAATAGGAATAAAGAACACACAGAAAACTGTGGTTTAATCCCTGGGCTAGAAACCATGTGTGTTTTTCCCTGAACTCAAAATGGTCGATCATAAGAAGGGGGAATAAGAGAGTTGTTGAATGTGGGGGGAAAAGGAGCCAATGTGAGAAAATAGCAAGGGCGGTGGGGGCCGAAATGATGGAAGGGGTATTGGCAGAAGGCTGCCATGTCCAGCGCTGAGATCACTAAGTGGGTGGTAGGAGCAGAGCTTCCCCTTGGCCAAATCATGAGAAATGCTCATATCTTCCAAGCATTTTGACTGGAGTAGGATGTCAACCGCTGATGCCTGTCTGCGAGCCAGAGACCGAGAGCTGCACAAATGGTAGTGCTGACAAATTAGTTCAGTTTAGATCCAGACCAGTTTCATTTCTGTACCTGGCAGAGGGTCTCTTAACCACTTCTTGCCCGACGGGGCTGGAATGATCGTTCTTTCCACTTTTTTTTCCGCTGAATGTTCTGTTTCCAAGAGAGGTCCCAAATCTGGTTTGTAGTTTTACATGCGATGCGGTTAAATCTTGAATATATGACCGCCTGTACAAAACGGCAGAGTTCCCTCCAATCTCTTTATTTATATTGAATGAAAATGTGCTGGCTGCCTGCATTACTGCCGCCCACATGAACCAGAATCCAAGCCAGCTGGCTTCAGGCTGGATCCTAACTCACAGAGAACAGAAGCACACAGACAAGGTGTGGCCAGACCAACCTGGCTCTCCTTAGGTTACCATGCTTTGGATAGGAATGGACTTTCTCTGGCCACTAACCTTCTCATTGTCCTAATTTCGATCAAGTGCCGCATACAGCAACATTTAATTGCATGTAGGTTGAGCTGCATGGTGTGAAATGTGCAATGAGAACAAATGAGACTCTTATAAAAATATAAAATAATAGATTCTACACACATGTTGCCGGTACCCTGATCACCCATTCAAAGGAAGGCGATTTCAACCCCTGGGACTAACTGTACTTTGTGCCCCATTGCACGGTATAAGTGTCCTTAGTGTAAATGAGCCGTAACTTCTTTGATTTTTCTCGTATTTCAGTGACCATCTCGTGTTCTGTTAACATGTAGACAAAAGTAATCCATCCCAACACTGATTTGATTCAAATTTGCCTCGACCAATGAAATCAGTTTGGGGTGGAATATCTGTGGGCTGACCAATGTAAATCAATATTTTTGCACAAAATACACACTTCAAACCTAAAGAGCCAATTATAGAGCCGTAAACTGAAACTACACCCGCAATTGTCCGTGACTCCTCTTATAAAACAGCATGTTTTTTCGCAGTAAACTCTATAAATAGATCAATCCTAAATGAATGTTTAAAAGCAAACATCTTAAAGGTTGAAGACAACCAATCAAACCAATCAAAAATCCACCCGATTTTAGAGAGCATTTAATGCGGCAGACAACAAAACTGCAGCATGCGCTTTTAATAAACAGAACATTGTTGTCCATTGGTGTGGATGCTAATATAGTATAGTTATATTTTGTTATTAGTGTAAAAGGGACTTTACACATGTAAACGGATGATTTGTAAACTCGTGGAATAATTGGTCTCATAAAGTGAGAAAATGGAGGTGCGTTAATGCCGAACATAAAACTATGCTTACATAATTAATCAACAAGTTTGTGGTTGGCGTAACTTGTATTAATTCTACATATTTATGACACAACAAAGCCCCAATAGTGTGCCATTGATCACAGCAATGTTTCCTGCATTAACACAGCACACCTCACGGGCTGCAGGAGAAAACAACCAAACAGCGTAACCTGTGTATTCCGGTTCACAAACATATTACGATTCGGTTCTTTAAAATGAATTTCACAAATGTAGGAGTTGCTGGTTTGAATTAATTCAATTCAATTCAATTCAAATTTATTTGTATAGCGCTTTTCACAATACACATTGTCTCAAAGCAGCTTTACAGAAATTGCATTTCGGAAATGTACATAGAAAAATACAGTTAGTTAATCAAGTATTAATTTATGGCATAACATATCGCCGGCTTTGAGTCGTCTCTTCACAGGCGTCGAGTCGTCTCTTCACAGGCGTTGGGGCATCTGAAGTCTCCGTGAGAGGCTGGATACAAACTGGAGCTGACGAACGCTATTTACCTCGGGACTAGCGTCCCGAGATAACAGCAGAAAGGCATTAGTCTCACGAATCCTCCACTGAATGAAATCACCTAATCTATCAGAGCGGCTACTGAATCACTATATGACTCACTAACCCAATATTCTACCGTAAGAGCGCACAATGCGTAGGCTACTATGTTCATCTGATGACAAATTAGTATTGGAATTGAAACAAATGTTTAATGGCTTTAAACACAAAGTAATATTCAAGTTCAGCTTGAAGAGAGCAAAAGCAATTAGACAGTAAAAATTGGTATCAAGAGACTGGAACATCTTTGAGCAGGGAGATGAAAAAACAGATGTCCTGTCTTACTCAGAATACATAAATCTTATGTGGAGGAATCTGTTGTATGTTTCTGGGGGAGCAATCGACTGCACACTCCTCATTACTCAATAGGGTATCACAGGCTTTGTGTTAAAATCCATGCTCAGTATCCCATGATGAATAATAAACGATATATATATATATAAATGGTACTGGAAGATTGAAGTTTGGGATTTAAAAATCCCATTGAAAATTGAAGATTGATTTTTTTTAAGCATTCTATTTAGTGCCTGATTATGTAGACAATTGCAATCCTGAACATAAGTGAATTAATGTTACATATTATTGGAGTAACCATGATCTCAATCCCGACTCCCTTGCTTTCCCACCATGGACTACATCTCCCATAATCCATTGCCCGGACTCATTATCCCTGATCATGTCCACCTATGTGTCATTACTCCTGGTAACTTTGCCTATTTAAACCCGGTGTGTTTAGTTACTGATTGTGAATGTTTTGTGTCACACTGCATTTCTGAGTGATGTCCTGGGTCTTGTTTTGATCTTCTGGTTGTCTCCCTGGATTTGCCTGTGTCTTGGACCTTGTTTTATGTTTGGGCTGTTTGCCTGTGGTTTTGACCTTATGCCTGTTTAATGAATTATGATTATGTATTACCCTAAATAGAGCTGTGTTTGAATCCTTAACCTGTGTTTCAGAGCAGTTTCATGACAATTATCCAAGCTAAAAAGCCTCAAAGTAAACATTTTCCTTGTCTGGGGTTTTCAGTTAGAAAGCTAGCTTACTCAGTTGGATAGCGCTAAGTGATTAAGACAAGCTAGACTGATTAGAACAAGTTATCATGATAATGTGATTTGAATTGGCTGAAAATCAAATTGTGTCATCAAAATTGTGCTTCTCAGCAATAAAGGGATATTTGTGGTTTTTCTGTAGGTGGACTGAGTTGATGCACTTTTTCATTTTTCTCATTCCATCTGAGGAAATTATATCTTATGTTTGTTTATTTTAGGTTGAATTTTATGCAAAGCTTTAACAATTTAAAACATTTTTTTTAATTTTCCTGCTGTTATCTCAGTAACATTCAAATTTAAAATGAGTTTTTAGTGACATGGACAAACATCCACATACTGTACAGTATGAGACAATACACTGTACACAGAATGCTCACTTCAAGTACACTGCTCTTTGGAGTGCACAGGGCACAGTGATGCTGCTAACTTTCAAATAAGTTTCACCCTAGATCTCATTTGGCCTGTTTGTTGGGTTCATGAGAGCTGTGATGTCTAAGCCATGTGTAAATGAGATGGTCTGTGTGTTCGCATGCTCATGTAATGCCATCATCCGAGCTGAAAATTAAAAAGATGTGGTTGTTGTCTTTGTTGTTGGCTATGGAGTTAATTGCGCTTACATGGCTCTTTGTCCTTCCTGACAAGATTGTCATTCTCAATGATCAGAGGGGGATCGTAGATGAGGACTAATGGTTAGCACACCAAGATGAATAATGATCATCTGATTTTAATTTATATCTTCCAGGACTTTATTAGTCTTTAGATTTGGGTTAATGTGCATCATATGAGGTTCTTCCTCTGCTTTTCTCAAACTCTCTTCATTCTGTGCATGGGTTACATGCATATATTAATATAAAATTGTTTATTGTATAAAAATAAACACAAATGCCTGTGAAGTCAAACATCCTCCAGTTTATGCCACCATTCTCTCACTCTTTGTCTCATTCCACATGCACTGATGTTGCACAATTTGCTGAAATTTACAGAAATTTGCTGATCTGTTTTTGACAGGCAATGATATATTGTCTTTTTTTGTTGGTCTTTTAGGTAACTCAGAACTGTTATAAAAAAGTATCTTCTAAAGTATTAAATCTTCAAACTTTAAAGAGGCAGCTAATGCCGTGCGTACACCAAAGGATTTTCACAATCCCAGACCAAAGACCGGCAGTCTTTAGGAATCTTACTGGAGTCTCGGCGCGCTCCCATCGTCTCGATCATTAAATGTGAGGTGATAATCTGCAGTCGGCGACCCGATTTATGCCAGTCTTTCTCTAGTCTTTCATATCAAACATGTTTGTTATTATCGCAAGTCTTTAGTCTGAGACTAAAAACTGTGAACCCAAGTCTTTAGATGTGAGCTGATAATCTTATAAAGTCTTTTCTAAATCTTTTCAAAGTCTTAAGGTGTACAGAAAGCATAAGTCTCCATGCTCTCTATGTGGTTGGCATCCTATTGTAAGTTAGTGAGAAAGCCTAAGGTTTCATGACTAGAGATGGTCACCTTCTGAACCGCTTTACTGCAATTCCAAACATTTTTCAGCATAGTCCTTTATTGCCTGGTGAGGAAGTAAGGGATTCATTGGGGAAGAAGGGAATGCTCTGTGACCAATCTGAAACAGAGAATGCTTATATTCTTGTTTACAAACCGAATATGTTTCTTTTTAACAAAGATTCATAGTGTGACCTTTTTAGCAAAGTGTATGATGTTTTAAGGGACAATAAACGCAAATATAATTATACATTTGCAATGTTTGCCCATGCAAAACTTACCACCACAATGCGAGTGGTTGCAAAGGTGTTGCTACAGTATGCAGTTTTTAGGATGTTCTGTGTGGTTAGTTCTCTAATGTCATATTGTGGTCCCTAGATATGTCTCAGGTCTCTCCTGTAAGTTTATGGACAGTTAACCAAAACATGTTCGAATAATGGTTTGCTTACGTTCAACTTCCCATTAAGTTATGAAACCGTCATTTTTGAATGTTCTTTAAACGTTCAAAACGTCCCGTTTTTTCTAAATCTTTTTTTTTTTAAAAATTCTTGGTTATGTGAACATTTTTATTTTAATAATATTATATTATATTTAACAATAATATTCATTTTGAGATTTGCTAAATTACCTAGTACAACATATTCCTGGATCAATATATATGTTGATTCTGGAACAACATTCCAATCAACCAATCAGATTTGAGGGACAAGTTTACAGTTTATGTCAAGTTTAGGGTTACAGCCAGGGTTAGGTGCTTCTACATGTTATTTACCTATCATTCCCTTTGATTTTAGGGACTTATGGGTTTAGGGGTAGGGATAGGGTTCGGATTATATTTTTGTACATGAATGTTGTTCCAAGATCAACAAAATATGATGTGCAAGGGACATCATTCACTACCCTCCTCATTCAGTAAGACATCAACTTTCTTAGTATTTCTCAATCAATTCACTATAAACAATATAAGAAGTAAAAAACTGA
The DNA here is from genome assembly GCF_051911475.1 of Siphateles boraxobius. Lineage (NCBI taxonomy): Eukaryota > Metazoa > Chordata > Actinopteri > Cypriniformes > Leuciscidae > Siphateles > Siphateles boraxobius. The sequence continues at coordinate 18,291,715 of NW_027509219.1, forward strand.
GAAAATGATAAAATAATGCTTGTTTCCCATTAATTTTTTGTAATAATTGTATAGGGTTGCTTACAACCCGAGTTGTGTAACAGTGTACGGTAAGTATACTTTTACTGCACTACAATAATTGGAACTTTGATGACTGAATAAATGCAAGTCACCTTTATTCCACAAGGTGACAATGTCTGATACAATGTTAAAGCAATGTTTTACAGTTACCGCAGGCAGAAAACAAAAGAATAGGAAGTATCATCAGCAAAACTTGAAATGGCTCTGTGATTTACTGCAGAGCAAGTACTGAACACAATCAAATATTAGTGACACTGTCACTTGATGGTGGATCTGGTGAAGAAGCTGTCAGCGATCAAAATATTGATTTTGAAGATGCTGAAATTGATAGTTTTGAGAATATGTTTGAGGTTGCGAATATGAGCCAGATTCTGAATGTATTGTGAAATGAGCTCTGACGAGTACAGTGACGATGGTATAAAACATCTGCTCAAACTGAACCCTTCTGAGCTTTTTATTCTTCTGTAATTGTAACTCTAATATAAGGAGAGTTTTATATTATCGCATCAGATATGATCCATCTGTGTCAAATATAGATCCGGGTCGCTAAAGACCCGAATATGTAATTATGATTGCTGAAAAATTCATGCATTTAACGGTTAACTCACGGTTCATAATAAAGTCAGAGTTGAACAAAATTGAAAGGAGCTGTTTTACAGCATCTTGCTCTGATCAGTCTTATTACGTCCTATATACTTGGGCTAAACGTGTGTGTGTGTGTGTGTGTGTGTCTGTGTGTGTGTGTGTGTGTGTGTTAATCAGCAAAGTTGGAGTGTACGCTCTTTGATTAAAGTAAACGTATTGGCCTAACACAAACAAGCATGGAGTTAGAGTCTTTGCCAAAACACAAATGGACTGACAGAGCAATCAGAGAGAAACGGCTTGCAGTGCAGATCCAGATTCATGCCTGCTCTCTCTATCTCTCTGTCTCTGTCTGAGCTGTCTTGCATGCAGTCACACTAAATTAGCAAATAAATACAAGTTTCCAAACACTTCAAACAAATAGCTTAACAGTTCAGTGACAAACAGTGCTGGAGAATATAGCCTGTCTTGGCAGAGAGATGGTCTCTTCTTTGAATAAGGCTGTATAGAAAAATTCTGAGATGAGTAAGCTTGTACTTCACTGATGTCAGTTATTACTGGGGCTGAGAGATCTATTGAATGTTTTTAATATATTATATATGATTTAAATCATTTGACAGTGTGTATTGCAATGGTTTAATGCATACTAAATTTTGACCATTACGTTTCCGGTGATAGTTTTGCGATCCCCTCCCTTCCACTTTAGAGCAAGGAGCTGGTCTCGAAACTTGTAAGTAAACCGTTAAAGAATTCCCGCAAAAATGAAAATTATTTTATTAATCACTATCATGTTGTTTGAATGACTTAAATTGCTTTATTTTTTCTGTAGAACATAAAAGAAGATATTTTGAGAAATGTTTCAATGTTTTTTGTGTATACTGTAACAAATGTCCACTGTAGGCAAGTTTGCAGAACCCAATAGCAGTTTTTTGAAAATCCCAACATGAACAGATACAAAATAAACAAAAGACTTGAAGTTAAATTAAATTCACCAAACAGCGGATTAAACGAACAATACTAGACAAGAGACCAATAAAACATGAGGGCTATACACACACACACACACACACACACACACACACACACACACACACACACACACACACACACACACACACACACACACACACACACACACACACACACACACACACACACACTGACTAACCACTAAGACTAATGACCAAACAAGAAACACCTGAGCCCAATGAAACAATGAAGAATCAAGACGTGACACACAAGCCAAGGAACCAATAAGAACATCAGACACATGAGCAAAAAGACTAAAAAACCAATCAGACCAGGGGAAGCACAAGACATGATCACATGATTGCAAGATACATGAGGAGCAAGTGAAGTAATTGCATTAGTTACTTTTTATGAAAAGTAATACATTACTTTTGCGTTACTTTTTCTCACCTGGGCTTGATTGTTTGTTTTTTTAATAAACAAATTATATTTTTGGCAAATGTAAAGGCCCTTTAACACCAAATGTGAAATTAATAAGCCTCAAGCCCAATTTATACTTCTGCGTCGAACTTACGCCGTAGCTACGCCGTAGGCTGTGCTATCCCAGACCAGCGCGTACCCTTCGGCGTACCCTGACGTGCAACTCTCCAAAAATGTATCAACGCGTCAATTCTACGTGGACGCAAGCGGTGTGATTGGTCTGCTCAAACCGCTTCCTCGGGTTTCACATGATCCCTCTGCGTGCGTCAACGCGAACAACGACGCAGAAGTATAAATTAAAACCAAAGCGTATGCTACAGCGTAGAGGCTCCGGCGTAGGTCCGACGCAGAAGTATAAAGGCCTCATTATGCTTCTGCGTCAACTCCACGGCGTAGCTACGCCGTCACTCCTACGGCGTCGTTGCCGTTTTATGGTTCTGCGTCAGGTTGAGTTGCATCGCGGTGCATCTGACCAATCACAGCCCTTGTGGTCTGCGTCGCCTCGACGCGTAGTTACAATTTTTTGGAGGTGCACGTAGAGCTACGCCGGAGGGGTTCGCGGCGACGCAGAGGGGTCTGCGGGGGTACGCCGTCGATTCGACGCAGAAGCATAAAACAGACTTCAATCAGCCTTCAGGCTGAAGGAAATGCAAATTCACAGCTGTACATTAGAGGGTGCAGCTCAAACAAACCTTTTAGGCAGTGGTGTGCACAGACCTCATCAGGGGCAGGGGCGGAGGGAACAAAAAGGGCACTAAATAAAAAAACAATTATTACTTCTTGATTTTTTTGTTTTTATTCTTTCTTTCCTTGGCATTCTAAGAAAATATGTTGATACAATTATCAGAATGCATAACACATCAAATGAAAATAGGGAAATTATGATAATATTACTAAATATTATTTACTTTACCAAACAAAACAGTGAGAATCAAGAAGGTAATTATGGAAAATTAATTATTAGTTTTGTTGATGTTGTAAATTTAATGTATGTATTATATGTATGAAAGACAGTGTTAGCTATCATGAATCGGTAACACTTTACATTAAGGTTTAATTAGTTAACATTAGCTAATGAACTGCACTTATACAGCATATATTAATCTTAGTTAATTTCAGGATTTACTAAAACATTAAACTCAAAAGTTGTATTTGTTATCATTAGTTAATGCACTGACTGTGACATAACATGAATAAACAATTAACAGTTGTAGTATTAACTAAGATATAGCCTACAGTAACAAATGTGTTGCTCATGGTTAGTTCATGTTAGTTCATACATGAGTAAATGAACCTTATTGTAAAGCGTTACTATAAAATCAAAGATATAAGTTCCTCACAATTTAGAGTTGGACATGGACTTAAGATTTCATTAAACTAACTGTTAGATGTATTTCCCCCTGCACTTTTATTCCTTGGATAAAAACGAATGACATTGTCACTCAGAATGCGTATGAAATCGATTTATACTTTTATTGTAGTTAAGAATAACTCGCATCCTGCAGCAACTTTTAGAGTAGCATGGTGATGGTAGGATAAATGTAATTTTCGGTATAAGCTTAAACGTTACCTGCTGCTCGTTTGAAGAGACTCGCGCGAACTGCTGCGTAGTGCGTACCAGAACCGTTAAATGCGTATGAGGCGCTGCAAAGGAAACTCCGCCTAACACTTCTCCGCCAATTTTTTTTAATATATAATATTTGTTTGTATTATTATTGTTAGTGGCAAGGGTGTGTGTGCGTTTGATTTATTATCATTTTTATAATAATAATTATTATTATTTACAATTATCAGAAAAGGGCACAATACATTTTGAGACAAAAGGGGCAGGGGCGTGAGGTCAGCAGCAAAGACATTGCATAATAAAGTGAGATTAAATAAATAAAGTACATTTATGTAATTTAATTATTGCAGGTTTGCACAATATTCTGAGTTTGCATTTCACAGTTTTTATTCATTTTGAGAAATACTGAATCTGTTTTTGTGAAAGTGAGATGAGTAAATGCATGCTCACATTTAGTCTAGAACTACAATAGCCATCATGTTTACACAACGCCTCTGCACTTACTCTGGATTTCTCTCAAAATGGGGACAGGAGAGGTGTCAGTCAATACATAGGAAAACAAAGTAACTTTACTTATTTGAAAAAGTAACTGATATCTTGTTGTAAATTTATAAGTAATGCGTTACTAAAAAGTAATTTGATTACGTAACTCGCGTTACTTGTTACCACCAACACTGAAAATTATTCAATATAATTTTTGTTTGGTGAAATAATTTTACATTTTATTTGTTACCCTTAATGAGTTGTATCTTTAAGTTTGCTGTTCCTTTTGAGTTGCTGTCATAAATTTAAAAATTCACCATCACTTTTACTGCACATTTAAGGTGTTGGACTGATGAGGCACACGCTGATCTTTGCAATAGTTCATCCAATCGGATTGGTTTATCAAATGTAATGTTTCCAGCCAATCGATTTCAAGTGTTCATTATCCTGTCCCTATATAACCTTGACGCATCAAACGACCGCACTATCGCTGCACCCTATAAGAGTTATATTTTTAACCCTCTACCTCCCCAGCACCACCTGCCTAAATGGGGGGGGGGGGGGGGGGGGGAGTTCCTCTCTAGCAGCAGCAATAGGTTTCCTTTCATTTATTTTCCAAGCATTTAGCAGAAGCAGCTGCAGCAACATTACCTGCAGCAGCAGCTTAGCAGATCTAGTCTGCCAGTACCAAACATACGTAAATTTCATTTTGTTAATAAAATGTTTTAATTTTTCCCAAGAGTTGTCATGACTGAAATGCCTGTGCACAACCCTTTAATAAATGATCAATACTTTGACTTGCATGTGTTTTCAATTAATTCCTGGATTCAAAAAGACTTATGTGAAAGTGTTTAACACCCACACTGAGGTCTACATCGCTGACGGAGATGGCAGACCGCTCAGTTGAATCATTCAGAGCTAATGCTGGATATTTGGCACCAATGCACTGTGGGTAAATGTCAGCATGTACATAAGGAAAACTGTGGCCTCAGTGTGGTGTGGTCTCTCAGGTCCAAAGTTTCGAGCTGATTTTCTCAATAATTACTCTGTTCGCTGTTGGCATGTAATGGTGATGGCCGTTGCTGCTGTTCGCTCGCAGTCATACCGAGCCAAAGCGTTCCACATAACCACAGAGGGACAGCACACAAGCTTTATAAGAGAGGAGCATGCTTACATTTCAGGGGCTGTATGTTTTATGTTTGCATTTTGATGATCTTTACATTTCACTCACATTATGCAATGAAACCAAGATCTGGTATTTGCTCTTTAGCATAGTGAGCGGATTCAAACTATTTAACAAATCAAGCACTTCTAATACACAGTGGCCCCAAAGTGCATTTGGACACTGGAGCCACAATTAAAAATGCATTAAATGTGTAATCACTTTTAACCAACTGGTCCCAAGGTTCTTTTTAGTGGATGAAGTCAGTTCCCCTCAGGTTCACACAGATGTCCTAGCAGAGTTACCACAGGTGTAGTTCATCACATTAACTATGAACATGTTCCACTAATATCTGACTTACATCCAGAAAGTGTCTGAATACTTTCTTGTCTTAAAGGGATACTTCACCCCAAAATTAAATACATTTACCTGTAAGACTGTGACAATAATCTCAATACTTTTTATTATTGTTTATTTATTTATTGGAGCTAATTGAGGAAAAATTAGCTCCAGCGTTCCGCTGAATAAAGTCTTACATGTTTGGAATGACATGAGGGTGAATAAATTATGATAGAATTTTCATTTTTAAGTAAACTACTGTATGCCTTTTTTATTTTTTTTTACAATTTACACTTGGTTTGATATTTTAGTGTTATTTAAGTATTACTTATACTATAATAGTATTTATTAATTAATATTTTGAATTAGCTTTTATTTTTTTATTTTTTGTTTAATATTAAAGGTGCTACATGTACAGTAGATATAGGGAATAAAGTGAGAGTAAATGGAGGTGGAGAGTCACTCCTCCTTGACTCAGTGTGAGCTCCTCAACACCTGTTCTTCATTAGGTCTCTGTCCCTGTGCCAGAATCAATACTGCAGGATGCTAGAAAACAATCTGACTGCCATTTGTGAATGGACAGAACATAAGCGAATTCCAAATTATTTACAAACATAAGCCTCTCCTCATTACTCTTCCTCCTGCCCATTCAGTCTTGGGGCCCTCTGCATGCATCTCAAGCTGAAAAAGTTTTTCCCTCCATCCATCCTAGCCTTGTGAAATCAGATGCCCTAATTTTATTTGGATTAGCAGAATATTGTGTTCACACAACACTTTCAAATACACATGAAAGCATTTAACTTTTTCCCTAAACCTTCACACTCACGTCTCACTCCCTCGCCCTTTAGATGACGTATATGTTTCCATAGATTACTGCATATTTGCTGGCAAAGACAGACTAGTTAAACAAAAGAGGGAAGCTTTCTTAGGGAGGGACATCAGGGCTCCGCAGGGGTTTTAGAAACCTGGGAGAGAAAGGGAAAAAAAATGTTGCGTGGCAATGTACCGTAAGTTTGTCATCTTTATAATAAACACATCTACATCACAGCAGTGTAAACATGTGGTTGGGATTGGAAAGCAGGGAGAGAGAAAGAGAATCGTTCAAGCGGAGTGAGTTCTGTATAAGCATTACGAGAGATCTTGGCCTTGGCTTGTGCTTCACAATCACTGGGGTAGAAATGTAAATACCGAAATAAATGATGCGAAATGAAATCAAAGTAAACAATGTAATTATTCACATGCCATCCCCCCAATTGCAGAGCCCCTTTGTTTACCTATATGTGCCAAAATAGTTAGCCTTACTTATACAAAAAGTGATGAGGGGTGTTTATGCAGCATATTTAAATGAAAAGCTTTGTTCCTAAAACTAAACAGTTTCACTGGAAGCTCCATATTGGCAGCTCCCTTCTAAAACAGAATTCATAGAGTATCCTAATCATATTACAACTGAGAAACTGCTCCAACTGATTCATAATTGTTTGAGATTCACTAAAATTAGCGACTCATAAGAGTCATTTGGAATTCTAGTCAGGTATGTTCAGTCGGTCAACTCGGTACAACACATGACTATGGGATATCGCGCTCTAGCGCCATCTGCTGAAGACACCTTTATTCATGCCTGAAAGGCCAATGACGCATGACGACGTGGCAGGGGCCACCTGCCCACAGCATATAAATGCAGTTGTATGCGTCATCATTGCCTTTGTTCTTCAGCTCTTCACTGTGCTGCTATACAAGTTTTTGTAGGAAAAACCCACAGTGATGATTCCTGTCGAAAGGCACAAACAGAGAAAAGTGTTAAAAGCATAACATTTAGCATTGCTAATAAATGGCTAAAAACAAGAATTCTCGCCCCTGTCAAATGACATGTGGGTACATGTCCGCAAAAGATACACACAAGCACTGTCCGGTGTGTTTGGGGATTGTCCGCGCCAAGCTGACTTTCTCCAACCCAGGAGCATGTATTCACTGAAGGCAGCTTCGTCGCTCGACACTGGAAGAGTGTCTCTGGAAGAGACCAGAGACCTGCTGTCCCAGGCAGGAGGACAGAATCTACACCCTCGGCCGGAACTGTGGCATCTATGGGCCTATCCGCTGAGAGGGAGAATTTAATGGCAGCAGGGCTCGATACAGAGTGCTAGGGCACCATCAACGAGGGGGCTTTACGTGTCAAAAAGGTGCGGACAGTGGTGCGGACAAAAGTAATTATCGCCTTGTCAATGCCCGATTGCAGGAATTTTAACTTTTCTGCAGGAATTGTTTGAGGAAGCCGGTCACTCACATTCCACACTAAAAGTTTACTTAGCGGCCATTTTGGCCTGTCACGAGGGTGTTAATGGGGCTGCGCTGAGTACTCACCCGCTGGCAGTTCGGTTCCTTAAAGGGGCGAGACGGCCGAAGCCCGTTACAAAGTCGATGGTACCATCATGGGACCTGACTGTGGTTTTGGAGGCTATGTGTGAATCTCCATTTGAGCCCTTAGAATCATTGAATCGAAGGATGCTGTCTTAAAAAACAGCCCTGTTGCTGGCATCAGCAAAGTGCGTTGGTGATCTCCATGCACTGTCAGTGCATCCCTCATGCATCCAGTTTGCACTGGATGGTTTAAGAGTGGTGTTGAGGCCTAACTCGGAGCATACACAAAAAGTCATGTCAGGGGCATATAGTACGCACTCGTTTGAGCTGCCCGCTCTATCAAACCTCTCGATTGACCCGGAGGAAGACAGGAGACTCCATGCGTTATGCCCTGTGCGAAATTTACTCAGGTATATCGAGCAGACGTAGGCTGTGCATTCATCCGACCAAATTTTTGTGTGTTTTGCCAACCCGGTTTGTGGGAACCCACTATCTAAACAGCGTTTTTCACATTGGATCGTGGAGGCGATTTCAATTGCATACAAAAGTAAAGGGTTAGCTCTGCCGGCAGGGGAACGGGCGCATTCTACAAGAACCATGGCCACGTCATGGGCATTGTTTAGAGGGATGTCGGTAGACGACATTTGTACGGCAGCCAGTTGGGCATTACCGCACACATTTGTTCGGTTTTACCGACCAGATGTCACTGCTTTGACAGTGGCTCGGCCCATGCTTACTACAGGGGCTTTATGCCATGGGCCGTTACTCTCTTGAAAAAGGGTCATGTGGCAATGCTGGTCCCTTACGTTTAGTTCAGCGACTTGGCGGGGCGTGAATATAGGTCCCATTGTCATGTGTAGTACTGAGTTGACCGACTGAATGGGAATGATGAAACAAAGGGAATGACGCATACGACTGCATTTATATGCTGTGGGCAGGTGGCCCAATGGTGGTCCTGCCCACGTTGTCATATGTCATTGGCCTTTCAGGCGTGAATAAAGGTGTCTTCAGCAGATGGCGCTAGAGGGCGATATCCCATAGTCATGTGTTGTACCTCGTTTCCCTCCTTATGGGAAAAGTAGTTATGCTTAACTCAACGTTTTGATTCACTATAAACCGGCTAATATCTTTTGCGCAGAAATCCCACTGTTCTCTGTTCATGCCGAGGTTGGGGATATTACTGATAAATCCTCATGTCATGTCTGTTTTCTATTAGCTGCTTAGAATCACTATTGTGAATGAATCACTATTGATCTAATCTGTGAAATGGGTTTGCAAAAAGGTTTGAGATTGAGTTTGTGATTTGATTAATTTGGATAGTTATGCACTTAATCGTTTGCAGCGGTTTCTCACAGCGTAACGGGATTCTTTTTTAAAGACAGAAATCAAAAATAGCGTTTAGACTATATTTACCTACAGTCGATTGTATCAATGAAACCAAGCTCACAAATGTCTTCTATCATTTGTGTGTCAGCGATGAAGTGGCTCTCTATTGTGCGTGCAGCTTGTGAACGAGCAGCACACTCTAGGTCATGTAGGCCTATATCAATAAATCCAAAACAGTATTAAAATATATGGGGACACTTTTTGACAGGGAGACTGTACCCAGTACTTTCATGTCGACATGAAACTGCTGCGATAGTCTTTTCTTACCCATTGTGACATATCTGAATGAAACGGCTTCTCAAACTAAAACAAAAAAAGTAGGACGAGACTTGATTTTGTCCATCGGCAATTGATTGGATCATTGTGGTTTGCTATTGCTGTGATCTGATGTGAGTTGTCCCGCCCTCACCAAACATGTCATCAGAGAATAGGGATGTCATTGCAAGAGGGAGGGTTATTTTTGATTATAGATTACGAGGGCACATTACTTTAAAAAAATTATGATGTGCACTAATAATTCATTTACAATATGTTTTCAGTTTTCAGAAAGAATTTTCAGTATTAACACACTACTCGCACTATTTATATACAAAATGGCATAGAATAGTGCATACGTATGCAAATTTGGACACACCAAAAGTTTTGCATGGTGTGTTTTTGATTAAAAAAGAACCGAATTATGAGTCATCTCTTGGCAAGCACTAGTCACGCTGTATGTTTTGATTCACTAAACTTCCCCTCCCTCTTGCAGCAACATCTCTTCTATTCTCTGATGACGTGTTTACTGGTGTGAGGGTGGGACGACCTGTCACTCACATCATATCACTGCAATAGCAAACCATAACCATCCAACAATCCAAATAATTCCCAATGGACAAAATGAAGCATCGCCCTACATGTTTTCTTGTTCGAGAGGCTACTTGTATCACAACTATTGCAACTTCAGTTTTCATGCCCTTTTTCTAAACACTATTTATGAGATGCTGAAATGCTTGAGTAAATGTCTTTGTCACTGATTTTACTACCACATGGTCCATATGTGTTGGGAATAGTTACCACATTTAGTTGCTAAAACAAATGAATTAATTTGCTTTAATCGCCACCAGCATACATCAGTAGACGTACAATGGCTGTTTTGTCCTTCAGCTCTGACAGTTTTTCTTTGAGTATTGCTGTTTTTTTTTTTTTTTGAGGGTATATGTTATTCCATCACTCTCTGGCACTGGATAACTGCACTTAAGCCTCCAAGCCGTGTTAGACTTGATTTTGCTCCGGGCTGATGGCAGCAGTCACTGAAACGTAACGCTCCTCTGGGTGTTACCATTGAAATGTCAGCCTGCCATTGCTGATCACTTGTTCAACAGCTTCCAGCACTGGAAAATAAACACCTTTTCGTTTTCTTCTTCTACTGTCTGATTTTTCTTTTTTTTAGTCTTGGCTTTTTGGGGTGGGAGGGGTGATGAGATGTGTGATTTCAGGGCCTCTGAATTCCTCCATTAATGACTCCCAGCTTTCCAGCTCTGAGAGGCTAGAGAGAGGGACTGCAGCTCTGATACTGATAGACCTGCTAAATGCTTCTCACACACAATCACGGACACTCTGCAGGGGTGGAGAACCAATATGGATGTCAGCTTGCTGATTGTAACATTTTTACTTAGAAATGAAGAGTACTTTTCAAAGATAACATATTTTAAAATGATGCCCACTCACATGAGACGATTCCAGTCACATCAAAATAAAGGCTGTTTTAGTGCGCATCATTTTTATATGCTTGTAGAATAGAATTAATCATGGCTGACTGCAAATGGTGTATTACAGTTTTTCTGGATTTTTCTGAATTTTCAAACCACATTCAGAGAACCTCTGACTCTTCTGGCAAAATCAAACAATGGTTTCTGATCATACACACTAGCAAGTCAATAGATCATTAGACACTACATCAAGAATTGGAGAACACATAATCCAAAGCATGTAGTTACAGGCAAAAAAGTATATTGTAACAAAGTAAACAAATGACAACTTACAGTAGTAAGGTGAATTAAAATGCACTGCAAATATACTATTGTGCTAAATATTGTATAGTATTGAATGTCTGTATATTCAGCACTTGCATACTGTGACCCAACTTTTGACCCAACTGCAAAAGCCAAAAAGGTTACAGTAAGAAATTCTAAATGAAAAGCATGTTACAGTACACTCAAATATCAAGGTCAGTGAGAGATTTATTCTGCTTCAGCATCATGTCTTCATGTTGGTCCGGCCGGAGGACGTTGTCCACATCACAGACAATGTCATCTCTGCAGGCAAAGGGAAAAACCCTAAAGCCAGATCCAGCCTTGACAACATTCTCCACACCTTGCTCTTTCTCATCCTCTTTGTTCACCACCTCTTACTGTATACACATACTCTTCCTCCTCTCCCTCTTATTGTTACCATCCATTGTTGGTATCAACATTCAGTGCAACATTTTAAAGTTAATTTTGGCACTCTGACTGTACATTATGTACAGTTGGTTTGGTAACATCATTAGAGATAAGTGTGAACAATTTTGAATCGGTGTGTGTAAACGATGACAACTGTGTTGTAGTTGTGTTTAACTTTTAGAAACATAAGTGCATCACAATGTGTTTTAGTGAGTGAGAATGTGTTTAGAGTTTTGCAAAAAGAGTGCATGAGATCTGCAAACAGTGTTTTAACTACCTGAACTTGTTTAATGTTTTACAGAAAGAGTGATTTATTTGACATTGGTTTAGGCTATTGAGAATTTCGTTCAGAGAATGGGGTTTAGTGTTTTAGCGATTCAGAAAAAGAAGAGGAGAGGAGAGGAGTGAAGAGGAGACAAGAGAAGAGTTGCTGCAAGATGAATTTTGATTAAAGATTAGCAAGGCACATAACACAGATAAATAATTGATAATGAATAATACAATATTCCATAAAAATAAAAAACTTTCATTTATTCCTTCCAGAGACCACTTATAATGATAGTCAAGGTCTTTTATAACAGTCATCATTCAGTTTTTCTCTAATTTCTCAAGTTTCTCTATTCAATGCCCTCTTTGCATGTGGAATGAATATAATGCCAAAGGGTTGCAGGTTTGTCCGGATTTACCTCATATTGTGACATGGGCAAAATCATTTTTGCCCCACAATAACCCTATGTGGGCACTCAGTTTTCTTCTGTCATTTGGCCAAAATCTCTGTTATATAGGATGAAGACAGAATTGGCTATATGTCTCGACGACAAATGCCAGGCCAAGACCTCTATATTGCCTATGTGTTTTATGGCAGGTTGAGTTAGGAGGTTTGACTGACAGTTTGAGGATCCAATGGAGTTACAAGCTTCAGTTTCAAGCTTGTGTTAATACGTTTTTAATTGTTTCAATTTTTGCAAAACACACAGACAGACGTAAAGGGTGACCTATAGTAATGATTTATGGGAAAACGAAAATATGACGAAATATTGAGGTACAAGGTTTCTGCCCGATATTTTAAATTTTTATTTAGATTGTCTTACAGTGATCTACCATTAGAGAGAAATTTAAGAAGAATTTAAAAAATATATTATTTCTCCTCATTGTAATAGCCCCTCATCCCAACCCCCCACCCCCATGCATAAATCTGGCCCTGGATGACCCATCCTTCAATAACAACCCCTTTGCAAAAATCAGATGGTGTCACAAGGTCATAGATTTCACAATGAGCCATTTTTGCAGTTTAGTGTAAAAAAAAAAGGTTGAATCAATAACAGATTTATTTGAACTGTAAAGCTCATTTTGCACAAAATGTTAATGAACCAAGTCCAGCCAAAGTTCGATTCCTGAACCTAATCACATCACATGATTAGAATGTCAGTCCTGATTGACTCGTAGGAGACATAGGTTGTGCTCCTGTTGGCTCTATAAGCAATTACACCGACCACGGTGTATTCAAGAGAGCAAGTTGCTGCAGTGTATCAAAGGTTACAGTAGATTGAAACAAGCTTGGCAACTATAACGTATGAATAATAAATGGCTGCCACCCATGCAGCAGTTAGAAGGGGGCAGCCTGAATCAGTTTCCATCGCCGTTTTTAAGGCCATATGCCCCTTTTCATTACTTAGAGCACACCAGCTGTATTGTAACTACAACCAATTTCCTTGCAGTCTATAAAACTGTCAATCAGAATCATACAAGAGAGCCGAGCGCAGAGTTGAATATGACTGCCTGAACGGGGGGGGGGGGGGGGGGGGGGTGGGGGGGGGGGGGTGAGTCTGAATCTGCAGCCAGATGTCAGCAAGTCGAAATCCTGCGTGCCAGATAATGTTGTCGGACTTTCTTGACTTTAATGTAAAGTTCAGGCAAATTGATTAGGCCTTTTGATTGTACGTTTGAAATGTAGAGGCTAGGTCAGGAAGTCTTTCTTAGACTCGCACAGAATAACCAACAACGTCTCGGACGGCTTGGTTAAATCAAGCAGGTTTGTTAGTTTAAGGCCCGTATGTGAGGAAATTTATAATGACTGGGTGTTAGGTGATGAAAATGCAACATTCGACTCGTGAAGGTCACAAGGTTACGCTAAAGAAATAGTCACGGGTGTAGCTACATTTTAAAGAATCATTTATTAAATGTATAGCAAAGAGACAAATAAGTTATAATATTTTTATTTGTTAGAATTCTATCAGTGTTTGAACATTATTATTTAGAGAGCTAGTACATCTGTTCTACTTTCATGGCTAGCTTTTCACAAAACCCAAAAACAGTCTTCAGATTGGACTCACTCTCGTCTATATAACACTGTAACAGGGGAACTTTAGTTGTCAGAGAACAAGTTAGCAATGAAAGTGTGCATCTTAATGTCTTCTCAGTTATGTTCTCACAAAAATGGTAGCATTACATATAAACTCTTTAAAAATATACTTCTGTCAAATAACTTGACAACTACTATGTACACTACAAAAATAAATTTTCATATAAATAAATTATATGGCATACATTTATCTTTGTAACTGAAAACGACATACATCCACGCCAAAACAATGGGAAAAAAATGGCAGTCTGTAAAAAAAAAACAACATTATTTTTTCCTTTTAAAATCCTCTAAGAGCTATGATGAATCTGTAAGGTAAATGTTATATACTCTTTTTTCCTATTTAACATTAGTAAGCACTTTATACAGATCAAAATCCATTATTGTAACAAAGAAACTGTAATAATCGTGTTTTCCGACAGACGTAAAAATCCCTGCATTGTTAAGAACTGGCATTATGACCATTATTGAACAAAACATCTTATTATACAAAAATATAAATATTGCAAAACAACTGTTAAAAAAAAAAAAATAGAATATATATATATTTATATATATAAACATTACAATAGTTGCCAGCCATGATTTTCTCCCATTTCTGCCAATGTGACATTTAGGAGAACACAAACACAACAAACAAACACAGAATAGATCTAAAAAAGTCTTTGTCAAGAACAAACATATGTTTGACAGGAAGTCAATCTGGACGAGGGGGTCGCAGCAAACACAAACACACTGTTAAAGACACACATGCCAGCTTCAGAGCCATGGAGGAGTGGGGGCTCCATGACCCTTGACCCTTAAAGCACTCGCATGCACCATTTGGCAGTTGAGGTGGGAACGTCCAATTAGTGTCACAGCGTTATGTTGTGGATTTTTATGAGGTGAGGTCAGCGCAGAGAACTGCTCGTGCTAAATTAGGGCCAGTAGTTGTGGTTTGTCATTGAGGAGGTCAACGAATTGAAGAAATCGTCATGATCGGCCGTTATGCGACGGACACCTTGAGATTGCTCGTTGGCATAGCTTATATATATGTATAAAAAAAAGTTACGTCACCAGAATCAGAGCGGATATTGTTTTAACAGTAATGTTTTAGCTTAAACCATGATTGAACAGAAATAATGCCGTACCGTAAAAACAAACAAACAAACAAAAAGGAAAACGCTACAATGAAAAACCCGAAATAACCGTCACATTACATTACCTTAGTAATGCAAAGTTGGAGTCATGAGCAAATTTAGGGTGGCCGCATATGACCATTTTACAGTAAATAACTGGAATATGAAGAGAATACAAAAGACCAGAGAGAGTTCCAGTACAGAGGACAGAAAAACAGAGGCACAGTCACACAACACTCACTCGTTTCCTTCTTCATTTCTGCTCAGCTAAATTCTCACGCATAGCGTGTTTCAATGTTAAACAGTATTTGTTTTTTTTTGTTTTTTCAACTACCACAGGTTTGTGATAAGCAAATTAAAATTAAAAAGAATAAACTCTAACGCTTCAATATACACAAAACGCAAACATCCGCACGCACGTTTAAACATCTGATGCTTGTCGGCAAACAACTGGATATTAATGTGAAGTTCTACGTGTTCTAGCATATGTCTGAACAAATATCATTTCCCTGAATGTGTCCTCTGAAAGTGAAAGTATCTGTGCAGTTTTGTACTGGTGTTCTGAACAGAAGTGTACCGTAAGTGCAATGGAACTGCCACAAAATCGTTCAACATATTATGTTAGGCCACTTAGTGTTTGTTCTTGTTAGTTAATACGCATCGGAGGGGTCTAGGGGGCCTGACGTGGACCAAAATATTCATACATGCACACATACAACAACAAACTCTCACACGCACAGTTCTATAAAATTAGAGAAAATAATTGCATAGCATTATACAAACATTACAACAATATTATAAGCAGCAACGACTGTATACTGAAATGTTTGTCAAGAATAAAGTTTCCTTATGGCACAGATACCCAAATGATGGGTGGGCACTTGGAACACACAAGTCTGACGATCCCGGTCAAATTATAGCTACTCTCATTCATTATTTACATTTGTGTACACATAAATACTTAGAAATATCTAACAATAATACACCAGGGTTATACAGTAACAGAGTCAAGCACCGAAATGGCGCAGCTGGTCAAAGTGTTCCCACCATGCAGCACCATGTTTCTGCCATGCTGGCAGACAGATGTCCCATCTTTGGCTGTTTGAGCTTCAACATTCAACCACTGTGAAGACAAAGCAGGGGGCAAAAACAGGTTTAATAGCAGTTAAATATTAATTCATAATAACAGATAAGATACCTGGTTAAGTCCACATAATTGAATCAGATAGAAAGGTGTAATTAGTAATCGGTTTTATTAGGACTGTCAATTAAATTTTCTAATTCTATTATAAACAATTATGTGCTAAATAAGTAATGCAATAAAAAAACGCATTTTGATATATGTAATTTAATTTCATAAAAAAAAAATGTTTAATGCTTTTTAAAAGGAGTCTCTTATGCTCAAGGCTACATCTATTTGATAAAAAATACAGTAAAACAGTAATATTGTGAAATATTATTACAATTTAAAATAACTTTTCTATTTGAATATGTTTTAAAATGTAATTTATTCCTGTGATCAAAGCTGAATTTTCAGCATCATCACTCTAGTCGTCAGTGTCACATGATCCGTCAGAAATCATTCTAATATGATGATTTGCTGCTTGAGAAACTTTTCTTATCGACATTATTCCCATGACGCTTTGCACCAATTATGGGTTTAACTTCCGTTAAACTGTAAACAATCCGTGAAAAGGCTCGCTTTATGAACGCAATACGTAAAAAAAAAAAAAAAGTCACAATGAAATAACATCAATTTACGCACCCTTACACCATCGAACATTAAAAGGAAATTTTAAAGTGTAAAAGCATCAACGAGGAACTTTCAACAGACCATGAATAACCCCAAAAGCACGATTCTTTCCACAGCAATAACGGACGGGTTAAATATTACTGTAGTAATATCTGTATATTATGTAACATAATGTTGCCTTAATCAAAAATTTTCATTAACTTCAGCATTATGTGATACTATTTCTAAGTCATTTCTGTCATTTTGACAGATTATAAATTGCATTTACCTGTGAAAACAAACCTGGAACGAGACGTGAGGATTTGAGGAGAAAACTTAATTCAAAACTTGAATTATTAATGGAATATATCGCAAATTAAATTCGGGAGAACAGACCACAAATGTGCAGTATATATGTTAATGTCCTTTTTTCATACTTTTACAGCGGATTGCAAAGGGAAAAAAGAAAATAATAATGAGGAATAGTAAGCAGCGACTGAACAGAGCTCTTGCCATAGATATTCTTGTTATAACATGTCACGTTAAAATACCAAGTGTAATGTTATTCTTATGATGTCTGAAATTAAATCATGAAGGAAAATTTACAGCTCATCCAGTCAAACTGATGGATAAGCTTTATTTGTAGGGTTTACTTAAAATTACTCGTTTCAGCCTTTTTGAATGGAAGTTCCCCAAACCGGTAATGCCACCCATAATTCAAAACGCAGTAAGCTCGTCAGGAATAAGGTGGATAATCATCAGTGTTGAAAACAGCTGTGATACTTAATATCAGCTCTAATCTGCTAAATACCACTATAAGCCAAGAAGATATTAAAATATAAACACTAACTGTAACACTTTACAACAAGGTTCCATTTGTTAACATTAGTTAACGATATTAGTAAACATGAACTAACGATGAAAAATACTTTGAAAGTATTTATTAATCTTAGTTAATGTTAATTTCAGCATTTACTAATACATTATTAAAATGAAAAGATGTATTAATCTTAGTTAATGTTAATTTCAGCATTTACTAATACATTATTAAAATGAAAAGATGTATCTTTATATTATTTAACGGACCGGAGCTAACATGAACTAACAACATGAACAATTGTATTTCTATTGACTAACATTAACAAAGATTAATAATTACTGTAATAAGCATATTTTTCATTGTTAGTGAATGCATTAATGGTAAATTATTGTAAAGTTTTACCAAATTAACATCATAGTTTTCTGTAAAGCTTCTTTTTAAAACAATGAGTATTTTGAAAAGCACTATACAAATAGAACTGACTTGACTTCATATTTTTGTGGAAGCCGTGATTCATTTTCTCAGGATTCTTTGATTAATAGAAAGCTTAAAGGAACAGTGTTTACACTACCGTTCAAAAGTTTGGTGTCAGTTAAATGAAAAAAAGCGAAAGAAGTTAATACTGTTATTAAGTAATACTGTTCTTTTGAGCTTTCTATTCATCCAAGAATCTTGAAAAAAATGTATCACGGTTATAATATAGTATTATATATGGATTTTAATTACATTTATTTTTAATTAATATAAAATGAAACCTTAATTTATTCATAGAGTGCATACAACTGCTGATTTGATGTGGACCGCTTTACTTGAATTCCGCCATATGAGAAGCTCCCCAACTAACCTCAGCTGGAGGGTCTTGTGTGGCAGACAATGGGAATGTCATATTCTAGATCCTGCAACTTCATGCCCTCCATTTTTGAGCTGTCGTTGCTCTCGTCAAACGGCACGTGAAGGTCGGAGAAGCGAGGGTCAGTGTAGACATCTTCTGAAGTGTGATAATTGTCATTGGAGGGGTGGGACGGGTAGGTAGGGCTCTGGCCGGGCATCCCCGAATGAACGGCGACCGTCACCGAGGCCGAGGCCGTCACCGTTGTGATGGGCTGACCATAGGCAGGGCCTGTGGACGGCTGGGAAGGGTGAGAGTAAGGGTTGTGGGAACGGGGGCGATGGACCCCTGAACGTTCCCGGTGGTTGGGGCCTGAACGGCCTCCTGGCTCAGTAGCGGTTTCAAAAGCATCCTTGCGTGGTCTGTGAGGGGGAGGCGGGTGTCCGCTCCCAAAATCCCTCTTAGGGTCCCTGCTACAGTATCGCTTTGACGACTGAGGTCCAGCATCCTGAGAACTGGGCAGATGGGTAGACCTGTAATGCCGCTGTGGTTGCTGCTGTCTAGAGTCATCCTGTGGAAAACATTGTAACAACGTTACTTCATTGTTTTTTATGTAAAATATATAGTGATATAAACACTCTACTCACTGAGTAAGAAGGACACATTGGCAATTCAACTTGACGACTGCCTTGTCGTCCCCCTGTGGCGATCTGCACATCTTCCCGTCTGGCTGATCGCCCCCTGTTGGGCTGGAGGTCATATTGCTGAAGCTCTTGGCTAATGCCAGACACAGTAGTGTTGGAACCGTATTCTGAGTCTGAGGAGTCTGAACCTGCTCCAGGGGTCGTGTGACTGGGCCGCATGGTGAAGTGGACCACCTGTGGGGGAGGCTCTGGAGACGGGGTGGGCAGCCGGCTTTGTCCGTCCACTGGAGTTACCTGAAAGTGTATTGGCCATGAAAATAAAAATCTGTGAAGTTGCTCCATCTAAAATTTCTGGATGTCCTGTGATATTTTAAAGATTTAACATCATCGCATAGTTTTGAATATTTACAGTGGCTCAGTTTAGCCACACTTAAAAAAGCTGATAACAGATAAATGGCAGATATTAAAATTCTAAGCTATTTTGTCTAAATAAATTTTAATTAAACAGTTAAACTACAATCGAGCATTTGTAATGATGCAAGTGAATTTGGCATCAAATCATTATAATGTACAGTATAAGAAAGATTACATTAAACACTGTTCAATTTTAAAAACACTCTTGTTTTAAAAACACTGTAAAGCCTGACATATGAAATAATAGAAAAATCTTCTTTTTTTTAAATGGAACAGTTTATTGAACTTTTAGACAAAATATAAAAAAATTAAATTGTAAATAAAAGTTTTTTTGTTCATATTTGATACATCCAGCTTTTAAGGCTCATATTGTTTGATAAAGAAAAATATGGAGCTCATCCTCAAGAAGTAAAAAACACCTCAATTTTATTCAGAGGCTCAAACTGAGCTAAAATATGCAATTTGGAGCAGTTGCTGATATTTATATGGCCAAAAAATGATTTTTTTAAAAAAAAAAAGAAAAAGAAAAAGATGCATGGATAATTAAGTAAACCTAAGTTCCTTCAGTCCCGTATATACTCATCTTGAAATATTACTTAAATTATTCTTAGGTTTAAAAATCTGTAAAGATTACACAGTAAAAAAACATGTATCATGACATGAAGTGGGATGCTTTTATAATTATACAAAAAGGCTTTTTACTTGCTAAAAACAAACAAACAAACAAACAAACAAACTATAAAATCAGACAACAGGACAAACTGTTGGGCTTGAAAATCTGCACATCAAATATGATAGAGTAGGTATTATAGGGTGTGAGCATTAGATGACAGCAAAAGTTATCTAAATGTCTAATATTGGTAACAAAATATTTTGGTCACTCTTTCAGAAAAAGCTAAAAAGAGCTCAATATGGCACTATATATGGTATGTGAAGGCTTTATGCAGGATAACTTAACAGGAGCAATCCTCTTACCTCAGGATAAGGACCAAAGTAGGACAATAAGACTGGGAGCAGCACCAGTCCATTCAGGACTCCTAATACTGTTAGGATGGCCAAAACAGCGAAGAAATACCTGTCAATACACAGCAAAAAAACACTGTAATCAGAATAAAAAAGGAACTTTGCTGCTATGATTTAAGCACAGAGCAAAAGTCACTCAGGCTCATTCTAACAAACAATCGCATACAAAAAGACTTTAGTCGGGTTTGGTTTTAAACAAAATTACCTTGTGCCAGAGAAAGTCTCCAAAGAGGTCTTTTAGAAAGCAGCACAGAGAAGCAGAGGACATAATTAGTTGGTTAATTCAAAAGGATGGAAAATAGGGAAGGGAAAAGAGAGAGGTTTTTCTTTTCTCTTTTTTCTAGGGGTGAGTGGAGTACAAGCAAACACAGGGAAAAGCAAAACGGGAAGGAATTTGGAGTACAGGCTTGCGAGAGAAGAGAGGCAAAGCACAAAGGGACAGGGGCCTCTCTCACTCTTTAAAAAAAGAACGCAGAAGCAAACAAATGAAGTGAACGGTATAGAATTTAAACAATTTAGTCTAGGAGGAAGAGACGAGAGGAAAGACTACAGGCCCCTTTTGCCTGGCCTCGAGCACATTCACTTTCCCTCTTTCTTTCTCTATCAGTCTTTCTATGCTAAGCCCCTGTGAAATTTCCCTGCCTTTTACAATCCCCTGCTCTAATTAAATCTCTAGAGTATCAGGTAAGACCCCCCAATCTCCTCGACAAATCCCTCCCTCCTGTCCTCCTTCGCTCTTTCTCTCTTCTTCATTATGGCCAGCTTTCCTTCCTTCGCTACTCCAGCAATGCATCAGTGTAAATTGCTGCGGCTCAAATTGCAGCAGCCATCTTTTACTTTAGAGAAATACTGTGATGAGGACACGCTTTAAAAAAAATATATATATTTTCTTTATAAGTTTTTTTTCCTTGTGGAAATGTTGAATTTTCTTGCTTATATATCCAGATAATGAAATTTCTGTTTAATAATCACCATTACAAAATGTATGCACTGAAATGAAGAAAAAAAATGTCATCAAACCATTTTCTTATTTTCCAGTAAATTATCTAAACCGACTAATTTATTTGAGAGAACTGTGAGAGAACAATGTCTCTTATCATAAAATAAATACTGAATATATACACACATCATAGATGACAGACAAATTATGAAATATGTATTTTAGTACAATTCACCCCTGGTTTTACAGACAAGGCTTAAGCCTAGTCCCAGACTAAAATGCATGTTTGAGCTGTTCTAACTAAAAGCAACTTGCACTGGCATATCTTAAAATATATCAGTGTCATTGTTATGTCTCAAGATGCACACCAGTAATGTTTTTTAAGGAACATTTATAAAAGCTACTTAAAATTACCTAATTCAACTAAGGCCTAATCCTGGCTTAATCTAAACCCTGTCTGTGGAACCAGGCCTTTATCTTCTTCACACACACAAATAATGTTAGATTGATAATTAAAAAATTAAAAAGATAAAATATAAAGAGATAAATAAACAAAGTAAATCAAATAAATATTATATAACTTATTTTCTCATTATAAATTTATCTTTTGTATACATTTATATATGGATATTTTTACTGGAAAACACATTTTTGCAGTGATAAAGGTACCGCATGGGCGAAATATGCATTTAAACCATACTTTATACTGGAATTAATATGTGAATGCATGTGTGGGAGAGACGGTGGGTAAATTAGCGAAGGCCTGCCAGCTGGTATGCAGCACAGCTGCACCTCAGACTAAACCCACAGACACATTTATAACTGATGCTGCTCTTGCTCGGCCTCCCCAGGTTTACAAGCGGATCCTCAGACTCAGACAATGTCCTGTTATGGCCGCACAAGGTGGAATTCTCACTAGAGAACCACAGACCTGGGTGTCTCACTAGGCACACTCACTTTATGTCATTTGGGAGGACTCGTAGGTCTGGTTCAAGGGAACAGCTACCATAGTGTTTAACCAAGCAGACGCCACTTGTTTGGGGAGAGAGTGGAGAGAGAAGCCATCCTGGGATTATTTAGGCTTATGTTTGAAACAAAAAAAAAAAAATTTTTGGATCTTTAGACTATGTCTGCATTTCATCAAGTAAGGCTCCTTGAATTGCACTTTTGGGTTTGCGTTTGGCTCTTGCTCTACCACACGAAAAGCAGAACTCACAAGCAGAGACATCAAACAGATCAATAGCTACAACTCAAAAGACATCATCTTGGTCGAACCGCTCGGAAAGTCACAGGCTCCAAACTAAATGTTCGTGTTGACGAGTGATTTAAGCCGGTGTGCTTTTCCACGAATGAGAGCGATTCCTTCAGACTGGCTGAAGCAACAAAAGAGATTTATGTTCTTCAACTTTGAACTCTTGAGACGTCGCGTGAAGTGTCCATGAACCAAGAGCGGTTCTCGAAAGCCACTTCTCCCAAGCGAAACCTCGCAGAGCAACACGTCCGATCTGTTTAGAATCAAAACATCAGCGGACCTGACGGAGCAAAGTCAGGGAAACATTTATTCCTGCAAGGCTATAAAAATACAGCCTGCGTTTTTTGTTTTTTTTCCATATCTTCGGAGGCCAGGGGGGTTTTGTTTGATGAAAAAACAGTAGTTGCGTTTCAATGGGAGCCCATGAGAGGGACTGGGGCCCAATGTGGTCTGCGGAGAGAGTGTGTGATTGCTCTGAACTTGTGTGTGTATTATTTTTCTGGCATGCTACTTTAGATCCAGAGTGATTTGAGGGTGGAGGGCTGTGGTGGTTTTCCAGTCCTCTAATAAGAATGAGCTACTGCAGACATTTGTTCTTTCCCTCCCATAGAAACAGCCGAGATACTTACCACTCAAACACTCATGACTCAGTTTGATATAAGTGTGATTTGAATTTCAGCACAATGATAGTCTCGATACCGCTCCAAGAAACAATAAATTAGCGTATCTGTTCGGACTCATCTGAGGACGGGAAGGACATAAAACATAAAGCAATTGCAAAGTTACTGATTTAGATCCTCTAAGTAGCAGTGTGTGTCACTCCTCATTTCCACTCCTTGACATGCTGCAAAATAACCCCCGGGCCCTCTCTGTGCTCAGCTTGTAAATGTCTTTGCAGGGCCGTAGAAAAAAAAAAAAAGATTACAGAAAACACAGGAGAGCATTAAGCTCTGTGAAGACAGACAGGAAAGATACGTGCTCATGTTGAACGTGAAGGGAGGTTGGTTAAAAATGAGAAGAGAGTTAGGAAAATATTTACACTGTGTCCTAACCAGGCGTGATGTGACAAAAGCGACAAGTGATAAAAGTGATCTTTTCTGTGTTAATCAGTTTCTGTCAAACCAGCTATGATGAGCAAAGAGCAGCATATTTTGTCATTTGGTTAGTTTCTATGTTTATACTTTAATATGTTGAGCCAGATAGCTATGCACTCACAGGATATTCATAGGACCACAATCATTCTCCTCATGAATATTAAATCATAACCAATGAGGTTTGTCATTGTGCGTCAAGCAGGTTCGGTTGAGCCTCTGTTTATGTTCGTTGATCAGTGTTTATATGTGAATAAAAGCCTAAATCAAATCTGTCAATCATAAAAAGCGATCAAATCTCTTCCGAAAATTTGGGCTAAACCGCTCAATTCATATGGATTACTTTTACGATCTCTTTATGAACTTTTTGAAGTGACAAAGTGGTAGTTGCCTGGACTCAATGGAGGGACAGAAATCTCTCAGATTTTATTTAAAATATCTTCATTTGTGTTTTTAAAGATGAATGAAAGTCTTACAAGTTTAAAACAACATAAGGATGAGTAAATTATGGCAATTTTTCATTTTTGGGTAAACTAATCCTTTACTCTGATTAACACAGCTATCCCATCTTAAAGTACATTAAATGTACTGCAATCTATGCGGCAGAAAGGGATTGAAAAATACAAGTCTGCAGTCTTTACCTGACTATGAAGTCGAACTCTGACCCTGCCAGCATCAAGACTCCTAACAGGGTGGAAAACGCTCCATCCAGCACTGGGGCAAACATGTGCTCAAGTGCTAGAACGGCTCGTTTGTTCCTGTCCCCGATGGCTGTGAGGAACGCCTGAGAAGAAAACATAACAAATATGATCGATATAAATCACCCAGACCAATAATAATAATGAGTGAACTAGCTATATATAGTCGCAATTGTGAGATAAAAAGATGCAATTACGAGAAATATTCACAATTATGACTAGCACATGAACTCACTAGTGCCACGTGGACGGTAAACTCCACACCGATGCCAACAGAAGCGATGAGGATGACGACGGGCACAGCGCTGAGCTTGATGCCGATCAATCCCATCATGCCAAACAGCTCCACCGTCATCAAAGACAACACCAACACCTGTTGGAGAGGACCGGCAAACATTAATCCGTCATCCAAGTTCTTTCTGAAAACACAAGGAGCCATACTTTACATAGATTAAAGTAAAGTACGGCTCGGGTTAGATGGGTCAGCTTAGATAAAGCGCTG
The DNA here is from genome assembly GCF_051911475.1 of Siphateles boraxobius. Lineage (NCBI taxonomy): Eukaryota > Metazoa > Chordata > Actinopteri > Cypriniformes > Leuciscidae > Siphateles > Siphateles boraxobius. Next base: position 18,316,943 of record NW_027509219.1, read on the forward strand.
TGGAATGTGGGAAAATATCTGCTCTTCAGACGGGCTCTTTTGCGACGCTTTCATATGGAGCTGAACTCAGGCTATGAACTGGTAAAGTAAATGCCATAATCAGCTGATGAGTCTTGGGTTACTTGGGGGCCTAGCTGCCTTTGAAGAGGGATGAAGAGGAGAGAAAGAGGGCCAACGGAGGGGAGTTTGGGGTCTGGGAGGGCTGGCAAATGAAAGGGAGGGGGCTCGAGCGTTGCGGAAGTGGGGAGGTATGGAGTTTAAGCGGGCCGCTGGTGGTCTGGGACAAAAGCGCAATGGTTAAAGGTGAAGCAGGGCTATAACTTTCCCTTTCAAGTGTCCAGTAAAGCAAAAGGATGAAGCCACTATCCTGTCAGACAGAGTTGGATCAGTCAGATGGCTTAAACACTGCCCCTAATAAAACAGAAACCATCAAAAAGTGGCTGACAGAGTGTGGGAAAGAAAGTTAGGCCTCACGAATGATATAAATGTTATATATGCGCACATTTCAGCTGGAACAGCAGGTCTTTTTTTTATATGTGGAGTGATATAGTTGCTGTG